>NC_056728.1:823252618-823617618 GCF_019279795.1 Protopterus annectens | reverse complement strand
GACATTATTAAAGAAAGGTAAGGATTTTTTTTTAAATAATGTCATTGTATTATAGCAATAACCAACTCCTGGATGTGGGTATCACAAGATGAACCCACAGTTGTCTTTATTTGACCACTTGGGCTTCACCATCATGATCCAACCACAGCAGCTGTGGGTTAATCCTGTGATACTCACACCCAGTTATGGGTTTTTGCTAAAAGCAACAATGCTGTAGAAGAAATGTAATACAAAAGTAGGACAGTAGATAACACTAAGCAAAATACTGAAGTTTAAGATTTTTTGGTAAAAGTTACATCACAAGTCAAAATGGCAGTATTAGTTTTACTCCTGTGCTTTCAGCATAAGTATTTATGAAACCATAACAACTAATTATTGAAATGAATACACTCACTGTAGAGGGCTTGTAGTCAGTGTTGACAGATCTCACAAGACTAATTGATTTGTTGGTCCTGTAACTCAATAATAGTGATCATAAGCAGAATGTAAGTAGTGATATTTTACATTTACATACAATATGGCAAGCAAAAGTATTTATTTGTTAATTTATTTATTTATTTAGTGTATTTGATTTCCAGGATGCCCAGGGAGAAATATTCCAGAACAGTAATAACTGCAATAAAAGTAAATACAGTACAGAAACTAAAAATTAAAAGTATAAAGCAAAGAACAAAAGATGAGGGAGGACATTTATCAGTAAGGTTAATAATTCATTATATGACTGCCAGAGTAGGAAAGGTACATGTGATACACATAGTGACAGAAAAGGCAAAGATAAACATTAAAAACTGGGCAGAAGTATACATTGGATATTGTTAACCTGGGCGTGTAATGTTTGCTAATTTTAAATACAGAATTAAATAAAGGATACATTAGACATTACTATTGGATAAAAATGAATAGTTTTTTTTCAGATGTAAGTGTGTTCTTGATTCTTGTATCCACGGATTCAGGTAACTTGTTTGGCTAAAAGCAGGGGGGCAAACAACTTATTTGGATATAATCAGGGGACTAAGGATAGAGAGAAAAGGTACTGGGAAAGATGGGGTGGACTCTTAGAATAGGTTTGATTCTAAATGTACATAGTAATTACAAGGTATTACACACAGCAGGCATGCTGCTGTTGTCAGCAGACAGCACAGATTCAAGAATAGTGCTGACAAGTGTAATGCTAAAGAGATATAATGGGGTTACAGGGCATTCCCTTTTCAATTCTTTGAGGAGAGCTGTCTCTCTTTGGGTCATAGTTGACAATCCGTGGTGACACTAGTTTTCAGTTCTAAGGATACCTGTTATCGGCAGTGAGGTTTGTGGCAATAGTGTGACACATATCAGTCCTCTTTTGGCCATCAGGCAGAAGCAGTGATGTAGAAAGAATGCATTGACAGGGAAATATACACACTGAGAAGATTATTATTTCTAAAGTTTGCCTCCATACCACTCTGTTGTAGCTCTGAGTATGTAAAAATAAAAAAAATAAAAAATTAAATACAATGCCATTAAAACAATGTTATTCTCAAAGTAAATGATCATGGTGTTTTCATTTGATGACATCCAGAGGGATAAATGTGCTTACTGTTATGATTTTAGAGTATGTAGAAATGTGTGCTTTCTCCATCTTAAATTTGGTATGTTTGATTTAGTGGTATGTATAGGTACATATTACTTGCTGTTACATATAGCTATGTTTCATTTAAGGATTCTTGATTTATATTACTATGCAGTCATTGAATGTTAGTGTATTGTGTACAGATATAGTTACTATTTTGACTTATTACCTCAGTGATAATAAGTGTTTCCTATGCTAGTCAGCTAGGATCAATATCTTATGTTCAAAACACAGGATATATTGTTTTACTACACTGTTAGAATTGCTGCTAAAGTATGGACTGTATCGTATTCACGTTTAAATTGTTATTCTCAAGAACACTTAACTTATTACTCAGAAAGGCTATTTCTACTCTCAGCATCTCGGCTTCTGTGAATACCAAAGTGCGACCTTCCAAAACATCGAACACCACATATCCGAACGGCAAAATCTCGCCCCCTTTTTGATCCATGGTAGCACTGGTGTGGAGGTGTGGTGTGGCCGTAAATGTCAAAATTTGACATTTCTTCGACATTTTAAAAATTTTGCAGTTCTGGTTTCACGGAAACTGTTTGATGATGTGGCCGGTCGATCATATGTGATCGACAATATGAAGGTAAACGTAACATGACACAGTTTGTGCACCTGTCTCTTGCCTAGCAGTTCTACCATGTAGTTAACATCACTGACCTTCATTACTACTTTAAAGAGTCCCTCCAAAGCTAACTGCAGGTTATTGTGTCTGACAGGAATGAGCACCATAACCTGCTGTAACACTGCATACTCTCTGGCTCAAGCATTCTTGTCTTACCAGATCTTTTTCTGATGATGGGCTCCTGCCAGGTTCTCCTGGCCAAGCCCATGAGCTCTCATAGCCTTGTCTTGAGGTTTAGAACATATGGCATAAGACACTCCTTGTGGGATTTACACTCACCCTCCCACTCATCATAAATTCAATCTAAAAGCCCCTTCACCCTATGCCCATACAACAACTCAAAGGGTGAAAATTAGATTCCAGGGGTAGCTCTCTATATGCAAACAGCTGATTGTGAAAATATTTGTCCCACTATCTCTTAAACTGGTCTGCAAATGTCTGTAGCATGGTCTTTAGTGCAGAGTTTAACCTCTCCACAAGACTATTAGTCTCGGGGTGGTTGCGGTGGTCTTTAGGTTCTTCACCCCACAGCACTCCCACAGACAAGCCAGTAGTTCTGATGTGAAATTGGCACCTCTCAGTCAGTATTTTTCTTGAGAAACTTACCCTGCTAAAATCTCTTACAAAGCATTGTCACCTTCTCTGCTTCAGTGGAGGACAGAGCCACTGTCTCAGGGTATCTAGTAGCATGATCTACTACCACTAGGATATACTTCTTCCCTGTGGAACATGAGGTATTCAGAGACCACACAATTTCCATAGATATCCTCTGAAACAGCTCTACAATCACAGGCAAAGGCATCAAAGGAGCTTTGACCTTGTCTCCTGCCTTGCCTACTTTTTGGCACTGCTCACAGATCCTGTGATACCCTGTTACATTCCTTGCGATCCCAAGCCAATAAAAGTTCTGCATATTACATCTCTCGCTATGCTTTATGCCCATATGACCTGCAAAAGGAATGTCATGGGCTATGGCTAGAAGTGCCTTGAGGAAGGCTCTGGCCACTGCCAACTGCTGTATTACCTCACCCTGTAGCCCTCCCTCAGGGGTCCACTCTCTATAGAGTAACTCTTTGTTCCAGTATACATACTCCCCTTTTCCTTGAGAATCATGTGCCTCCTTAGCTACTTCCCTCAAGCCTCTTAGTGTAGGGTCCGAGAGTTGAGCCTGTCTCAACTGTACTTTTGTGACTCTTCCCAGATCCCCTTCCAGAAGAAGTCTGGTATCTTCTGAAAGGAGTTCCTCATTGTCAGACTGGGTACTACCACACATCTCTGCCTTGCAGTCACTCTTCCAAGGGAACATCATTACCTACATAGACAATCCTAATAGTCCAGAGGGCCCTCCCTGATTTGGGTGAACTTCTTCTCCTATGGGATCTCCTGGAAGAAGTCATGGATGGCTCATGTCATGTCCTGGAAGAACATATCCATAACGTCCCTTATCTGAGTCTGGAAGGCATCAGTAATGACATCACAGATCTGGTCCCTCAGGTCTTCTGGCTGGCATGGTGGATGACACCATCATTGCTGGTCCGCTGGGATTTTTGGCATATACTGGTGCTTGTCCCTCATAATGATGACCATCATCACTCTCATCATCATCATCCTGGTTTCCTCCCTGGTTCTCAGAGTCAGACTCTGCTGAAAGTGGTCGACCATATCATCTTCGTGATTGGAATGGCACTGGTCCTGCACTCTGTAACATGACAATAACTGTATATCCTTACATATTCCTAAAAGATCCTTAATAGTAAAAGAAAAACTTCAATATGTACAACAAAATATGAGTCATATACCTTGTAAAGAATCAAAGCCTTATTTATGTGACATATTTACAAGAGAATTAATCCATCAGTTATATTTATGTGAAAACATGCAATGGATCAAACCATAACATATTATAAATGTATCTGTTATAAAAGCCTGATTGTAATAGAAAACACATTTGCAGTACATCCATATCATATGTAATCCATTCACATAATGTAATCAATAATTCAAAAACTATACCTATAGTCTTATGAACAAACACACATCATGTAACAGTGTGATGTCTGCCACTATCAAAGTAATGTAAGAAAGCCTACCAGTAATTCTGGAAATGTAACAGAACAAAAGTATGAGACATCCACATACATGCCAGAGAAGCATATAAAATGGCCTGTAAAGGAGTATACACACAGAAATATATCCTAATTTATCATTCTGTAATTCACATGGAATATATCACCATAGACCAAGTTGTAACTACTGCATCACCAATTGTATTTACGTGTAGGAAGGTATGCAAACATAAATGAACAATGACAGACACATCTTGTAATGAGTATAATTATATGAGAAAGAAATACAATACATGGCATGTGCAATTGACAACTTCAGCATTCCCTATACATGACTGGTGTAATGATGGTCTACCAAACACTATGGATATTTAAGGATGCACGGCAGATGTAAAAGTCATATTACTGGATGGTAAGCATGATTACAAAATGCAAAGGACAGCCTTGATACATTTACTCATCACATGCTGAATTGAAAGTGTATGTAACAATGACATATGCAAATAATCTATAGACTCAGAATAATGACTAAATATACATAGTAAAATGTTAAACCTCATCACACAGTGTTATCACTTTCAGTAAAGCACATGAGAGATCATGAAAACATTTGTTTTTACAAGTGGATGCTTAATAGTTTTAGCACACTGTATATCTACAAAACGCTCACACACGAGTGCTGCATATCTTAACCATAAATCAGTCTCATTTGAAGTAACTTGAAGAACCTGTCACCACCACAGGAGCAAAAGAAAACTAAAACAATTTTTCCAAAGCAAATTGCAGCCTACTAAGTGATGGCATAAAAAGTTTTATACCCCTGCAATCACAGACAACAACTCCTCCAGATTAAAACTAGGTGCTCCTGAAAAAACAAGCCACCCTGGTGGACCTCAAATATAAACAGGTTATATAACAAAGGAAGAAACTGATGTCTAGGATGAAGAGGAAACTGACTCAGCAGAGAAAAAATTCCTTCCACAACTTGAGCAAGCAAATCAGAAATCTTGTAAAGTTCTCTAAAACTAATTATGAAGGTAAAATAGCATCCCTAGCTAAGGATAACCATAAGGCATTCTTTAACTATGTCCAAAATCTAAAAGGGAATGCCTAGTGCCAGACTGGTAGTAGATGGTACCACTCATACTATACTGGAGGAAATTGCCAACCTGCTAGCTGACAGAATTGGTGCAAACTTCACCCCCCGTCCCCGCCAGCCATACCTCGAAGCATACCTGACACCAGTCCACTGTCTAGTATCTCTAGAGATTAGATCATAACTGCACTTTCCAAGGCCAAAAACACAGCCTTAATGAGACCAGATAACATCCTAGGTTGCCTATTAAGCAATCTAAAACAAGACCTAGTTGACCCACTTGGCATTCTCATTAACCATAGCCTGAGAACTGGCTTTGTTCCAGCAGAGTGGAGAACAGCAACAGTAAACCCTTTGCACAAAGGGGTGCCATCAACCAACCCTGGGAACTATAGACCCATAAGCTTAACCAACCTTACATGCAAAGCCATGGAAAGAATCATCATGGACCTTATCAACAAGGACATAGGTGGCTTTCAAACTCTAGACCCAACCCAGTTTGGCTTTGTTAAGGGTAGATCATGCTTTTTAAACCTAGTGGACTTCTTTGAGAAAGTCACCAAAGCCCTGGATGAATGTAAGAGTGCCTCCTGCCTATCTTGGCCTAGCCAAAGCTTGTGACACAATACCCCACTCAGGTATCATTGAGAAACTCTCCCAGCTGGGTATCCTTACGTCACTAGATGGGTAGCCAATTGGCTCACTGACAGAACATGCTGTCAGAGTTAATGACTCCTACTCTACCAGTAGACTCATCATCAGTGGCACACCACAAGGATCTGCACTGTGCCCTTTACTGTTTGGAATCTATTTCTCGGAAGTAGACAGCCTTTGGCTTATCAAGTTCACTAATAATGATTGCAAATTTGGTGCAATCGAGTCCCCCAACAATGTTAACATATTACAGGAGGGGCTAACACAGACAAATGACTAGTGCTAAAACCAAATGCAAAAAAGTGCATTATTATTATCTTGTTTGTCAAAATGGAATTCCCTGCTAATTACAATATTGACAGCACCACCCCTAAGTTCAAACCCAGTGGTGTGATATATGAAAACACAGATAGATAGCAATCTGAACTTCAACCACCAAGTTTCCACAGTGTGCATCTCATAAGTAGGGGCATTGTATTCAGGCCTAAGGATGTTATAACTCCACTAAACTCAACTTTCATCAGACCATAAATAGAGGCCAATGTTCCCTTCTGCATGTACCTCACCAGATACCTGCAGCAACTGGAGAGACAACATAGGTTTCTCATCAAAAATATAGGCATCCAAAGCATGAATTGTGTGGGTAGACTAAAAGCCCTGTCACTGTACTCTATATTGTACAGGCTGCTGAGTAGCACAAGAGTCACTCACGATAGGGATCTTAACCTATTTTGTAACATTAACAGAACATGTTGGAGAGACAGATATATCTCCCAGAGATTACCGCTACTCTGGAATAAACTTCTAATTCACACTTTCACACAAAGCAGAGCTCTTCACTGAGCCTATTCAAATGCAACCTGGAGAAATAAATGGGAGGCCACAAATTCACCCTGGGGATAGCACCCCTGCCCCTCATGGACAAGGGCAATCAGTGCATATCATAAACTCACTTTGTAAATCATGTCCATCTAACCAAGGACAATTGAGACAACTTGGGATTAACATGACTAGGCTTGTAAGAAGCATAGGGCCGTTAGCTTAGTAACCTTCTATGAAACATAATGCCATTACAAATTGGCACATCAAGCTATATAGTTTGTGAGCAACACTACAAGCTTTAAACAGTAATCACAGACAATCTGACTACAATGATTAACACATACAAACATGTTTGGGTGTCATTACAACAGTAACGTGATGATAAAACCACAATATGTGAAACATTCAATACATGCGGAGATAACATGATTCAGATATGTAATATTATGAAAATCACCTTATACACATATGTAAGTATATTGTTGAAATACTTATGCAAATGATTTAAAAGTGCATCATGGGTATCAGATGACATCACAACATACTTGCATCCAACATGGAGTTGAATGCACAAGTCACATCTGTACAGTATGCCATGTCAAATGACAGCATGGTCTCTCCTAGGTCATGTTGTATGTACATAACAGACACATAAAAACTTTGTTGTCAAGTCACATGTGTTACTGAACCTAGGGAATATTACACTGATGTGTATGAGTAATATTGAAAAGGAGATGTTCATATTGGTCCTAAGTTCACCCTGTCAGTGCCTGCAAGTAGTCCTCACTGAACTACCCCAAATAAAAATATAACTAAACATTTAAATACAAAGTCAATACTATAGCTCTCATAGCAAATCAAAATAACATTGTCATATGACACAATAAAGAGCAATTATTTATGTTTGAGAGTACTGTAACACCTAAGCATTGGTGCAAAGTGCACCTCAAGCAATACAATCCTACTATCACCAGTAACAATAGAATATAACAACCATCTATTCAACACATAGTAGACAAGGGATGCATATTTCAAATTAAGGTGCTTTGTGCATGCTATCAACACCACAGAAACAGTAAGCAGCCATCCAACCATATAAAACACATAAAAGTCGTTGTTACCCAAACTACTTTACAAGTAGAACACAGCTTTTATTTTGGTTGTGCCAACAAACATCATCATACCAGCAAATAAGCCTTTAACATTGGACTGGCATTTATTTTATTTATTTTACATTTGTTGACCAGGAGTGTCTGGCTGAGCTATTGCCCTTTTTCAGCAGAGGCCCGGGGAGAAAAGCTCGAAAGATATACAATGCAATAAAAATAGCAATACAGATACATTTCAATAAAAATAACAATAGAGAATTTTGGTAGCTAAAATACATAAACTACATACATGTATATTGTTGACAGATAAAACAGTACTATAAACAAAAAGGAGAATGTTAAAAAAGTAGAATAAGTTTTATGTTTTGGTTTAAAAAGAGAGTTGAGTAAATATAAGGTTTTGTATGCAGAGTAGCAGAAACTTAAAAGGTTATAAGAATTTCAGGGAGCAGAGTATAGAAGAAGCTTTGAAAGTTACATAGGAAGCATATGATGAATTAGTTAATAATAAGTTTTAGTAAGTTAGTTGGACTGTACTATAAAAAGTAGGTAATAATCAGGGAGGGTGAGTACAAAGCAGTTTACTGAAAAATATTGCTTAGCAAGAGTTACAGTATATTAATACTTAGAAGCTATACCTTGTAGATGCATTATGGGAATCATTCCATCTAGTTTGCAAGCATGGATGCTATCTGAATAACATTCTCATGCAAGAGATGGTCACATGAGAATGGTCCTACAAGGGAAAATAAGGCTAAATATAGCACATACCTTGCTCCATTCTCTGTTCTTCCAGGCTGTACATGCACTCTATACACAGATTATAGGCATGTGACTCAGCATCTGCATGAATAACAGTAGAATAAATATTAATTTCCAACAGTGATTTTGTATTCTGATGTGTAACAGCATTTAATCAGATCAAAATGTAGTAATAATAAAGTAATCACATTGTCAAACAGTGTTATGCAAGGTTAAGTAACAGCTTGTGTAGAGACATTTATTTCAGAGTGCAACTGCATCACATACACTACAAAAACTTAATAGAAACTGGATTCAACCTACAGCATTCACCTATGTTCATACCAAACTCCAGAACCCTAGCCACCTGTCTACTTGTTCTCTGCTATGGCAGCAGATATTAATGGGTTTTAAACATCTGTGATTTGACTACGCAGTTTAGATATGACATTCCATGTGTCCCTTTGTACATATGTATAGTGGTATACAAACTTACTTTTGGATAAAATGTGAGAAAGGCCCAATGTTATATCTGAAGAATGGTGTGATCATCATTGTGCACATTTGACACTGATATTAAACAAGTGTAGTTTAAAACATTAAGGTTAGGAGAGTGAGCTTTATACTTTTAGCATATATCCACCAGTAATAAATGCAATTTGTATGCACTGTTACATAGCATACAGCACGAAAGGGACACATGCTGATAAATGGGCAATTATGCACAAACACACACACACTCATATAAAAATACTAATGCTATCGTAGATGTGGGCTGTTTACAAAGAAGGATGTCTTGACATATACAAAGAGATTATATAGAGGGGCGGAGCCTGAATGGCTAATTGAAAGCAGCAGTATTTTAGAGCTCCATATAACTAGTTAAATAAGACAGGAAAAATATTTTTTTTTTTCCTTCAAAGTATAAAATCTTATAGATAAAGAACTAATTTACATAATTATAAACTTTGGTGAACTTTTACAAATAATTTCCTGTCAAAAAGCTTGGAGATATATTCACTTGTTAAAGTGAGCAACTCAAGGAATTCTCACCAGGATGCTGCCTTAAAGAAGGAGCTACAACAGACATCTACCCTGTAGAAGATGTCTTTGAAGATGGATGATTTTAAAAATAACCTAGAAAATCTTAAAACAAGCAGTCAAAAACAGACTGACACCCTCAAGGAAATGCTACAACAATACCAGACATGGATAACAGGAATAGAGGTTTCTCTAAATAACTTAAAAAGCAGACTTAAAGAAGAGGAAACACAAAAAGAATTGCTTCTTAAACAAAATGCTTGGTTGGTTAATAAAATAGATGACTTGGAAGATAGGGAGAGGGAAATAACATCAGGATTTTCAGAGTACCTGAAAACACAGAAGGGGATGACATTATTTCCTTTTTATCAAGCTGGATCCTTGACTTTTTAAATTTAAAAGAAGAACTTTCCTTTGGCATTGAAAGGGCACACAGAGTTCTTGGGAAACCTGCCACTAACTCAAACTCTTCTCCTAGGTCAATAACTATCAAATTTCTTTCATACTTGGACAAGGAACCGATTTTAAGATCTGCTTGGATGAAGGCACCTCTAAAATATAAACAGAGCCTGATAAGATTTGATAACGACTATTCACTTAGAGTAATGGAACAAAGGAAAAAAGTGTAGCTAATGATACAGTTTCTGAAACAAAATAACATCAAGGCACAACTTGCATATCCAGCTAAGATAAGAATACTGTATGCCAACGAGATGAGGACTTTTATTGACTTAGAGGAAGCCTCTTCATTTATTAAAACTAATAATGTGATTACTTTACCAAAAGATATGGATTGGATGTCACCTTCTCTCAAGAGAACAAAATAAACAAACGTCTGGACAGAAGTCAAAAAGAAGAAGCAAAAGACTGATACTGTTACAGCCAAATCTCTCAAAGCATCTACTATGATAGGAATTGTTTTAACACTTCTTTAAAGGACCAATTTTACTGCTTGGAATTTTAAAACAAAGGTAACTAACTACTGGAATCTTTATCTATATTTTTTGAAAATAGACGACACGTGAGAGTTTTCACATTACCTCAGGTATGTAAAACAAGGTACTTTTCTTTCACAGAAGGAGGGTTATATAGCACATAAAATATTTATACTGTAAATCAACATACATAGTATACATGTATTTTCTCTTAATTTTCTCTTTTCTTTCTCTCTCTTCTCTCTTTTCTCATTATTTATTGCAACTACATCTTGTCTCCCTTTCTAAATTCCCTCCTATTTACTATACTAATATAGTCTGTATATATTTAATAACTCACTGTCTATACATAGATAAATAATAGTCTAAAATAATCTAGTTTTAAGGTAGACTAATTGGAATAGTGAACGTAATTAATCATTATTTCAATATTTATTAGATTAATGATAGTCACTGTTATGCTTATTGTGACTAGGGACATGTTCGTGATTAACTCTGAAATGTTCTATTCATGATCATATGTCCTTTGAATTATTTCCTTTTAGTATTAACAAATATATATATATATATATATATATATATATATATATATATATATATATATATATATATAAAAGGAGGGAAAAATGTACTGTTGGTTAAGAGAAGTGAAGCTTTCTTCACAGTCTATTTGTGTTGCCATAGCAACAGTAAACACTTGCTGCAGTTTCTAAGAACACTGTAAACCTGTGAAGTGCATTTAGCCTCACAGATAACAAACAATAAGAAAAAGTAATGTTGTTTAGTTATTAAAATGAAAAACAACCTAAGTAAGGTAAAATAAATACATAATAGGACTATTTGTAAATATTTTATGATTTATCCTCATAGGATTACATACTCCTGGAAACACAACTGAGATGTTCCTAAACTACATGTGCACTGAAATGTAGCTGCTTGATTAAAAATTATTACTCAGTTTAACATGCTGATTCCGCAAGCCGTCTGCACTGTAAAAGTTACATTTTATATGTTACTTGAAATTGACAATCTCTAGAGCACATGAAAAGATACATATAACTTTTTGCAGCATGTTATCATTGCAGTTACCTCACACTGTACAAACGCACTTGGCAACTGATAGTTATTAATTTAAAATATCAGTTTAAATATTAAATGGGCCCTTGAAATGCTATTGACATTTTGATAAAATATAATCTGAACTGTAAAATGAATGACTTGAAAGAAGTGAAATAATGCATAGATTTCAAAGACAGTTCTTGCGACTACAGTATAAGTAAAAATGTATATTCACAAGGAAGTATTGAAATGTTTTAGTCTTCCAGTTAAAATAGCTTACTGTCAACATTTTGTGATATCAGAAAGTTTGAAGAGTTAGGGAATTACAATTATTTGCCTTTATAATGATTATTAGAAAGATGTTAGACTCTGCTTTATTTAATGAATTGTGGCACATGTTTATAAGGAAAAGTGGACTCAGTTACTCATATTGGAATACACATTCCTGGAAACTCAACTGAAATGTCCCCAAATTACTTGCAAACTTAAATGAAACTGTCTGATTAATAAGCATAATTTACTTTAACAACCTGAATCCGTAGGCTGTGGTGGTGCAGTGGTTAGTGTTGTCACCTCACAGCAAGAGGTTCTGTGGTTCGCTTCTTGGCTGGAGCGCATTCTGTGTGGTGTCTGCATGTCCTCCCCATGGTCGAGCAACATTTAAAGGTAGGTGCATGTGTGAATGGGTGTGCCTTATTTGAAGGTTGGGTGTCAGGCTGGCACCTTGGCACTGTAAAAATCTACTGCCAATCATAAGCGGACTGGTGTTCCGCTGTGGCAACCCCTAACCGGGAAAAGCTGAATGACTTTACGTTAACAACCTGAATCCATAAGCTATATATTCTATATATGCTACATTAAATATGTCATTTGCATATGACAGTCTCTAGAGCACACGAAAAAATACATATTATTTTTGCAACATGCTATATTTGCACTAACCATACATTCTAAACTAACTCAATAGGCAACTGACAAGCTATTTATTTGAAACATCAATCTACATATTAATTGTGCCCTTGAAATATTGTTGCCGTTTTGACAATACAAAACCTGAATTGAAAAAGGAATGATTTGAAGAAGTGAAGTATTGTACAGATTTCAAAGACAGCTATTGACATTACAATATAAGTAGAAATGTATACATGCAAGGAAAAATTGAAATGCTTTATACTTTTAGTTAAAATAGCTTATTGTTAACTTTTTGCTTTATCAGAAAATTTAAAGAGCTAGGAAATTATTTCTAATTTGTCTTTATAATGTTTACTAAAGTGATGTTAGTCACTGACTTGTTTAATGTATTGCGAGTCATGTACAAGACAGACTACTGAATGTTATTTCTGTTTACCTATATTTGCTGAATTTCTTTTATTAGTACTGATTTAAAACAAGGGAAAGAAAGGGAAGGGAAATCTCTGTTTTTGGTCAGGGGAGGAGAGGCTTAAGAGTATTCTAACTGCCCCGAGAACTCTCTAAGATGCTCTAAACACTATTTGATTAATACTTACCTAAGGTAAGTCTTGATTACCATATGGATACCTACACATTCATTCTAGACCTGATGTGACTACCCATTCTGGAAGCAGGAGTTGCCATATGCAGGATGGGAATTGTCAGGGTGATCATAGTTCATTCTTAGACTCTGCTTTGTAAATCTATAAATATGTAAATGCACTGCACACTATAATGTAGGGTGCCTATACTCAGAGTCAGGATACTACTTATAAGCCATGTCTTTTCATAAGTGTAAGTTGAAGTTGGTAAGCTGAAGAGTGAGAAAGTAAAGGAAGACAGTACACCTACATTAAATTCATATTTCATTGGTAATCACTGATTGTCTCCTACAGAGTCCTTTTAGTCAAATTATTTTAGTAATAATCTATTTGTTGTTGGCTTATTTAGTGTATGCTCCTCTGATGCATTTAATTTATCTGAAATGACATATCTGGCATGTTTGGGATCTCTTAAAGGTAACTAAATATTGGATATTTTCTAAGCCAACATAATTGTTTACACTACTAACATTCCATCCTGATACATAACATACTATATAATAATAACAGAATAATATAGAATTTCATATCTCTTTTAAGAAAATTATCCATATAATAATTTGACATTTGGAGCTCAGTTGATATTGCTGGTTAAAGGTATGAGTGAAAATCCAATAGATCTATCTTTATCTATTGGATTAAGAATGACTTTCATTACATGTTTAATGGTAAATTCATATTTACTTGTATTTGATACTTTAGAATTAATGTTTTATAGAAGTACTTTTTTAAAGCCTGACCAGAATTTTACCCTACTTGTATTTAAAGAAGAAGAAAGAACATTAAATTACATGTCAAGTTTACACACATAAAAATAACATTCAGTGTTATCAGAGAATATGGTATAACTACTATAATCAAAATAAAGAAGAGGCAAAATGTTTCTTCTAACAATAACTTGAAATGGATTTAACATTCTTATCATTAAATACTAATGGATTAAATAATGCAAATAAATGATAAAACTTACTAAAATATTAAAATGTAAATAAGTCACAAGTAGTATTTCTCCAGGAAATGCATTTTAAGACTAATGATAGCTTTATTTGGAACCCTAAGGAATATACAGTCTTAGCTCAATCCTCCTATAGAAGAAAGACAAAAGGAGTATCAATTCTCTGGAAGAAAAATATAATCACTCCAAAAGTTATTTATAAATATGAAGACAAAGAAGGTCTACTAGCATTTGTTATAATTTAATTTAATAACAGAATATGGACCTTAACTAATCTATATTGTTTCCCAGGAACTGGAGCAGGAACAGTTAAAAAACACATAGATTCTATTTCCAATAATTATAAAGGAAATCTTATACTGGGAGGAGACTTTATTTGTACCGTAGAAGCTTCTGAAACCACCAAGAAGTCTTTTCACATAGCAACTATTTCAAAATCCTTAAAAAGATGGATCAATTAATTTCATTTAATAGACACTTTTAAAGTAAAAGAAAATTCCTTATTATTTTCCCATAAAGACCATAGATTTGGAACACAAACCAGAATAGACAAATTATTCGTAGTTCAAGAGTTACAAACAAAAATCCTCAACTTCTCAATTGTTCTATGCCCCTTCTCAGATCATGACTCTCTGATAATGAAGCTCCAAATAGAATTTAAACCTTTAATCCTCTAAACTAGATTTCCATCATATATCACGAAAATTAAAGAATTCAGACCCTGGATGTTGTCAGAACTACAATTATTTCTTGAAATTAATAATACAACAGAAATCAGTAGAGTCATGATTTGGGACTCATTAAAAGTGTATTTATTTGGTAAGACCCTTAGCTGGTACAGAAAGAAAGTTAGAGAGTAGGAATCTGAATCATTAGACTTGCAAACCAGACTCTTGACAGCAAAATCTAAAAAAAAAATCAGAATTGTCCAGAAGTCAAAAAAGAAATAGAGGAATTAATTAAAAATATAATGAAATTCTAACACACAAAACTTGTCTAGCCTTGGAAAAATTAAAAATAAACTCATTAGCCACCTCCCCCAGATATCTACATAACTTATCTACAAGAATTAAAATACAATCTAAAGCAAATAACATTAGTAGTCAATATCATGAAAGAAAGGGAAAAAAAGTATCAGATATAGGAGACATCCTTGAAGCATTTTGGTTCCATTATATGGAACACTTCAAAAAAGTAGATTTAGATACCAACCAAATAAACTTAGAAACAAACCTCATCAATATAAAACAATTCCCGAAAACTTAAAACTAGACCTACAAAAACCTATATCCTACAAAGAAATTGTTGACAAGATAAAAGAAAGTAAATCTAACAAAGCTCCAGGGATAGATGGTATAATTACAGAATTTTACAAACTCTTCCCTTCAACAGTAATCTCCTTTTTTCATAAAACTTTGCTAGAAGTCTAGTCAGAAGCAAAAATACCACCCTCATGGAAATATTCTCTCATAACACCAATTCTAAAAGATAATAAACCATTAGACCTTTGCACCTCATACAGACCTATATCATTACTGAATAATGATTAGAAAATATTCATGTCAATCCTAGCTAACAGAATGAAAATCCCACTTTCAAAGACAATTAATAATGATCAAACTGGATTTTTATATAACAGGCACACACATGATAATATTAAAAGGATACTTACTCTTAGATTATGTGAATAAAGAAGATAGATAAATACTTGTAATCAGATTAGACATAGAAAAAGCATTTGATTCCCTCAACTGGGAATATCTATTTAAAACTTTAGCATTATTTGAATTTTCTCCTCCCTTCATCTTATTACTAAAAAATGTATATATTAGTAACTTAGCCTACATTAAATTAGGTCCTTTCACCTCAGAATCTATCCATATAACGAAATGTACTAAATAAGGATGCCCCCTTTCTCCTATTTTATTTACTTTGGCTATAGAAATACTTGCAGAAATAATACGCAATAATCCAAGAATAAAAGGAATAGAAGTTTATGACCAGTACATATCTAAAATAATGCTTTTTGCTGATGATATTTTATTAACCCTACTAAACAAACTGAGAGTCATTAGGAGAGCTAGAAGAAATAATGGAGAAATTTATAAGAGTTCAGGTCTACACTTTAATAGATCAAAATCAAAATTTATATTTTTAAATAACAAAAAAGAACTACAAGTTACAGGTAAATCCATCATAGGAAAACAAGAACTTACGCTAAATTATTTAGGAATAGTGTTATGCAAAAATATAAACAAAACAATATTAATAAATTATAAAAACATTATTGAAACAATAAAAATATACATATAAAAGTGGAACAAAATTATATTAACTTTTGAAGACAGACTGCAATTAATAAAAATGGTCTTATTGCCAAAAATACTATATGTAGCATTAGCAATACAGTTAATTCCTGAAATATGCATTCTTAAAGAAATAAACTCATGTTTAATAACATGTTTGTGGTATCCCATAAAGAATAGAGTAGCTCTAACTCATCACATTAGACCCTGGAAACAAGGAGGATTGAACTTCCCAGAAATATAAACATATATAAAAGCATCTGTGCTTAAAACTACAATAGACTGGATAAACCCAAATTATTTGGCCAACTGGAAAGAATTAACAATGGCTATATTAACAAATAAATTTAATCTGTTAAAAAAATGTAATAGTAGACAAATCAAACAAACCCTGGTGCATACCATGCATAAGTATACAATATAAATATAACAAAACCTTCTAAAACAACACTGATTAATCATTACATCAATTTCTTTAGGAAACTTATCAATGCAAACATAGATCTAAAACTTTGGTTTGACCTTTTAACCCCATTTATCATCACTAAGAACTTTCCTCACAAAATATATAGGGAAACAATAAATTCCTGGGAACAAAATGGATTCTTATGTTGTTTTCAATGTGTAAATAAATTAAATGTTTTAGATATACATATGATAAAAACTGCTTACAATATTCCAACAGAGGACTGGTTAACCTTACAAAGCATTCTAATGTACATTCAAGATTTATGCAGATTAATCAATATTTCCTTATTAAAGATATTCCAAATCTAATAAGTTTTCTGTATGAATTTATATATAACAGTTGTGAAAAGAAAAATTCCATTTCATATCTATATAAAGAGTTAATAACATATAAAACAATTCCCAAACCATCATACTGGCAGTTCTTAACAAAAGGTCAGTCATTGCAGTTAACAGAAGAAATTAAAACTAACATCTTACTATCAGTTAATTACACCTCTAACACACAGTACTGGGAAATATTTAACTGGAAATACTTACACAGAGCATTTTTAACACCAGATAGAATTAAAAAGATCAGTACTACTACAAATGTTTTTTGCTGGAGGTGTAAAAAGTGAAATAAAGCAGACTGGATTCATATTTTTTATGAATGTAATAAAATTAAATCATATTGGAATGGAATCAATCATTTTTTACAAGCTTTATTTAATGAATCCTTTACCTTAACTAAAGCATTGATTATACTAAATGTAAATGAAGGTCCCTACCTGAATAAGACAAATATGTATTTTTTATGGACAATACTTGCTATATCTAGGAAATGCATAACCACAAGGTGGAATTCAAATACACCCCCGACCTTGGAAGAATTCTACACTTTACTGAAGACAACTGCATCGATCGAAATAAAAATCAAAGAACTACGAATCTATCCCTGGCCATTGGCAAATAATCCTTGGAAGAAAGTTATATCTTTGTTGGACACTCTGCAATAATCAATATTATATCTCTGATAACTGATCTGTTAATTCTATATTTAATAACTTACAGTGTATATAATTGAGAGAAGAGGAATGAAGGTCAGCAGGACTAAGACAGAATATATGTGTGTGAATGAGAGGGAGGATAGAGGAATGGTGATGATGCAAGGAGTAGAGGTGGCGAAGGTGGATGAGTTTAAATACTTGGGGTCAATAATTCAAAGTAACGGTGAGTGTGGAAGAGAGGTGAAGAAGAGAGTACAGGCAGGATGGAGTGGGTGGAGAAGAGTGTCAGGAGTGATTTGTGACAGATGAGTACCTGTAAGAGTGAAAGAGAAGGTCTACAAGAGGGTAGTGAGACCAGCTATGTTATATGGGTTGGAGACAGTGGCATTGACAAAAAGGCAGGAGTTTGAGCTGGATGTGGCAGAGTTAAAGATGTTAAGATTTGCACTGGGTGTGACGAGGGTGGACAGGATTAGGAATAAGTATATTAGAGGGTCAGCCCAGGTTGGAAGGTTTGGAGACAAAGCCAGAGAGGCAAGATTACGTTGGTTTGGACATGTGCTGAGAAGGGATATGGAGTATATTGGGAAAAAGATGCTAAGGATGAAGCTACCAGGTAACAGGAAAAGAGGAAGACCTAAGATAAGGTTTATGGATGTGGTGAGAGAGGACATGTAGGTTGTTGGTGTGACAGAGCAAGATGCAGAGAACAGGAAGAAATGGAAACAGGTGATCCGCTGTGGTGACCCCTAACGGGAACAGCCGAAAGAAGATGATGATGATGATGACAGTGTATATAATTGAAAGTCAGGCTATTATAAATATTGTATATAGTTTTTTTTAAATGATATTTAAAAATATTATGTAAATGTTATTTTAATTGAAAATAAAACATTTTTTGAGGAAAAAAGAAATTATGTACATCAAACATAAACATACACCAATTTATGAAAGTCTGTGTATATATCTGTGATGACACTGCTATATATACATTCATACATAAGTGTATATGTATGTTAAACTAATGATATCTGTACTTATAGCTCTACCCATATATACATAAGCACACATATACGTAAACAGAAATAGAGAAGAATTTATGTGAATATGTAGATGTCTGGCATATAAAAAAATAAATGGCATATGCTGGCTTCTGCTGTGTGTCAGATGTTGCACTCAGTCAACATCAGGCAATCATCGGTGCAGATTCAATAAAGCCTACAAGGTTCACTAAAACTGTGTGTGCATCACAGTGTGCCGCTCACACCATAGTCCACCATTTTGTATTCAGTAAGTGGCTCTGCATGAAGTGTAGAGCCATGCAAACCTTGTGGCATGCGAATTACAGTATAAGCAGCTGAATTGTATGTTAATCAACCAATCCAAGATGGAGAAGCTATTCAGCAAACTATAACGCTACCATGTAGACACAGTGCAGTTTTTTCCTGCAAATTCCAAAACCTATTGGAATTCAGCCATGGAAACTAGTCTACATGGAAAGACTGTTAGGGGCTACTGCTGTTCTGATTCCTGTGTATGTGCAGCAGGCCCAAGTCTATGCTGCTGCGGCTAATAAACCATGGCCAAGAAGGAGAAGGTTGTTTAGATCCCATTTAACTTTTCACAATCTACATGAGGTGAAAATTGTAGAGTGCTACAGTGTGGAGAGAGCAAGACATGCTACAGGAACTCTGCAACCTCTGTCATCCTCAACTGAGAGCAAGGGCAAACTGAGGGGAACCAATATCAGTGGACACTAAGGTATGTGTAGCACTTAGAATATTAGTCATAGGAACCTTCCAGAGACCAACGGACATGCTGGGAGTGTCACAGACATCATCATCCAGGATCCTACATCAATTCCTGAATGCTATGCTACAACATGCCAGTGACTACATATATTTTCCCCATACATCTGAAGACAGAGACACAACTATGCAGGAGTTCTGCCTTGAAGCACACTACCTTGACATCCTGGATACCATAGACTGTACACATGTTGAAATCAAAGCACCACCTGGAGAACAGGGAAGGTTGCACATAAATAGAAAGGTCTTCCACTCTATTAACTGCCAGGTCATGTGTAATGTTGAGGGAATCATTCTGAATGCATGTGCCGGCAACCCAGGCAGTTACCACAACTCACATATCTGGCACAACTCTCAAGTGTATGAGATGTTTTCTAGTAGGGATATCCCACAAGGTCATTTACTGGGGGATGTAGATTATGCACTGGAACCATGGGTGATGACTCCTATCAGAAATGTACACACACCAACTGAAGAACACTATAATGAGACACACACTCAAACAAGAAATATCATAGAGCATGTGTTTGTGCTGCTGAAGTTGCATTTCCAGTACCCAAGTACATCTGAAAGGAGCCCTGCAGTACAATCCTCATATATGTGCTGAAATCTTCACTGTCTGAGCCATGCTTCACAATGTTTATCCTGAGAAAACAGCTACAACAGGAACACCAAGGGGAAGGGCTACACATTCCACCACCACTGGCAAAGTCACCACAGCCACATGCAAGTGAATACTCAGAGGGGGAACCAACAGCCGCTGTGAGTATAGGCAGAAGTAGATGTGCACAATATGCCCTCACTGGCCAAGAGGCAATGGATAGTACACTTGCTCACCATCTACAGGGCTAAAAACTTCATCCTGTGCACATACATAGTAACACTGTTGCGAGGCAACACTCACAACCTTTACTTGCCCATGTAATGGCTGTGTACTACTAGCATCAGACAGAGGCAGCCCCAAACTAAAACTCTTGGAACTGCTGGATTTCCAATGTAAGTGTTGAACCTGTAATAGAAAAATAAATGTCTAAGAATACAAATGAATGGCATATCCTTGCATACTGTTACTTATGTAAGTAAGTATAAGATGGGTGATTTTTACAGCAATGACATCAATATGTGACAGCACTGACTTATGTCAATACATGTGTTCTCTGCCAGCTAATAGGTCTTATCCATCAAAGATTCACATTCATACCTCTCAAAAGTATAGATTTTCACATAATGTCCACAGTTTGGCCTCATACTTTTGTATTGGCAAATCACTAAAGACTGAAGTTATAAAATAATGACACATATTTGTTTCAGTTTCAGACTTCATATCCCTTTGAAAAATCATACAAATAGTTATGCAAAACCTGTTATTCTATCAACTGTTTAACTATGTAAGACTTTTTCTTTATGGCTTGGTCCAGCTTTGTTGGTCTAAGAGGTTGGGAGGGATGTACACATTACAAAAACATGTAAGAAAGCAGTACAAGTTGAAAAACAGCATCGCAAACATAGATACACTAAGCACTGAGTCAGCTATACACCCAGAGCATCAGACAAAAGACTTATGTATCTCCAAATCCAAAAGATAAAAAACAAGGATATGGCACAGTTATCATAATGTGTATTATGTGTGTGTGTGTGTGGGGGGGGGCAGGAAGTCTAGGCTGACACAAAAGGTAGAGTGAATGCATGTGAGTAAGAAAGAAACAGGCAGACATTTGGATAAAGTATTACATGGCCACTGAGACAGAATAAGCTGTAAGCCTCATGACTGAACCATATAACTGTTTTGTGTGTGTGTGTGTGTGTGTGTGTGTGTGTGTGTGTGTGTGTGTGTGTGTGTGTGTGTGTGCGCGTGTGTGTGTGTGTGTGCGTGCGCACTCTAGGAGAAATTGGTGTGTGAATGTCTGCAAGAACACAGCCAAGCTCTGTGCTAGCTCTACATCCTGGTATGTCAGACAGCTGTGAGCTGTGCATGGTACAGGTGACAGTTCATCATCTCCTACCATGAGAAATGGCTCTGCCAGGAGTTGCACTGGCACATCCATGCCCATGGTCAGATGCACTGCTGCTACCTGAATGTAACTGAAGTCTGCTGGGTGAGCTCTCCTCATGAGTACATCCAGGAACATGACTGCATGGCCTATCACATCTGGGTGTGGACACCTCAACCACTGATGGAGCAGTGAAAGTAGTGCTACTACAGAAGTGGGATCAGGCATCAGATGATGTTGCTGACCTACATTCACTTGGATGCTACTCCCCTCCCAGCAGGCATTCCGTCACAGATACCACCCATTCCAATGTGTAATTCATGTGATCCATTAAACCAGCAACACAGTGGAGGCAGTCACACTTGTCAGCCTGTGATACATCTACAACCTTAAGCATTTCCTTGGAGGCCCTATTGGGGTGTGCACCTCCATGGCGGCCCTAAACATACATTGAGTGGCACAGAAAGACACACCAGGATCAGGTGGAGGATGGACACAGGCCACCTTTGAGCAACTACTAACAAACCTTGTCTGTGGCACCTTGCCTACATTTTGGCTAAGGCCAGAGAAAACAGTCAGTGAAGCCACAGTAACCACACTACCTTGATCAACTATCTCAGCCTCCACCTGTCCCATATTGGAGGGATCAGTGGAATAGGTTTGTATAAGCCTACTGGCTGTGTCCAATGAAAATTCAGGGGATGGCCTAATGTCAATATCAGTGTCAGATTCAACCTCTGCAACCCCAAACTGTGCTTGTGTTTGGCCACCATCATCATCAGAGTCTGCCAGAGCTCTCACCTCAGTTGGTAAGAGTTCTACACTTCCGCTGTAAGAATCACCTATGAAAATAAGCAACAAACCCAGGAAAGAAATGAATACCTATAATACTGCAATTTGATATATGGTAACAAACTAACATTGGTGTCACCATCACAGATGGTACAGCAATATACACACACTCCTGACACCACCTCACACATACAGATAAATGCATGTTTCTGTCAAATGCTTATCAGTACCGAAATAAAGGTGTCTGGCTTACCATGTACAGATGACTCCACACTTGCTAGGGAGGATGGCCCTGGAAAAAGTTAAGCAAAATGTAAGAACGCCATCATCACGATAACAATAACACAGGGGGAAAAATGTATTGCTTTTATATGTCTATTAACAATACTTTTAACTGAAACATGACTGACATGTCCACCCCAAGGCCATGTGTAATGAACCAGAATGTTTTGTTAACTATCAATCTATAAATAGGTCACCCCCCAAAAAATATTAAACCAACTTAACTATTGCTTTCAATATTTTACTATACAAGAAATTGTTAAAAATCGACATATGTAAGCTTACATGTAAGCTTGTCCTGGGACATACTTGTACTCCCTTAAAAAGCAGCACCAACATCAATCATATGTTGTTCTGCACTTTCCACTGAGCTATCTGGATTGCTGACAGTGGACAAAATCTCTTCATTTAGTGTCAGTGGTGGTTCTGTAGCAGGCCCCGCACTGATTGCCAGCTGTCTATGGGCCACTGCAGCTGTTGTCTTCCAGGCTGATGAAATCATATCAGTGGTCCTATGATGCACCTGATCATGTGTCCTGCTGTGCCCCCCCCCCCCATGACATTCATATCATTCACTATGTCTTTCCAAATCTGCATTCTGCCAGACATATCCCCACATCATCTCTCAAGCAGAAAGGCACCATGTCACCAAAAGGCTTGGATAATGACATCAATCTCAGAGTCATTGAAGGGTGTTTGTGGGGATTGGGACACTTGGGTGCAATAGTCCTAGGTGGCATAAAACACAAAAGAAGGATACTACGTATAAATATCACATAAATAAAAGTCCTCCTTAGATATAACACATATTATTAGTTTTTCAGTATTACTGGAGAATCATAAAACTTCAGTTATTAAAATATAAAAAGGTTATGTGGTTGTAACACATCATATCAAAGTCACACACAAACCAAGGTTTGGTATAAAGCAAGGAATAACAAGAGCAGACCTCTGTAAAACAATTTTGGGCTGTGGTAACACACAAACGGAACTTGGATCTCCCACCCCCAAAACAATAGGCAAATGACAGTTTGTGCCAAACAAAGAATAACACGTCAATCAATTGTTATAAGTGCTTTCAAACAAACTCTCACAAAAATGTGTACATGTTTACCATGAAGAGTCATTCTTATCCAACTGCCAGTCACCTCTACTTGTGGCCAGCACTCCCCTAGAGGTGCCTATAGGCCATCCTAGAAGGCTAACACCCCTGTGTCATTGACAATATAGTCCAATAAATACAACTCCAGACAAACACCAGATACTTTAATAAAACAACAAAGCTTTTGGATTACATATCCTTCTTCAGTGTTAGAATACCTATACTGAATTCTAAAACATTAAATAATCAATTAAACAGTCAGCCTATAAACACAAAAATATACAATAATCATTTAATTACTTTAAAATTGTTTCTATGTATAAAAGTATATATTAAATATGCATAATAAAATTCATAAAACCATTCATTCTCTTATTTCTTTCTGCTTTTTAACTAATATTGGTTCAATAGTCAGTGCATTATTTAGTCCTGGTTTCATATCAGCTCTCAATCTAATTATCCAGGTATATTCTCTATTCTCTAGAACATATTTTAGGTCCCCACCCCTAATCTTCTTATGTACTATGTCTATTACTCTAAATGTAAAGCTATGGACACTTCCATTTTCCAATACATGCTTACTTAAGGCATTATTTTCCATTTTCCGATGTATATTTGACCTATGCTCTATAATATGATCTTTAAGTTTCCTGCTGCTTTTACCAACATAAAAACATGAGCACACTGTACAGGTTGCCAGGTAAACAATATTTTCTGTATTACATGTTGCCGTACATTTAAATACAAAATTTTCTTTAGTTATTGGATGAATAAATGACGTAGTGTCATTTTTAAAAATATCATCACAACAAGTACAATTTATACAGGGGTAGGTACCCATTTTAAAACTATTTTGCCTTCCATTGTTCTGTTTTGGAAAGTCTTTATAGCATAGTTTGAGTTTCAGATTTTGAACATTTTTATATGCAAAGAAAGGCCTATTTTCCAATATCTGGCATATTTCAGGCATAGCCATCAAAATGCCCAAATTCTTTTCTATTACATTCTTCACCTGCACAGTTCTTAAATTATAAATTGTTAAGTATCTTACTACTTCTGCTTTATGTATATTCATTGTTGTGCTTTGTTCCCTAATATTAAATGCCACCATATTATTAACTTTTCTAGCTTCTAAAGTTTCTTTTACATACTGGTTGACCATTCTATATGGGTAACCCCTTTCTAAAAATTCAATAGCCATATCATTTAATTGTTCTTCACATACCCCATCATCAGTATTCAGCCTACTCACCCTTAACATTTGGGATTTTACTATTCCTTTAAATATATGCAGTGGATGCATACTGTTCTTATAGCTACTAACTTGTATTTCTTTTTTATGTACACTGTTCTCAATATTTTCACCCTTCCTTTCTATAGTCACATCTAAGAAAACTATCTTTTTTGGGGAGCAAACTATTTTAAACCGGAAAAAGGTTGTAGTACTCTCTAAATAGTGTACAAAACTTATCAAAGTATCTTCAGTCCCTTTCCACACCAAAAAGCAATAATCTACATATCTACCATAATATAGTATATTCTCTTTCCCTTCATTTCCTGTACCAAACATCATATTCTTCTCCCATTGATGCAGTACTAAATTAGCATAGGTGTTAGCCACTGCTGTACCTATGGCTACATCTGCTATCTGTAAATATGGTTCCTCATCAAATAGAAACACAGTCTTTGTCAAAACTATGGGCCAGATTCAAGATGGCTTGCACGGAGTCTAAGAGTAGAGTAAGACTCCATGCAGCCATTATGTCCGACGAGCGATCCAGGAACAGCCTGTAGGGGTGTGTAAGAGAGCTCCTAAAACGGCTCTTACACGGACAGGGCTGGGACATGCAAATCATCTCAATTGCAGGCGAAAGGCATGCAAATGAGGTAGATTTGCGATTCAGGAAACCCGAACCTGTCCGAGTAAGAGCAGTGTTATTTGCAGAAATGTACTCAGTTGACAACTGAGTACCATTCTGCAAATAGCAAAACGGAGCCATGGCAACTCCAAATAAAGGTTGCATCCAGTGCAGGAAGCATGCCAATGGCCAAATATACGTCCATTGGAAATGTTCCCTGATGCAAAATTAAAATAAAAATAATTTTTTTACACCGATTTCCGATGCTTAAGCATAGCGCAGCGCCGCGCAAACGGGCTGCACTCTAAAACACAGAATACTACAAATTATAACCCACAAATGTGGATTTTATTGAAATTGCTAATGTACAATGCAAGGGAATGGCAGGCTGAAGACAACATGGCCACCAATTAGAGGTTGCTAAGGGGGGAAGCTCAGTCTAAGACATGTAACCAAGCATTAGTAGGCAATCCTATGTAAATGAGTGTTAGGATAGTGAATTGCTAGTTTACATAGCAAATGAGCACAGTCAGTGGAGTGTAGGAGTAGGATATGGGGAGTAACAGAGTAGAAGATAGGTGACATCATGAGGGGTGTATGTTTGAAAGAAGTGAAGCTCATTGAAGCAGAGTGGCATGTGTCCGCTGTCAATTAGACATCATGGAAAGAGGTTTGTCAACAGGTAGGCTAGGGAAAGCCAAGAAATGAAAGGTGTATACCGTGGATAACACCAAAGTTTCTTGCTGAATGTGCATGTGCGCGTGTGCGCACCTGTAAACCCGAGTAAGACAGAGTGCGCACGTGTAAGCATGAGTGCGCACGTTTAAGCCAGAGTAAGCATGTATAAGGCTGTTTAAAGAGTTGTAAGCGCGATTGCGCTGGTGTGCATGCATGTTAACCCGAATAAGCAAGTTTTAGTCCGTGTAAGCATGTGTGCGTGCATGTTAGCTGCTGTGCGTGTGTTTGCACTTGTGTGCGCGGCGCTCCCCCCTGAGGAAACAGAAAGGAAAAAGGAAGCACAACAAATAGTAGGAAGCTACCAGGGAGTACTAGCAGAGCTAGCAGGTGAAAACAATCAGAATCAGGCAATTACACAGGCAGTACACTAGCCCAGCCAACAACAGTCCATTATGTTTCTCACAACAGACACTGCAGTAAGCTAATAGAAGTGAAAACTGAAAAAGCTTTACTGAGACAAAGAAATGTTAGGGGCTGCCACTGCTGTTATAAGCGACATATGCAACATACTGAGGGTGGTGACAATGGAAATGCTGCTGGACAACCCACAGTGAGGAGACAGAGAAGAGTGTACAGGCCCAGGGTAACCTACCAGGGGCTACATGAGCTGGAGATAGTGGAGCGCTATAGAGTGGACAGAGACCTCCTGCAGCAAATTGTTGAGCTGTGCAGGCCATGCCTCACACACAGAACCAACAGAGAGGAACCCATTCCAGTGGAAACCAAGGTATGTGTTGGCCTAAGAATATTAGCAACAGGTACCTTCCAGAGACCGACTGGTGATATGATGGGGATATCACAGGCATCAGCATCCAGGGTACTGCACCAGTTCCTGGATGCCATGTCAGCACATGTTGGTGATCATGTATATTTCCCCAATTCCCGTGAGGTATTGGCCAGAAATATGCGTCTCTTCCAGCAAATAGCAGAATACCCTGAGGTAGTGGGTGCAATAGACTGCAATAGACTGCACGCACATATGCATCAAAGCACCAGCCGGTGAGCGGGGTAGGGTCTACTTCTACCACAAGGGATTCCCCTCCATCAACTGCCAGGTCATGTGTGATGCCCAGGGCATAATACTAAATGTGTGTGCAGGCTGCCCAGGAAGCTATCATGATTCCCATATCTGGCATCTGACGAAACTGTACCAGACATTTGCCAATGGGGACATCCCACATGGTCACCTAGTGGGGGATGCTGGCTATGCACTGGAGCCGTGGCTGATGACACCCATCAGAAATGTACACACACCTGATCAGGAACACCATAATGAGGCACACGCACAAACATGTAATGTAATAGAGCTTGGGTTTGGGCTGCTCAAGTCACTGTTCCGATGCCTGGACACATCTGCTGGAGCCTTGCAGTACTCACCAGCTACATGTACCCAAATTGTCATGGTATGTGCTATGCTACTTAATATGATCCTGTGAAAACAGCTGCAACAGGATCAGCATAGGCCTGGGCCAAACAGCCCCCCACCATTGCCAAGGCCATCACAGGCAGAGCATGACTCAGAGGAGGAACAACTTGAGCCTGCCCCAGTAGGCAGAAGGAGGCATGCCCAGTATGCTTTGGCCTTGGCAAAGAGGCAATGCATAGCACATACACTGGCTCAGTAGGAACTCTGGAAATGATACCCCTCTCCAACTCACACGTAAAGTAAAAGGGATGCCTAAGTTGACAGTACCTGCTTCCAACCATGTGCAGGGAGTGTAGTATGTGCATCTGACATAGGCAGCCCTGCAGCACCACCTAAGGCATGAATGGCATGTGTTAAGCAATATAAAGCAGTGCTAAACAGCAATTACCACCATGTAGTATATGCAAACAAAACCACAGACACCAACTAGCACAACTGTGGTCAATGTTCAGTAATATTGGGCAATGTCCAGCAATGTTGGTTAATATTGAGCAATGTTGGACAAGCCTGGTCTATGTAGGGCATAGCTGAACAAAAGCCAACATGCTCATATTTGCTTAACAGGCCCTTAAGCAGTCTGGTCTGCTCAGTATGAAAATAGAAAGCAGTGATGGGCCTTGAACCCAGGATACTGTGCACTACAGCCAAAGTACTGAACTACTAAACCATGACAGTATTGCAGTGGTCCACCTGTATGATGGAATGTTGATAAGTCTATGCAAAGTATTCCATGGAAACACTGCAGGCACAGCATAATCCTCATTGAGTTATGACACAAAGGTGAGTCCTGCAGTGAGAACAGAACCTGACTTCCAACACACACAGTATAAATGTTAATATTGTTCATGTTCGCACACATCAGCAAATGTAGTGGACCTCAGATAGCAACATACTGAAGGTTCACGCTAGGCATGCTCACACACTTGAATAAATGAGACAAATGTCAGGCAACAAAACATTTAATGTCAGAACTGGGCATGCTCACACACTTAGGCTATGTCTGAGAACAGCAGTGGGCCAGGCATATCTGGCAGTTGCACGTGTTAACCCAGGAACCTGTCACTATACAGCAATCTGCCCTGTGCACACAGTTATATAGGTTCATAGGTTCATAGGTTCATACTAGGCTATCTGCCCGAGGGCATTTACAAGCCTAGCCCAATAGTTTTGTGGCTTACGCCACCCCTTTAGTATGGGGAACTATACCCATTATTTTGCTGTGCCTCTGTTGAGCAGTGACACTGAGGTAATCCCTGGGGTATATCTGCGATCTCCCATCCATTGGTCAAGATTTCTCTTGAACAAGGCCAGCGAGGTGCTCTGCCTCACATATACCGGGATTTTATTCCACAGCATAGGGAGTCTTTGGGTGATGAATCTATCCCTCCAGCACGTCCTATTAATAGCCGTGTCGAGGTTTAAGTCTCCCGCCCTTGTGGCTCTGATGGATCTAGATTTTTGAGGTGAAGCATATTCATCAAATCTGGGTTTGACATGGCCTTGTATGTTAGGCAAAGGTCACCTCTGAGCAAGCGGTGGCGACTGAATAGAGCTGGAGTTCTTTCAGTCGGGCAGCATAGGACAGATGTTTGAGACCCTTTATCCTTTTGGTGAGGAACTTTTGTGGCCTCTCCAGCTGCTGCAAGTGTCGGGTCAGATACATTCCGAATGGGGCATTGTACTCAATCATTGGTCTGATGAGTGATGAGTATAGGGAGACTATGACCTCCCTTGATCTAGATGAGAATCCCTTCATGATAAGGTGGGCAATGTAGAAGGTCTTCCTAACTACTTTAGCTACATGGGTGTCGAATGACAGACTACTATCAACCTGGGTCCCCAGGTCCCTGATAACTTCTTCTGTGCTCAGTGGATTGCCACCTATTTGGTAGCTAGGGGTAACCTTGTTTTTCCCGAAGGGTATGACTATGCATTTTGGCATTTAACTTTAGGCCATGGCTCTGGCACCAGTTATCCATTTCTGTGAGACCCTTCTGAAGGATATCTGTGTCAGATGTGTTTTCTACTATGGCCCAGTTTGCAGTCATCTGCAAACTTTGTCAGCCATAACCCTCCTGTGTTTGCTTGTACTTGAAAAGTAGATGCCAAACAAGAGTGGGCCCAGGACTGAGCCCTGTGGTACACCACTTGTGACAGGCTTTGAGTCTGACATGGCGCCAGCAACTCTGACCCTGTGGGTTCTGTCACTCAGCCAGTTTGCAACCCATCTTGTGATGTATGGGTTAACATTTAAGCTGATGAGTTTTTCAATGATACCCGAGTGGGGTATTGTATCGAAGGCCTTCGCCAGATCGAGGTAGGCTGTATGGACTGCCTTTCCTCATCAATGGCTTTGGTGACTGTTTCAAAAAGTCAACCAAGTTTAGAAGGCATGATCTGCCTTTGACAAAGCCAAACTGGGATGGATCCAAAGTCTGCAAATTCCCTATGTCTTTATTTATGAGGTCCATTATGATCCTCTCCATGGCTTTGCAGATAAGGCTTGTCAAGCTAATGGGCGGTAATTTCCAGGGTCGGTGGAGGCACCGCCTTTGTGAAGTGGGACCACAGTTGCAGTGCGCCACTCCTGGGTGCGTATCCAGAGGTAAGACTATGATTAAACAGCTGTCCTAGCTGTGGGTTTAATTCCTCATTGAGTTCGTGGAGCACACAGCCGGGGACACCATCAGGTCCCATGGATGCTGTGTTTTTGCTTTGGAGAGAGCAGTTCTCACTTGGGCGTTGGAGATGTTTGGGGGCTGCAATCGCTTGGTATAGATATCTCTCCTTTGGGGAGGGGAGAAGTTTGCACTGAACCTGTCGGCCAGTATGTTGGCAATGTCTGTAGGATCAGTAATCTTCACATCATTTTGAACTAGTTCTGAGCATATCTGGGAGTTTCCTCCCAGGTTTCTAACATAGCTAAAGAAGGCCTTATGATTGTCTTTTGAGTCTTTAGCTATTTTTCTCTCAAAATTTGCTTTGGATGATTTTATGAGAGCTCTTAGTTTTTACTTATAGTGATCAAGGGTGTCTTACCTTTTAAGGATTTTGCTCTATCTTGTAGTAGCTTCCTCCTTTTGTTGTAGAGTTTGTTTATGGCTGGGGTCCACCAGAGTGGACGCTTGCCTTTGGTACAAAGAGTCTTTGTTTTGCTTGGGATTGCCTTATCCATGCAGTCCTGCAGGTGCTGGTAGAAGGCATTTGTAAGTGATTCAGCGGCTTGAGTACTGTTTTCCGCGCTCGGGGGCCTTAAAGGAGACCACACTAGTCTTTAGAAGTGTGAAGTCGGCTTTGAGAAGTTCTTTACTGTGGTCTTTTTATTTCAGGTGGGGTGGGATGAGGACATCCAGCGAGATTAGTTTGTGATCTGATCTCACCAGTGAGAGGTATACTTCGGTGTTGAACATTGTGCTCCCATGTTCGTGATGATGAGATCAAGTATGTTTTCTCCTCTTGTGGGGATGGTGACTAGTTGTTCCATGGCATTTGAGTTTATGAATTCCAGGAACTTTTGGGCTAGGGTGTTTGGGCTTGAGTAGTGTTCCCAGTCTATATTAGGGTAATTGAAGTCACCTAGTATGATGGTGTTTGGTGATACATTTATCCCCTCTAGTGTTTTCAGGAAGGCCATGTGAGGTTCCTGAGTTTGTGAGGGTGGCCTGTAACATGCTACAATTTGCAGAGCAGTCTTGCCTATGGTTAATTGCACCTGGATGGTCTCCGATGCATCATGCGTTGCCACCAGTCTTGAGGTGTGGGTGTCTTTGATGAATATGGATACCCCCCCTCCTTTCTTGGTATTGTCCGGATTTTGGGGCCAGAACGCATGATAAGAGGTAAAACCTGATAGTGCTGGGGTGCTCTCAGGAGTCTTGAACCAGGTTTCTGTCACTGCACAGACATTGATGTTCTCCATACTGAGAAGGGCCTCGAGTGCGTGCATTTTGAGATTTAGACTTCTGGCATTGAGCAGCATTACCCTTAGTTTTTTTCTTTTTTGTGTTCTAGGGTGGTAGGTTTAGAATTTGAGCCTTGCCTAAAAAAGGCACTATAGGGGTGGCAAGAGCCTTTGCCAATATCCGGAATCCCAGCGGTGACAGGTGCAAGCCGTCCCTTGCGAAGCAGCGTGGCTTGTCCAGCATGTCATCCCAGGCAGACAGACATTGGATCCCCTTTGAATGACATCAGAGTTTAAGCCAATTGTTAAAGCTGATCATCTTATCTCTGTATTGTGGCATCATTCTTGGTGAAGGTAGGATACTGCTCAAGGTCAGGGTCATACCTGCCTGGGCTACATAATCAGAGAGCTCCTCAATGTCTCTTTCATGTAGTCCAGGAGAGTCTCAGGTCGTTTACACCAGCGTGGACAATGACTGAGTCGTATTTGTACCTGCTGTTGAGAGACCTGAGTGCTTGCGTTATGTGGCGGATTCTAGCACCTGACAGGCAGCTTACTGTGACCTTCTCCTTACTCAGTCTGGTGAGCGGGATGTCAGTGTGTCTGACTATGGAGTCACCAATGACTAGTGTGTCTGGCATTGTGTTTGGCCTTAAGGGCTGTGACTGTTTGACACTCTGACTGTGAGGTCTATGTGTTGCAGGTGTTGTGTTCTGAGGTGGTGGTTGTTTGGGTGTCTGCTTTGGTGGCCTCTGCTGTTTTGGTAGATTTTTGATCAGAGCCGCCGAGTATGTCTTTGTGTGTTTATGTGTATGATTTGAGGTTGTGATGGTACTATGTGAGACAACAGACACATCTATAATATAGTGGAACCCTGTCATAATCAAATATGTTCTGCAGATACTGAAGTTCTTCATAGAAACTTGTAAAGCAAAGATGATAAAGACCTGCAAACAGTATCAGCAATAAACATTGTGCATCATGAACATAAGCATAGGTTCAGAGGTCGATATTATGCTATCTGCCCTAGGGCATGTACAAGCCTAGCCAGAGTGTGTTTGGCATTCGTAACCCTGTCACATTACTACACTGTGTGTGTGAATAGTAGGTCACACAAGATAGCCCATGTACGTTTATGCTAGTGTGCCTCTGTCTAGCAGGGACACAGAGGATATCCCAGGGGTAAATATACAATCACCCATATAGTCATCAAGATGTCTCCAGTAGGTGGTCAGTGAGTGGCTCAGCCTATGTGAAACTGGGATTACATTCTGTAGTGAGTGGAGTCTCTGGGATAAGAATCTGTCCCTCCACAATGTCCTATTAACATCTGTGCTGAGGTATACGTCCCTGCAGTGTGTAGCTCCAAGGGAGTTGGATATCCTGAGGTGGAGCATGTCCAGTAATACTGGTTTGGGTATAGCTGTAAACAACAGGCACACATCATATCTGAGTAGGTGGTAAGCGACTGAGTAGAGCTGGAGTTACTGCATCTGAACTATGCAGGGCATCTGTGTGAGTCCCTATATCTGCTTGGTGAGGACCGTCCGTGGCCAGTACAGTTGCTGCAGGTATCAGGTAAGGTACACCCCAAATGTGGCATTGTAACAAAGCATGGATGTGATGAGTACAGGGGCACAATGACCTCACTCGATCTAGATGTGAAACCATATGGGATAAGGTGGCACACATAGCAGGTGTGTCCAACCACTTTGGCAATGTGAATGTAAAAGGCGACAGTATGAACAAGTAATGTCCCCAAACCCCTAACAACTCCTACCGTATGTAATGGAGTACTACCTATGTGGTAATGTGTGGGCATGTTGTTATTCCCAAAGGGGATGACTATGCAACTAATTGCATTTAGCTGTAGGCCATGGCTCAGGCACCAGTCACCCATCTCTGTGAGACCCTGATTGAATATGCATGTGGCAGCTGGAGAGTTGATAATGGCAGCCAGTTTTCAGTCAAGTGCAAACATATTCAGCCATATTCCCCCTGTGATAGCCTGTACGTAAGACAAATATATATTGAACAAGAGAGATCCCAGGACCAAGCTGTGTGGGATGCCATGTGTAACTGGTGTATAGTCAGACATGGCACCTGCAATCCTGACCATGTGGGTGCTATCCATGATCTAGGTATCAGTCCATTGTGTGAGATATGTGTCCAAATTGACGCTGGTGAGCCTATGCATAATGGCCCAGTGGGTTATTGTGTTGAATGGTTTTGCAAGGTTCAGGTAGGCTGTGTGGATAGCCTTCCCTATGTCAATGGACCTGTTAGCCATTTAAAGAATGCCTACAGGTTCAAGAGGCAAGATCTGCCCACAACAGTGCTGAAATGAGTAGGACACAGTGTCTGTAGGTTGCCGATGTCTATGTGTAGGAGTCCTATGACAATAAGCTCCATAGCTTTGCAGAACAGGCTACATAGGCTTATAAGGCAATATCGTCTGTGGTCCGTTGTGGCACCAACTCTGTGGTGCAGGACCACTGTCGCAGTACGCCATTCCTTGGCTACATATCCTGTGGTAACTCCGATATTGAACAGTGATGTAATGTGAGGGTTGCGTATGTCATGATGCTCGTGTATGATGCAGGCCGGGACGCCATCTGGTCACACTGATACTGTGATGTACGCTGTGGGGAGGGCAGCACTCACCTGTTACTGTGTGATGTCAGGGAGGTTACACTCTGTTGGGATGGATAGTTGCTCCTTATGGGGGATGGGTGGGAGACATCTGCACTGAACCTGTTTGCCAGGATGTAGGCAATGCCAGTGGGTTCAGGGTAGGTTTAGTCATTATGCAGTAACTCACAGCATATCAGTGAGTGTCCACCCAGGTTCCTGACATAACTGAAGAAGGCCATGTGATGGTCCTACATGTCAGGTGCAGTTGTCTGGTAGAAGTGGCCCTTAGAAAAGTCCATGAGTGATTGTAGCTGTCTGCTAGTACAGATCACAGATGCCTTCCCAGTCTGGGATTGTGCTCTATCATGTAGTAGCGTCCTCTTGACATTGTACAGCTTATTAATGGCTGGGGTCTACCAGACAGGTCCCCTGCCATTGTAGTAGTTGGTCTTGTTGTTATTTGGGATAGCACAATCCATGCAGTCCACTAGGTGTCCATAGAATGTGTATGTAAAGGATGCAGCAGTGTGAGCCATATATGCCACTGTCTCAGGATCTCTGAAGGATACCACCTTGCTTCGGTGAAGTGAGATGTTGGCTGAGAAGTTCACCAAGATTACCCAGGATGGGTGTGTGGAGGGTATATGTATGTCCTGTGAGATACATGTATGTTCTGACCTTACCAATGAGGGGTATATTGCTAGTGTGGAACATAGAGTCCCCATGTTGGTGATGAGCAGGTCCAATATGTATTCCCCCTTGTGGCTGTGCTGACTGGTTGTGCCAAAGCATATGAGTCCACAAATTGTAGTGACTGTTGGGTGAGGTTGTCGGGGCTTGAGTAGTATCCCCAGTCAATATGTGTGTATATGAAGTCACACAATATAATGGTGTCTGTGGAGACCTACATATTCTCCATAGTTCCCACAAAAGCCGAGTGTGGTTCCTGAGTTTGGAGCGTGTTCTGTAGCAGGCAACAAACTGAAAGGCAGTATTGCACAATGGTAGTTGTCTATGTATGGTCTGTGATGCTTTGTGCAGTGCTACTAACCTGGAGGTGTGTGTATCTGTGATGTATATGGATACTCCCCCTAGTTGTGTTGTCTGTTTCAAGTCTTGTTGTCAGACAGCATGGTATGAAACATAACCTGGTAGTGCTGGTGTGCATAAGCGAGCCTGAACCAGGTGTCTGTCAGTGCACAGATATTGCTCTACTCCATACTGAGGAGAGTCCTGAGTGGCCACAATATGAGATTAACACAACTGTTGTTGAGCAGCATTACCCTTAGTTTCATTTAACCTGTAATGTCTATGGAGGTGGGTTTGTCTTCTGAGCCCTGCGTAAAAAAGCACTTTGGTGGTAGCAAGAGCCTTAGCCAGCATACCAAAGTCCAAGGGTGACAGGTGCAAGCTGTCCATAGTGAAGTTACAGGGCATGTTGAGCATGTCACCATACGCTGACAGACACTGTATCCCCTATGAATGAAACAAATTTGTTAGCCAACTGTTGAATGTGATATGTATGTCCATATACTGTGACATCATAATTGGTGGGTGTAAGATGCTAGACAAGGTCAGGGTCATACTGGCCTGGGCTACATGATCAGAGTGTACCTCCATGTATCATGTCATGTGGTCCAGGGAGTAACGTCTGAGGTGACACACACCAGCATGGGCAATGATGGTGCCAGTCTTGTACTTGCTTTGGAGTGACTTGACTGCCTGTGTTATGCGGCAGATCCTGGCACCCAACAGATAGCCCAAAGTGACTATTCCCTTGTCAGGGCTGGTGAGTGGTACGTCAGTGTGTCTGAACATAGGTGTTGCCTATTACAAGTGTATTAGGTGTGTTGTTTAGCCCGAAGGGCAGTGACTGTGTGGCACACTGACATTGTGAACTTAGTGATATGTGTGTAATATAGTGGGGTATCAGGTGTGTGTGTGTCTGCTTTGGAGGTCTCTGCTGCTTAGGTAGAGTACATTTACAGCATCCGAGTATGTCAATGTGTGCTAATGTGGTTTGAGTGCTGTTGCTAGAGGATATGTGAGACTGATATGTGGTGTGTGTGGTTACCTTCACCACCTGATACACTGTGCCAGTCATGGGTCGAGAGACTTCAGCTCCCTGTATGTCTAAATAGGTGCATTTCACACATATATCTGAGTTTGTCGGGAGGAGGAGAGGGTTGTCTGTGTACATGAGGCAGATGTGACATTGTGTCAATATCACAATATCCACCAGCTGGACTAAAGACTACACACAAAACCGACCCCTGGACATGCCAGGATATTATCATGACATACTCTGTAACCTGATCACAAAGGATCAGTAGGGTGTTAAGCATGTAAAAGAGTATAACAGGGATTAGTGCTCATGTTCGTTAGTGTGTTGTAAAGAGGAGCTAAGAAGGAGTCCAGACTGAATCATGGCACCTCCTTCAGCTATGTCATAAATATCAATGTACACACATATATGTCCTGAGTCAGGGCCAACTGTACCTGAGTGTCAATGCCGACATCATGACAGACAGGCCCATATGTACATACCCATCCCCCACTGACAATTGTCCACATCATCATACCAGGAGATATCACATGTAGAATGGATAAGCAGCTATCCCCCACTGCCAAAAGCATGGCAGCAGGTGGAATACATTGATTCCCAATATGTGTCATGCACAAACTACAGAACAAACAGATCATGCACCTGAACAGTTAGCTGAGCCGCACCCCCTACACAGGACATGGAACCGTTGAATGTGTCACAGCTACATATGGCACTCCCCACAAGTGTAGGTGCACAACACACCATGGGAAGTCAAGTCCAGTACGCCTATGAGGTCTGATCTGCAAGGTCATAGAGTCCATCATGGTTGCAGTCATAAACAGAGCTATTGGAAGCTCTCACACACACAACCCTACCAACTGTGATATGTTCATGTGTGGATCATGGTTCCCAAACATGCTAGACTGTTTTCAAGCAGCCACCCAGGACATACATCAATGAACACATCTACACATGTGTCACATAGACTTTGAATAGCCCTTTATCAACATCCCAGACACATGTAGTATCCACAAAACCAAGAAGCTGTGCATAAATATGTGTTGACATATGACAGAATGTCAATGTGTCCACAGATAGATCACACAAGGTAAGGATACTGAGGTCATGTTCAAGCTGTTGACACCTGCTAACCCATATGGACCATTCCTAGAATGGCATAAAACAAAGTGTACAGACATCACCATGTCCAGTCTGATGATGTCACCATCCTACAAATAATGCAGGAGAATGGGAAACCAGCCAGTAAAGCAAATAGCACGCCGTGTTAATGAGTCTCTTTCCAGTATTATAACATAGTTAGGTAGGGGTTTGAATCCTGCAATGTGTGTGGGCGGTGTGTGTATGTGTGCAGTTTCCTTTGAGAGGTGTTCCTTTTTGGAGACTGGGAAAACTCAGTAAAAGAGGTACATTCCTATTTGGAAAGTCTGATGATGTCACCATCCTACAAATATTGCAGGAGAAGGAAAACCAGCCAGTAAAGCAAATAGCGTGCCATGTTAATGCGTTTCTTTCCAGTATCATAACATAGTTAAGTAGGGGTTTGAATCCTGCAAAGTGTGTGTGTGTGTGTGGGGGGGGGGTGTATGTGTGCAGTTTCCTTTGAGAAGGGTTCCTTCTTGGAGACTGGGAAAACTCAGTAAAGGAGGTACATTCCTCTTTGGAAAGTCTGATGATGTCATCATCCTACAAATACTGCTGGTGAAAGGAAACCAGCCAGTAAAGCAAATAGTGCACCATGTTGATGCGCCTCTCTCTAGTATCATAACATAGTTAGATAGGGGTTTGAATCCTGCAAATGCTGACTGTGTGTGTCACTGTTGGTCAACATGGTGTGGGTTTTGCTTTTACTATGGTATGACATAGTATGATGACAACAGTAAGTGCATTGCAGACATCAGGTATCTGCGTGGCAAATATATATGTGTACATGTCCCCTCAATCAGTACATAGGTGTGAAGCCTGCATACTACATGAATACATTTGTTTCCATTGACAGGTTGTGCCGCTGCTACTCAGATTGTAGGTCACATATGTATGTATGTGACATGGCCATCCACTGTCGTGTTTTGTGGCCAAGGCCATCTGTGGCACACACACCCATGACAGTTACGTAAGAGTAGTGTGAGTGAGGGTATATACCTGGGGTATATGTCAGACATGGTCATACACAACAAAGTCTGCCAAGAATGGACAGTCTTTATAGGTGTACGACTGCCTTGTGGATATGCATTCAGGCCTCTAATGTCTGTGATACACCTTGGGACTCCACAATACCTATGGATATGTGAATAGCAAAGGACACATGACATAACATGGGTCTGTATGTACGCAATGGTACCCGACATACATGTTGAGGGCTACCACTGGTGTGGTACTGACGGGATAGTATGTATAGTACATGAGGATGACTATGCCATAGTCGGCTTACTGCTATACAGCATGTATCACACAACAGGTATCTGTCTGTATGATACCTTTGTGTAGGATATGCATCCCATCCAGGGAATGCATTGTAGGCCATTCCATGCATTCCCAGATTTGGATGGATGCATCCCTAGTGTGTCTGCATGTACCTAAGGGGGCAATATGACACACAGGTGTGGTCACAGTAATGGGTGGCAGTCATCACCACTGGTTAGTGTTATAGTGTAGCACTGGAAGGATCCAATTGATACTGGGTTCCCTACTACTGTGTGTAATTTGTCAGGACATCATCCAATGATTGCTTATAGTCATGCTGTTAAGGTTGTGTATACTACCAGACTGCAAATCATTGACTGATATTAACGGTATCACCCGCAGCATAGTGTCAACCCATGTCATACACACGTCTACCCATGCTAGTACATAACTGTAGTAGAATACATACTGGCCATTGAAAGATGCAATGGGATGTTAATAATGTGTATGACAGGGTATGCCACATGTCCCATGTGTCCACTATGCACATACATACAGACTTTGTGCACCCACCATGTTCACAGATGTACACTTGCTAATCTGTACTGCACACATCACACACGTACTGTCCACTCGCTAACACATGCTGGCAACATTCATCACACATCAGCCAAGTGGCACATGGGTGGATAATACATACTCAGACCTAACAGTGGTGTAAACAATGCTACATTGACAATCAGAGCTTTGATGCATAATGCCTGCTCAGATATACCTACAAGGATGTAGTTAGACATCCTTGTTGACATCTCGCTATTATTGCTACACTGCTATAGTGTCACCCTGTGCATCAGCACCATGTTAGCCTGTCCCTCCGTCGATAATGCAGATGACAGGAGGTGGCACAGGTATCATCATATGCACAGGGCATTTTGTTGTTTGCCAGAGCCTGACATTGACCCATCCAATCGACATGTCTGTGTGTGTATGTGTGTGTGTGTGTGTGTGTGTGTGTGTGTGTGTGTGTGTGTGTGTGTGTGTGTGTGTGTGGGTGGGACAACAGTACAGCATGGGCCAATGTTGATGTAATGTGTGTGCATATGTGAGCCCTAGTTGTTTGCTTAATGTGTGTGTGTCTGCATGCACACAGCTCCACCATGTGGCTGCCATATACGGTGGTTTGTGGGAAACCACAGACTGTACCTGCTTGGCTGTACAGATCACTGTCTCTGGCCACAGACACAGTATCTGTGCCTGGCAGGGGTGCTACGGATGGTATCGGGTACCAACCCTGACTGGGTACTGTCATCAGAGGCAGAGGTATGACGACTGGACCCATGTCCCTGCTGGAACTGGCCAGAGCCACATGCACGTGGTCTACTGGGACAGACAATGGACAGGCTAGCCCCAGCATTGCTGGGGCTGGTACTTCCACTACAGGAGCGGCTGTGAGCTGTGGGCCATCTGCGACCACTGCCAGCTGTTGCTGTTGCTGGCATGCATCCGAGTCGATGTCGCAACCGTCCCACACGGTCCTGGCTTGAGGAAGACATGTTGTGGAGGGCATCTATTGTCTCCCCCCAATGTCTATCAATGACCTTGGTGTATGTCTGGATGGCACTGGCAAGGTCACGGATGCTGTCATTGATAGCGGTGTTATGTGCCCTCTGTGCCCTAAGTCCCTGTCTGGTGTATCGTTTCATACGTGCCTGAGCCTGCATTACAGCCCGGAACATAGTGGTCATTGTAAGACCTGTGAGAGCATGCCTGCCAGGGGCAATACTCCAGTGGTGCTCCCCTGAGAACCCCTGGACCTCCACCTATGTGGTACCATTGCGGGTCTACGGCTATGGCTGCTGTGAGGGGAAGCACGTGCCATGGGTACCACACTCTCCTGGTCAATGCCAACTGTATGCTGTCCTCCCCCTATGGCCATTGGTGGTGAGGGATGTAATGGCAGTATGAGTGTGCGCATAGATGGAGTTGAACACTGTGTACTGTCGATTGGTGGACCAATGACAGACCCTGTCAAATCTCCCTGTGCCAAAATGCATGTTTCATCATCACCACTATCCGTGGCAGTGGCTTCAGGTCACCTGCTGCTTTCGCCAAGCCCTACCTCAGCACCTGTGAGAGGAAGACAGGAAACACATGTTACGGTCTGCACATGCACAGAGGCACACAGGCACACAGGAACACATGCACACAGGAACACAGGAACACATGCACACTCCTCACTACAGCAGATACACACACATAACAGACTTCCAAATCATACTCAATACTGGTTGAAGGTGGGTGACAGTATCACAAGGAAAACAGTCACGCACACGTCAGCATGCAGAATAAGTGTTGATCAAGTCCATGCAGTGTGAGTGTAGACAGCCATAGTTGATGACAGTGTACATGGCTGTGGTGCATCTGTGTACATGTTCAGTGATTGCCTACACCCTGGAACACAATGTGTACAAGGACACGCCATTTCTGTGCAAGTATTATAAACTCTGCAATGCCCGGTGCACCATCACACACAGGTATACATACCATGGCTGCGTGTGTTATCTGTGTGTCACATGGATTTCTATGTCTGATTGCAGTGTCTGTGTCTGTAGCAGATAATTGTGGACACAAGTGTAGCACATGCATGCTATGTACACACACAGGATGGGTGGTGCATGTATACATGATGGGATACCAATCCTGGACATGGCCATTGTAACAGTATGGGGTGTAGTACCATTAGCCATCATCATCATGCATCATGTGGTCACTCAAGGTCACTAAAGTGTGCTAGACCACCGCCTAGCATGCTGTACCTGAACCGCAGTACCGTGGCTAAGTTCACAATTACACAGCCACATTGCACAAGGGTGTGTGAGGTGTCCAATAGGGAGCATTGTCTAACATGACTGTGTTATGTGTTGAGGAGTGTTGCACAGCCCCATGCTAGGCCCCTACCCCTCAGGTATGGTATGTGTGGTGTGTGGATGACATGTGGAATACTGAAGTGTGACCTGGCAGTGGGTGTCCGGTTACTCTATGTGTAGCATGTTGAGGTGTACTGCGTATGACAAACATGTCATGTTGTGTACATGTGTGTCAACTATGCCTATCCAATGTGCAGTACAGTGTTGCCACATTTGTATCTGATGCTCTGTGCATTGCATGTGAATGAGGCAGCAACTGACATTACTGAGATGCATTATGCGTAGGTGTGTTATGTGTATATGGCCTACACCTCACCTATGACATGCACAGTTCAATACCAAGTTTAAAGTGTTAACACACTCACCAGCATGTAACATCTGCCCTGCTGTCACACCAGAGGGACCTGCAAGAATATGACACAGTTTGTCAGTGGCCACACCTGTGGCATTGCTACTGTGAGTGTGCTAAACTACAGTAGAACAACAGGCATAGGTGTACAGATACTATTCAAATTATCAGTATTGCACACAATAGGCAGCACAACTGCTAAACACAGTACACATCTCACACATGCATAATCTAACAATACAGGTAACAGTTGTCTACAGCTAGGGCATGTTACCTGCATGCTCCATGTCACTATGCTGGGTGGCTCCGGCCTCCATGATGACACATGTGTGATGTTGTTGTTGCTGTAGGCCAGGAGCCACCACACTTAGCAGCAGTTCCTCCACTCTGGTGAGGGGGGTATGTATGGCCACCCCACCACCTGTGGCAAGCTGTTGTCTGTGGATATCAGATGCATACCACCGGACATGTCTAATTAAATCACTGCAGTCATGGCGTACCTGCTCATATGTCCGGTTATGCATGCCTATGTCATTTAGCCGATGAACAAGCTCTTGCCACAGTGCAGTACGCTCCTGCTGGTGCTGGCTGGCCCTTGAAAACAGTAGGGTATAGTGCTGTACCAGGCTGTGGTGGATTTCCTGTTCCTCTGCAGCTGTGTAGCAGGGGTTCCTGTGATGAGCCATAAACCTGGAAGACAAGTAAACGATATGTATGAGGAAGTCATGTGGCATACTTAACATTATATACTACGGATATCAGTTAACTGCCACATATAGCATCTGCTTGTCTGTCACAGGATACACACATTCAATACCACATAGTGCTCAGCCCACAACTGGCTGAAAGTGCCTGACACACTCCATATGACAGACCAGTATACACCAGTACTCGGCTCACTGTTTGGGATCCAATGTACAGCCTTGCCAGGGGGATACATATCAAGCTAATGCATGCAGATATATGTCATCCATTGCAATGAATGTGAAGTACAGTTACAGTATATAACCAGTAACCCACCCTAGTAGTTGATGCCATACCCCTACATAACATATGTGCACAGTTGTTAATATAGCTGGCATACTGCTGTAACAGAGTATACATGTTGCTAGGTACACACGCAAACCCTGCATCACACATGTGATTGCAGACATGGTACAGGCATCTTTACACACACATCAGACATTCATACAACACACAAATGTATGCTAACACAGATGAGCATTTGCTATGTACCTTACAGTACTGTGTTCCCCTACTTACAGATACCTATGCCTGAGGAATGTAATCTGTGCAGACTGCAGGAAACACACAAGACAGTGTTACCAGGGAATGTGAACATACACCATACTGTGCTGTTTAGGCCTACAGATTCAGGTGGTACAACAGTTCTAATGTCGGATGGATTCACCAGCAGTACCACTTACTGAGCATACATGTATTGCTTCAGCTTATGATGGGACACCACAGTTGTACACAAGGAACTACATCACAACATATACCATCCTACTATGTCTGCATCCCAATAACTGACACATCTTTCTCTGGCCTCACACATAGGACACAAATGACCATGACGAAAACAACCTCACTCCTAGCTATCACACCATCACAGACCTTGCACACATTCACTGTCACACTCATTCCACCTCACATAGCTGGTATTGCACTGTGTACATGTCTGTGTTCAGTGTGTCATAAGTAGGTAATACACTATTGTCCCTGGAGCCTACAGCAGCCTAGCAATATGCTACCTTGGCCTGTGACACACATTTAATTAGATTTCATTTCCTCCTGTCAATCGGATACACAGAGGTGATTCCCAGGGCGTGTTACCTATCCCCCAGACAATCAGCAGGGTTATGTCTGACATCTGCTACTGAGGAGCCTTGTTTGTTCATGCTGGGTGGTTTACTCCAGAGTATGGCATATTTGCCAATAGGATCCTATCCCTCCAGCATGTGCTGTTTAGTGATGCTGCGGGGACTAGGGACCTAGGCCGTGTAGCCCGGTGGGATTGTGAGGTGTTGACATGGTGGTTGTCTGACTGCTATGGGTGTGGCATGCCTCTGTATGTTTGGAAGAGGTAACCTCTGGGTGGTCAGTATACAACGCACTGTAGCTGTGGTTATGTGAGTCAGTCTGCATAGGGTATGTGTTTCAGGGCAGTATTACCCTTTGTGAGGTATGTCTGTGGACTTTCCACTTGCTGTAGTTGTCATGTGAGGTACATACCACATGGGGCATTGTGATGAGTACAGGGGAACACTGACCTATATTTCCGTACATGACACATAGTTTGTGATTACACGTACCACGTAGACAGATTACAAGACTAGTGTGGCACTGTGAATATCAAAGGGGAGGCTACTGTCCACCTGTGTCCCATGTTCCCTTCTGATGCCTTCAGTGTTAGTCAGGCAACCACCTATCTGGTAGTTAGTGGGTAAAGTGTTTTGGAATGGGGTACGGCACTGCAGTATCAACACTGGTGTTCAGTTCATGCCTTGGTCACCAGGCACCTGTTGCAATACGTCTGACCCTGTCTCTCCCTCTCTCACTGTATTCATCCATATATATATATATATATATATATATATATATATATATATATATATATTTATATATCACTCTATATATATATATACATATCTATATATAGCTATATACATATATGTATATATATATATATATATATATATATATATATATATATATATATACATATCTATATATATATATCCATAGATATCCATATATATCTGTATATATCTATACATCTCTATATATATCTATATATGTATATATCTATATATCTATATATATATATATATCTATCTATCTATATATATATATATATATATATATCTATATATATATATATATATATATATATATATATATATATATATCTATATATATATATATATATATATATATATATATATATATATATATATATATATATATATATATATATATATATATATATATATATATATATATATATGTATATATACATATATATATCTATATATATATATATATATATATATATATATATATATATATGTGTGTGTGTGTGTGTGTGTGTATACACATACATATGTATATATATATATATATATATATATATATATATATACACACACACATATTTGTAAACAGCCACTGCTGTACATATACATGCACATATATGCAGATATACTGGCCACCTTTCATGGTGGGAATATCAATTATGGAACAGTTGTGAGACATACGATTGTGTAATAATATTGCACAGTATTGTGCAGAATGCATTTTGCTGTCCTCAGGCCATATAGCCGTAGCAGACCTCACTGGCTGTAACTCAGTCCCACAGCATTTAACCACCACATGACATATACCTGCACTGCTTGCTGTTTTCAATGCCACACACTACAACCTACATAGATATGTGCACATAGCAGCCTTCAAATACATATATATATGTCCAGCCTTCACTAACAGTTGCAGTATGTCCCATGCCCTATGCACATCTGCATATACATATAGATACGGACTGCTACCACATAAGGAGTGTTCACAGAAGTAGAGTACCCTTCAGACACATCATTCGGATGCCAGCAAATACATCTGTGTTACATACCTTACCTTTGTATTTCTCACCTCAGTCTGTTGTACCTGTTGATGTTTTTTTATTTTTATTTGTTTAGGTCGGTGTCCTCCACTGCCTCTGTTTGTTTTATTTTTTGTTTTGGTTGGTCAGTGTCTCCAACTGCCTCTGTTTTTTTTTTTGGTTTGGTCTCTCCAACTGCTTGTCTGTCTGTCTGTCTCTCCCTCTCTTGCTCTCTCTCTCTCTCCAGTTGCTGCAATGATATTATTGCATGTGTGGACAGCAAGTACAGGCTGCTTTTGTAGGTATCTGCACATGTGCAGGTGATGGCCTCTGCACCATTAGTTTGTGTAGTGGGTTTGGCTAGTTCAATCTATACTTGACCTATATCTCGCATACTAACTGTCCAGGATGCAGATGTTACTGCTACATATTTCATGGTTGCATTTATATTTCTTTATCTACATATCTGGATGTTTTCACATGACATTTTCACTTTAAATTGTACAGAACCCTGCATTTATTGAAGCACACTTACATTTCTGGGGAACATATTAGCATGCTACTCATGTGCCAGATTTACTTATGCATGCCAGCCAGTAACTGACTGTTGAGGACTGTATATTTACTTCACAGCTACTAGCACTTCCATCACCCACTTTAGATGGGACTGCAGAACTCTGGGTTGCCAGCACTTTCTAACACATTACTATTTGTATAATGCAAGAGTACAACAACATTTCATACTAAGTGAAACAGACACACTCTGGGTTTTAGACCTTTATTAATGACATTACACACTTTTCCACAGGCTCACTTCTTTATTTATTTTAACGGTATATATGGCAGACATGTTCACGACATATTGTACCTTTATTAATAGGTTGGCACACTCTTTTTTCAGGCTCACTCACATATTCTTTTATATGACAGTGCCTGCAGAGATATTATTCCAGACATTTGTTACCTTTCTTAATGGGTTACTACACTCTTTTTCTGCCTCGCTAACATTTTTATCTGACAGTACATGCAGAGGACTTATTCAGTACATTTTATGGTTGTATCATTGGACTACAACACTTTCTTTCATGCTCTCTCCCATATTTTATATAACAATACATGCAGAATAATCACTAACCTGCCTGGTGGCACAGCCTTAGCAGCCTATCAGCATAGACTTGCTGATTTGTAACACAGTCACCTGCAGCTGTAAAGTAAATGAAGGGATATTCAGACATTCTTATCCGTTATACGTACTCCATTTAAAATTCTTACATACTGCATTCCATGGCTACATACTCAGTGCTGGGGCATCCTGCATCCCGCATCCCACAGGCCTCCTGTATCCACTGGTTCAGGCCATCCTCCTTTCATCTCTTCAGGTCCGCATGGTGGTGACGGACCTGCTCACCAGTCCGCGGAACGCCTGTGGCACTGGTGAGGTCACGAGCTTACTGTTTCCAAGCCTTTGCCTTGTACTCCGTCCCTTGGAACTGGCCCTGCAGGAGTCTTGCCTCGTGATGGTGGACTAGGAGCCAAACCATGTATTTGGACCCCTCAATGCCCCATCTCTGCACTTGGAAGCACGCTCCCTCTCCAACACCAGACATTCTGATCACGGATGTGAGCTACAGTCAGTTGTCATGGCTTAGTGGTTCTGTACTTTGATTATGATGCTAAGGGTCCTGGCTTCAAACCTTGTCATTCTTTTATTTTAATACTGTCTAGACAGGCTAGGGGGTGTGGCTGCATTTAAGCAACTTAGCTCTACGTTGATCCACGGTGCCCTACGGTGCCCTGGTTGGCGCAGCGCGTACGTCCGCGCAAACACATTGCACTTGGTAAAGCACTTTTAAATGTTGGGCAACTCTATTGCACTGGGTTAAGAGCTATTAAACTATGGGCAACTCTGTTTAGTTGGGTAAAGCGCTATTTAACTATGGGCACCTCTGTTTAACTGGGTAAAGTGCTATTAAACTATGGGCACCTGTGTTTAGCTGTGTAAAACATTGCTTAACAGCTGGCTATTATATATCTGGGTCCTTGAAAAATATATATTTTGTTCACTGATACATTGGCCATGTCACTGCTTTTAATAAAATTTTAATCATATTTGTCTGGTATTATTTCAAATACTGCTTTAAAACATAAATAAGAAGGGAGTGGTGGGACTCGAACCGTGAATGCCTTCTCTTTGTGCATATGCTCTACCATTATGCTATTGCTATTTGGATTAATTTGCATAAGTAACTCTTATATGCTCTTCAATGTCACAATTGCTAACTGTGGTTAAGGAATGGGCACACCCGGGCAAACAAGCGCAAATATGGGCAGCTATATCGTGGATTTAAAAAAAAAAATAATATTTTACGTTTTATAACTTTGCTGGGGGTTTACAGTGTCAGGGAGTGTGGTGTTGGGTGCAAGTACATTTGAGCGAACTCGCTCTTGTCTGTTGACATTATGCTTTTTAAAACTTGCAGGGGTGTGAACATTTGGACTACTCAGCAGTCGGACACGCCCCTTGCTTGCCTACTCAGTCCATGTAAGAGTTACGGATGAGTCACGTGCCCTCATGAATATTTATGGCACGCTGACATCATATCGTTCAACTGCAGCCTCCGAGTAAGACATATTAAGTCTTACACGGTGGTTTCGTGAATCTGGCCCTATATCTAAAAGATGGCATATATTCTCGATCTCTCCCGCTTGTATGTCTGTTTCCTCATTCAGGAAACTATGGATTGCCTCTATCCCATATTCATTGGGTATAACTGTAAAGAAGGAATCTACATCTAGTATAGCAAAGATATAGTTTACATTACTTTCAGATATATATGCCAGTTCTTTAATTTCTGTAAAAAGTCATTAGTATCTTTCAAATAACTAGCACATAAAGGCAGATATATACTTAAACTTTCCTGAAGGTATACCGATATTGGTTCTGTAATCCATCCCCTTCCTGATACTATTGGTCTCATTGGGGGGTGTGCTAATGATTTGTGCAGTTTCGGTATACCATATATAATCGGTATTTTTTGGACATGGTACAGTGAAAAAATTAAACAATTCTATCGATAGACCATTATTAAATTGCATATCATAAATGGCCATATTATACAAACTAATACACACCTTTATCTCTTGAAAAGTAATTTTTTTAAGTTTTTTCATCTTGCAGGAATGTATACATAGCATTCACATAATCTTCTTTATCCATTAGATCTATTGCTCTCCCTTTATCAGCCTGCTTAATCACTATTTCATCATTCATCATTAATTGCTGTAAACCTCTACTCTCCTGGGTTGTCAAGTTATAGTATTTCGTTTCCAATTTTTTAGCATACAATTGCCTTAGTTCATTTTCACAGATATAATGAAATGCTGTAACTATAGGATAACTAGTTGGTATAAACACACTTTTCCTTTTACATACATCATTTTGACTGTTACTCTGACTTTGTTTAAATATTAACTTCAAATTAATTCTTCTAGCAAACATTTTTAAGTCTGTTAAAGCATCAACAATAGTGTCCATGTAGATAGGAATGAACTTCATTCCCTTTTGTAGCAGTGTCTCATGTTCTGTTGATAAAGCAAAACTTGAAAGGTTTACAATACCTGTAGATGCCCTAGTCAGCATCTTGCTGTTTTGTTCTGAGCAAACGGGCTGCTGTTCTTTCATTTCACCATGTTGCTCATATGCTTGCCTGGCTTCTCTTGTATGGGACATTCCCTGATAGGTTTTTGTAAATTTAAACTGATTTTCTCGGCTACTTCCAGCCGAAATGGTGTTTTTTAAAAAAAAAACATCTTCTTAGTTGCTGTTTTATCCACCATTTCTTTCGGTGATATATGCAAATTGTCTATCACATGCTGCGATGTAGGAGCATTTTGATGCTCCTTTACCCCATCTTTCACTGTACACCTCTCCTGAGCCAGATCTTTCACCTTCTCATTCCCGCGTTGTTTCCTTGAAGATCTCTCCTTTCTGATTTTGCGTCATTCACAAGCTCATCACCTCATGAATATTCATAGTGTCTCTGCTAGCTACACCCGTTGCCAGAGTGTTATCTAGCATAATTTGATCTAAGCAGTACATTTCCCCTTTCCAATTGTTAGTGGCTGCATTAACTCTTATTGTTTTTGGCCAAAAGAAGATGTGCCCCATTTTGTAATCATTAATGTCTCTCAACAACTTTTGTTTTTTTGTAGATTCTAGTTTAGTATCTAATTGCTGCAACCTATTTAGCATCAATTGATAGTGATGTGCTACACCAGAACAATGCAAATTTCCACACAGTTCATTTTCCAATTTCAGTATTTCATTTACCGTTTCAGACGCTATTGGTGCAAAAATGTCATTCATCAATAGCATATACTCACTTCTCAATTTAAGATTTAGCTGTTGCCATTTCTTTAAAAGTTCAGGGTATGTATTAGCATAGGATGGCATAGTTTTTATTCACAAACCTCTTGGTGCTATTCCCAGCTCCAAATAAGCATTAAAGCTTAGTTGCTGCCATTGGAGCCGTTTGAAGGTTTGAACCTTCCTTTCCAAAGTCAGTATATGCTCAGTTAAACCTTCCATCTGCTGGGGAGCGACTCCCATAGTTTCTACTGTAGTAGCTGCTATTTGTAGTAATGGATTACCTTTTGTTGTAAGAAGTCCTTTCAATGTATGCTGGTTTGCAGTAGTCTCCATATCAATGATAGAGATAGTCAAGTAATTGTGTGGCCGGCTGCTCTTTTGTAAAGCCCAACGCTTAAAATCCAACTTCTCACCAAAGTTACAAGAAAATAAGGTCAGGACAGTGATAAAGCTGAAACTTTAGCCAAGTACACGAATCCAATAAATACAACTCCAGACAAACACCAGATACTTTAATAAAACAACAAAGCTTTCAGATTACAAATCATTCTTCAGTGTTAGAATACCTAAACTGAATTCTAAAACCTTAAATAATCAATTAAACAGTCACATGATAACAGCCAGCCTATAAACACAAAAATATACAATAATCATTTAATTACTTTAAAATTTTTATATGTATAAAAGTATATATTAAATATACATAATAAAATTCATAAAACTATTCATTATCTTATTTCTTTCTGATTTTTAACTAATATTGGTTTAATAGTCAGTGCATTATTTAGTCCTGGTTTCATATCAGCTCTCAATCTAATTATCCAGGTATATTCTCTATTCTCTAGAACATTGTTTAGGTCCCCACCCCTAATCTGCTTATGTACTATGTCTATTACTCTAAATTTAAAGCTATGGGCACTTCCATTTTCCATTGCATGCTTACTTAAGGCATTATTTTCCATTCTCCTATGTATATTTGACTTATGCTCTATAATAAGATCTTTAAGTTTCTTGCTGCTTTTACCAACATAAAAACATGAGCATACTGTACAGGTTGCCAGGTAAACAATATTTTTTGTATTACATGTTGCTGTACATTTAAATACAAAATGTTCTTTAGTTATTGGATGAATAAATGAAGTAGTGTCATTTTTAAAAATATCATCACTACAAGTACAATTTATACAGGGGTAGGTACCAATTTTAAAACTATTTTGCCTTCCATTGTTCTGTTTTGGAGAGTCTTTATAGCATAGTTTGAGTTTCAGATTTTGAGCATTTTTATATGCAAAGAAAGGCCTATTTTCCAATATCTGGCATATTTCAGGCATAGCCATCAAAATGCCCCAATTATTTTCTATTACCTTCTTCACCTGCTCAGTTCTTAAATTATAAGTTGTTAAGTATCTTACTACTTCTACTTTATGTATATTCATTGTTGCACTTGGTTCCCTAATATTAAATGCCACCATATTATTAACTTTTCTAGCTTCTAAAGTTTCTTTTACATACTGGTTGACCATTCTATATGGGTAACCCCTTTCTAAAAATTCAATAGCCATATCATTTAATTGTTCTTTACATACTCCATCATCAATATTCAGCCTACTCACCCTGGGCTCACACATTGGGGGTGTGGTGGGCACAGCTCCCCACTTAATTTGGTTTTCTGTTGCCTGGTTTAGTTTTACATTATTTGGAAAAACCTCCAGTGTGAGGGGCTGTGCCCCCCACCCCCTACCTATATATACTAACACCAGGATCACACTACAGTGGGGAAAAGGACATATACCTTTGACTTGCCTTAGAGTACTACTTGTCAGTGAAATCAGTTTAGGTGAAATGAACTTTAGGTGATTTGGCCACAGTGAAATTGGTGTCAGTGAAATTGTCTTTAAGTAAAGTGATACAAATAAATATATATATATATATATATGTGTGTGTGTGTGTGTGTGCGTGTGTGTATATATATATATATATATATATATATATATATATATATATATATATATATTTCTTTTTCCTAGTAATGTGAGCAAATTTAGTGTGTACCTTATCAAGATCAATAATCTTCTGTGCAGATAAATCCAGACAATAGCAATCTTCTTCTGTGTTATCCACATACACAACTCTCCTCACATTCAAGTTCCCTAGCTACACTGTTAGCTTTTTACAGTTTAGATCCAGACTTGTGAGCACTGTGAAGATGCAAATAAGATGTGAACATGTTAAAATTGCTGAATCTCAAAATCTTGGTTCTGTGTAGCAGATGTAAATACAGTGCAGGCACTCCCTCAGTGTTACTCACTAACAGATTGCAACTGTGAATGATTACTGGCAGGGAGAAGGAAAACACAACAGCAAACACAAACTCCCTTACCTGCAGGGGGTGTGTCACCCAGGTTACACTTACAAAGTGTACAAGTAATTGTATTAAGGTTTTAAATGTAAGCATCACACATTTCTCAGTTTCTGTTCACTAATATCCAAAGTCCCCTGCCTTTGTTGAAAACTATATATTACTGACATTTAATGTTCTCATACATTTTAATGATAATACAAAATGCCTTACAGACAGCATGTCTCAGAGTACTGCTCAGATAAGAGAAGAATAAATACCATTCAAAGAGAAGACAGAGCTGCACTGCTGCAAACAATAGTCATAAATGGTTGTGTGGTCAGTCATTGCACTATATATGCAATTAACACGTACAAAAAACTGAAAGTTACAAGTGTCATATGTCTTTCAAATGGGACTTGCCTCTATGCACAATGATTTGCATTCGTGCTGCAAAGCTGTTTCTGTGGCAAAGAGGGATAAGACACCCTTATTGTATTTTGTGGGTTCATTGGTATGACAGTTAACATCCAGACTTGCGTAAAAGTCTTTATTGTGTACTAACCTTCTTTTTTAATGTTGTTTATGTTTATTTATTTATTATTACTATTTGTGCAGTACACAGCTTAGCTCAAACATGGTGAAAAACAAAAATCAAATAAATTTCATGTATTGTACTTCTTTGATGAAGACTACATAAACTGCACCTGGGAATCATGTATGTAGCACAACTGCTAAACATAATGAACCAAGCAGTATATACTATCTGTAGATCATGGTTCAAGTCCCACATTTGTCTTTTAAGGATAAAATATGATAAACACTTCTTACAAGGATAAAACAAAGTGAGCGTGTTGCTTAACTTCATGCAAACCTGGCCTAATGGCCCACACAGAACATCTGCAGACAGGAAGCAGACAGTAGACAATGTCAAAATGGATGTGTTGTTGCATTTTTTCTTGCCATTGCCTAAACCTGCTAGGTGGCATTGTGGAGTGGTCAGCAGCCTTCCCCAACACCTGCAGGTCTAGACCACCACAGACAGGAAGCAGCTAGTAGACAATTTCAAAATGGATACATTGTATACTGTATGATTTCCCACCATGCAAATATGCTAAGTGGCATTGCTCAGTGGTAAGCACACATACTTTATGCATATGAAAATATCCAGCTGTTCTTTACCTGTTCCTGTGGCAGCAGGTGTAAGTGTAGGGTTGTAATACAAGCGAGCCTGGGTTCTAATCTAGCACACTCCCAATTTTATTAATGCTTGTTTGCTAAGTTTAAAAAGAAAATAAAAAAAATAAAACATAATTATAAATAACAATAAGTATGTATAGCAGTGGAGCTCATATGAATTATATGTGTGACAGACAGTATAAAGAATATTATGTTTCTGTAATTATAATTGTCTTCTCTGGCCTTGGATGACCTTCAGACTTCAATGATACTCATAAACACATGAATATATAAACCAGAACCTTGTCAGGTCACACACATACAAGGTTAACCTTTCACTCTGTCATATGTATTTATGTACAATTAATGAGCATGTTCAGTAAGCACTTCTGTGGCAGTTATAAAAAAAATCACTTATGTAAAAGGATATGCTTTGTCTCTAGTGCATGGGAATTAATTTTATCAGTGTGTAGAGCCACAAAAAACGTCATTTAATTTATACCCCAATACATGTCTTCAAAGTTAAATCAACTAAAAGGTACAGCAGCATCTAAACCAAAAACTAATGCCAATTGTCACATTACCCTTCTTAGTTCATAAACTGCTTTCATCCTTGTCGGGCACTATTGCTTTCCACTTAACATCACGCAAACGTGGTTGGCATGGTTAATCGGGTTTGCACACTAATAATAAATGCAATAGAATGAATTGGCAGGTAAGCACGGTTAAATATTCTTGTTTTCCCTGATCAGATATATCTGAAGGTAGAAGGGAAAATGCTCACATTAGTGCTCAAAGGTGGGGTGTCAAGGTGCACAGAACCTTTATTGGACTCCTTGTAAAGCATCACAGCCAAAGGGCATACTGGCTGCCATTACAAGTCTGAGGCATGGAATAGTCTGGCCAAGGCAAAGCTGTCTCCAGTGCGACTGGCTTTCCTCACACTGGAGAACAGTGCAGGCACCATTTTAATGACTTCAAAAGGTGCAAGCAGGATACACTCAGCCAGCGGTGGGCTGAATTTAAGAATGCTGACATCCCTCAGTTGTGTAAGTATACAGATAAAGAGAATTTAAGCTAGATGGACAGCCACATATAGGCATGACTAGTATGCCTAATGTTTTTCTTGTTCTCATTCATTTATTCCACAGCCAGTCACGAGGTAATGGTGAATAGAAAAGCCTATGCTGAGCATTTAAAAAGACTTAGGAAAGTAACAGGTATGTATGCAGCACAGCATAACTATTATTTCACCTAGAGTGTTGCTTTTTATACAGTAGTAGCAAATTAAGCATGCATATCCTAACTTTAAAATCAAGCATGCATGCTTCGGTCTGTAGCACAAGCCAAATGTAGGACTCAGTTCTAATACTGTAGTTATACATTGTGGGTTCAAATACCACAAATAACAAATATATTGTCAAATCATTTAAAGATATTACACAATAATTTCAACAGAAGTGGCATACATGCCCTGCTGTTAAGTTTAATCTTTATTTGACCAAACATATGTGCAATATTCGCACATCATAAGGATTACTTTGAACAGTCATCAGTTAAAGTTTGTTTTTCTTAGGAAGTATATTTAAATGAAAAAGTAGAAATAAATTATTTATATTGTAATAATTAATTGTTTGTCACATATGATGGTACTAATCATCTCTTTTTTATCACACCCCAACCCTTATCTCTTTTTTATTTTTATATGTGTGGTCATAACGTTTTGATGTCAACAAATGCTGACAACTCACAAAATTCTATATAGCACAGGGAGTTAGGCTAGCTGCTGTGACACAGCCTACTCTGCTCCACCAGGGTCTGTACCAACGCCCATCACATCTGAGACCTAAACTGGCAGTATTGCCTCTGCTGCCCTTGCACTACCTAGGCCCTCCACATCAGGTAGCATTACCCAGCAGCTGATGCAATGATACTCTCCAGGAGTAGTGGCAGAGGTGCATATTTTGTCACCTGCCAGGAGATGCCAGGCTTGGTGAATAGGGTTGTGCACAGCACCATTGTTGCATGCCTAAGATGGATGTTCAGGATGCTCTATTATGGTATATAAACAAAGACATCAACCTCACCAACAACCAGCACAGTAAGGGGAAAGTGATGATAGTTCTGTGAGTGAGGACTAGATTCCCACTGTCCCCATGTCTGATGGGCATTAGCATATGATGTCTCCTCCTATCCCCAATCATGGTGTCCCCCAGCCTGTTGTGTCCCTCACTTTCCCTGTGTCTTGTCTTGTTTGTCCTGTTTGCATCCACTTCCACACCTACCCTACTTACCTGACCCAGAAACAACTATGTCTCTTACTCAGCATTCCTCTCTTACTGAAATAAAAATAAAAAAAAAAAAACGGGCACCTGCCCCACAAAAATATTTATATATCATCCCATACACAGTTCTCCACTTCACATAGGTATCTTCTTGACACACTTGTTTGGTCTAATTGGCTATACAACATGATTGCATTGTTGACACCCCTCTTTGTTGAGGTGACAGTCAAAATTCAACTAATATTCTGTACATATTTTCATTTTACACTGTTGAAAAAGTATTTAGAATCAAGGTTTAATCCAAAAGAAGGGCTAACAAGAGCAAACCCCTGTAAAAAATTGGGTTGTGGCAACACACAAATATAACTTGGCTCTCCCACCCTCAAAACAACAGGAAAATGACAGTTTGTACCAAACATTGTCCTTTCCTACCTCCATCCTGCACATTCATGTATTGCTTTACCTTTGTTCTTCCCCTGCTTGCTCCCCATTTCATCACTTTCCTATCTATGCCATTTAACATATTTAATCTGGTCAAAAATAGAATCATGCACCACACACATAAGTGAAAAAAAAAGAAAGTGAAGCCCTTCATTTTTGTCGTCTGTGTTTGTGTGGAATTTGGCATCATGGAACAATACTGAGGAATGGTGAACAGCTCTTTATTGGTGTGGTTACCTCCACGCAATGCTGCTGCTTAAACATGTTGCACTATGAAAACACACAGTTAAACTACCTTTAAGAATTATATTTTGCATTATAAATACATATTTCAAAGTATTAAATCCACCTGGATTCAAACCCTGTATCATCTGGGCTCAAAATATAAATCTTAATGCACTTACTCCTGCTGCAACAGAGTCAGCTAAGTAGCAGATGTCCTTCTTACATTCAGTACTATCCAAAGTGCTGACTGCCATGCCTCTCCACTTAATGTGCTTGCATAAAGCTAAGCAAACCAATAGAACTCTCAGAATTTTATCAGTGAAGCAAAGGCTATGTTTCCTCATCACTTAGCTACATGCAAATGGGGAAAGCAGTATAAATGTGTATCTGACATGGGATAACACTTTTCCATCGATTGCCTAAACCAGCTGCTTGGTGGGGCACTATGGAAAGTGCACATTAGCATGTATTACTTATATTTATTGCATAGTTAGTCTTCATCCCAGTAAAGTCCATGTAAAAATCACAACCAAAGGGAAGGCACTTTTTAATGACTAAACAGACATTTACATTGTAGACATGTGTTACCTGCACTCATGCACTTGAAACTGGGTTTCTCAGTACTTGTTCCCAAATATATTAACTACACTACAGAAATAAATAAAAATTATTTCTTACCATGTACATGTTTATACTGACAATATGCATTCAGATCTTACAATATTTATAGTAATCTGGACAGCTGTTTACATATAATTTGTAAAGCTGTCTCTTAAAGTATACCTGCACATTGGAAAAACAGCAGCAAATATTATACTTTGTACACTCATCAATCTGGTAACATGCAGAACTTTAATATCTTAACAATCATACATGTCTAGCCATCCATTCCATACAGGCCTCCTAATATCTTCTCTCAAACATCCAATAATGTTATCCACTATAAGTTGTCTGACAACATTATAAAAGTCATACTTGCACTATTGCACTTGCACTAAGTACTGAGTTTGCAAACTGGTATACCTAGTTAGGTAGGGGATTGAATTTCACTGTAGTCAACTTGCGTGTGTCTGTCTAGTCAGAAGAGCATAGCTGTGTATCCTTCAGTTATCAGTACACTCTCATGGAGTACCAGAGTACCAATATTTTACAGTTGTACATGCCTTCACATCCATTTAATTCAGGTCTTACAACAACTCTCAAGCATCCAATGATGATGTCATCCAATATAAATTCTTCTGCAGTATTGCACAAGTTCACTAGTCAGTGTACTTATATATGTAGGGATTCTGTTATTACTGTAGTCAACTGGTGCATGTGTGTTTATGTTGGGTGACATTCAAGAGGCCATTTTACACCTGGATGTGGGACACTGCTATTACCATCCTCTTCTCACCAGACACTGCTAATGTCATCACTTATAAAGTGTTGTCTAGCGTTGTCCAAGTCAGATGTGTGCTGTGGCACTTGTATTTAATATTACATTTTTTAGTCAATGTATCTTAGGTAGGGGATCTTTTCTCATTGCAGTCAAGTGGTGTGTTTGTGTTTCTTCAGTTGGTCGACTTTCAAGAGGCCATTTTACACCTGCATGTAGGACACTGCTATTACTATCCTCTTCTCACCTGAGACTGCTGATGTCATGACTTATAAAGTGTTGCCCAACACATCAAAAGGCAGACTTGTGCTGTGGTGCTGGCTTTAAGTGCTATTCTTTGTAAATACTTAGGTAGGGGGATCTATTTTCGCTGCAGTCAACTGTGTGTACAGTCAGCAGTCACTATGGTGACAATTTCAGTACAATATGTGAGTTCACAGCTATGTCAAACCCTACTTTGCAAATCTCATTGGAGCATACAATCTTGATGTCATCCTGTATAACATGCACTCTGACAGCGGTCAAGTCAAAGTTGTTCTGTGGCAGTAACATTACCTACTGTATTTCTAAGCTACTTTTCTACACATATAGGGATTCTAATCTGACAGCAAGCGACTTGCGTGTCTATACATACACCTATCACTTTTAAGGCAATTTTACACAGGGATGTGGGACGTGACCGCATTCATGTCCTATACTTCTCCCAACATGTTCTTCTCAGCATACAATGATGCTATCATGCTCTATAAAGTGCAGCATGGCAGTGTTACACTCAGACATATGTGATGTTGCTACTGTGACCTTAAATGGCATTTACCTTCTATACATACACAGGCGTAAGTTTCAAATCAGGCCCAGTCTATCGCTGTGTGTGTGTGTGTGTGTGTGTGTGTGTGTGTGTGTGTGTGTGTGTGTGTGTGTGTGTGTGTGTGTGTGTGTGTGTGTGTGTGTGTTTGGTGGTGCATTATGGTCATTGTATGAGCTTTGGAATCACTCTTCATTTCACTCGGGAAATGTGTTACATAGCTCTATGCATTCATCATCCCTCTTTTTCCTATAGCCACATGGCATCCTTCCTGCAGAGGCAGCACACCACTATGAGCCATCCAAGTGGTATGTGACCTGTGTATTCAGGTAGATGGTATTTAGAACATCCACCAGCATGTGCTCACTATTCCCTTGTACGTAACACAACTCCTGAGTATGTGTGGGACATCCACATCAAAGGGCATTATCATTCCATAGTTCTTAGACCTCTTCACACCAAATAATTGAGTACAATGCACCCTTTTTCATGTACCTCCCAATACATCTTCCAGGGATGAGTTACTCAAGTGTACCACATTTGCCACAGTGAACTTCCATACATCTTATCGGCCATACCTAAGTATTCTTTTTGTTGCATAGCCATTGGTGGTTGATAGTACAGAACCCCCATCAAGGTGTTATACAAGATGCATGTATGATATGTGTTCCTGTGATGCATACAGTAAATACATAGCTGAATGATAACATTGATGGCATGTGTTACATTTGTAACAGTGTGGATTGTACCTTATATAAGCCATGCACACCTATCAACTACCCAAGATTGCTTGTAATTTCAAATACAGGTAGTAACAGTGTACAGCAACAACAAAGAAAGGAGCTCACCACTTCTGGTCAAGCAAGAATAACGACAAAACCAGGATCCAATAACAGAGTTTAATAAAATTCCCTAGCGCCTCAGCATAAAAGCCTTCAAAGGAGAATAAAACCACACAAAGCACTCATGCTTTTTATAACAAAATCAATCCACATTAATTCCATAATTACATCCAATTAAGTTAAAAAAAACTTTCCAATTACACTCCACATTAATGTCTGCTCAACTTAAAGTCCCATACATCAAAATAAAAATCATTTCTTTATATAGGAGCCTCTTTTTTATGTCTAAATCATGTCCCATTTCACACACATGTTCCAATATTGTACATCGTAAATCTTCTGGATTTTTATCATGATATTTTTCAAAATGTACTGCAAGAGGGCTCTCCAATTTAGCATTTTTAATATCCCTAACATGTTCCTGTATTCTAAGCTTAAAAGCCCTCTTGGTTTCACCTATATAGAACATGTTGCAGGGACATTTTATAGCATAAATAACTCCTTCTGTATTACATGAATACTTATGATTTACCTTAAAAGGAATACCATTAATATAATCAAATGTGTTACATAGAAACTTACACATAATACATCTACCACATGGAAATGTGCACATTGTATCAATCATAAGACCAATGTTACAGCTGGGTACAGAAAAATAAGCATGTACTAATATATCTTGGATACTTTTTCCTCTATGATATGAAAACATTGGTTCTTTGTGTATTTTTCCAGAAAATTCTTTATATCTTAAAAGAAATTTCCAATAATATTTAATCACATTTTTTACTTCATTAGATAAAATGTCATAGGTAGTTACCACATATATTTTTCTTAGATCCAACAACCCATCGTCATTTATATGTTTAGAATGCCATATTTGTGGCATATTTAGTTGTCTTTGTTGGTCCTTTTTAGCCTTGTTTAACAAGGAATATACATTTTCTTTGCAATAACCCCTACTAATGAATAATTTCGCTATTACATCAAATTCATGTGTCAAATCTGGGCCATGATTACAAAGCCGCTGTGCCCGGAGTAATTCTCCATAAGTTAGAGATTCTATTAGATGAGGAGGATGACAACTATCTGCCCTAAGAAAATGCATCGCCTCCTCAAACCTACAATGTATATTACTTATAATGGTACCATTAACATTTGCAGTTAAACAAATATCCAAAAAGGTTACTGATTTCCCCATCTGTATGCCATCAAATTGTAAAGCATATGGGTTATCTTGAAGCTTATCAATGAAGTCAGAAACCTTTTCCTGACCTCCCCTACAAATGAAAATTAGATCATCTATATATCTATAATACTGCACTACATTTTCATGAAAAAAACTCAGATTATATAGATAATCTATTTCAAATTGTCCCATCATAACATTGGCATACATGGGGGCAAAAGACGCCCCCATCGCCATACCCTGTAACTGATGAAATATATTGTTATCAAATTCAAAAAAATTATTAGTCAAACAAAATTCAAATAGCTCAATAATATAATATGTCAAAGGACTATCACCTAATGTTTTTTCTTAATGATTCAAGTCCATACCTGTTTTTGATACTTGTGTATAGACTCTTAACATTTATAGTCAAGCAATACATTTCTTCTGTCCAAACTATCAATTTTATCTTATCTAAAAAATCATAGCTATTTTTGATAAATGAAGACTGTTTAACAACATATGGTAACAGAAAATTATGCAAACAGTTGCCCATATTATTAAAAAAATACTTACAGGCTGAGATGATGGGACGGCCAGGGGGGTTGTACATGTTTTTATGAACATTGGGGAGACAATAGAATTTTGCAGTTTCACACCCCTTTACATCAAATGTGTTCTTAACATCATCCTGAGAAAAATAACCCAGTCTGACATCCTTATTTAGTAATTCCAAGAATTTAGTGACTGTTTTTTCATTATCTGTTATACAACTTTTTTTGTAAGTAGTAACATCATCTAAATGATCATAACACATTTTAACATACTGGGTATAATGCATAATCACTACCTTATTGCCTTTATCAGCTGGTTTAAATATAAGATGATGATTTTTACTTAGGCCTTGCAATGTTTGCCATTCTGACTTTAAGTTATACCTAATAGAATTTTTTTCTTTTTTATTAGAATCATTATATAAAGTTTCTAATGCTAAATCAAGCATAGATGAAAACTGTATTATTCCAGTATGATTAAAGGGGAGACAAAATGACGTTTCACCACAATATTGCTAGTATCCAACTTAAAATAAGCATTATATGCAATATCACCCTGTAAATCCGATGAGCAAGAATAGAAACTGTCATTTTCAGATGTGTACTCTTCAGAATTAATTCTCATATTGCTGTTATTATCTATATTAGATTGAAAAAAATGAAACAAATGCAATTTCCTAGCTAAAAGCAACATATCATTCTTAAGTACATGTAACCTAGGGATAACAGTAGCTATAAACTTTAAACCCTTATTTAGCATTTCAATTTCAAAATTATTAAGTGCATATCCAGACAAATTAATCACATAACTACTTGATACATTAGTAATCGTATTACAGACTGTATTTTCAGTCCCTTGTTTCATTCCATCGCACTCGTTTAGGTCTACTGTATGTCAAAGATTGTCCCTCATATATTGTTCTATCAGTAAACTCTGATGCTGTCCTTGTTCGCTTGTTGTTCCAAAAAGCACCATGTTCTCTTCTCTGACCTCGCCGAAAGGTCTGGTTCAAATATCGGGGATCTTGTGCTGATGGCAAATATGAAAAATCACCAGAATCACTTTTCCACTCCGTGGATGCCTCCGAACCAACACCCGAGCCGCCATTGTATTCCTGCCTCTCTTGACCCATGTGAGCACATGTAGGACATCTCTTCTTATTGGTTCTCCATATAAATGCCATGTCATTAATATAATCATGAATATCTCGATGCAATTTGTTTTTCTTAATATTTAACAAATCTTGTTCAAAATCGGCATGTTTGTTTTTAATGTCACACAAGCATTTCTGTAGCTGATCATTGCTCAGTAAATTAGAAAGAGACTCACATGCTATATTAATGTCCTCACACAATTTGGTTTGTTTAAGCCTGTCTCTTTCTACTAATATATTTATCCATTCTATGGAACAATGATGGGCTGCTGCTACCCATCTTTTATGAAACCTTTGTTCACTTTCATCTTGCATGTCAAAGGGTGTAGTTGGATTTTTAAAAGCCCTTAGACCCCTAGGAGTAATGTCCAACTATAGGTATCACTGTAAACTTAAGCAGTTCAAATTCACTGATAATTCCTTGGACATAAGCCGGTCAAGTTTATCAAAGGCTTCCTTACACTCTCCGGACAGCAGACTCCCAACTCTTTGTCCAACCATAGAAAAAGGATTATTAGTTCTTTTATGTTGTTCATCTAACAAAACCTTTTTCCAGGATACTATATTATCATTCCTCTGGACTGGATTTTCTGTATTTTTCTCACCCATTGTTGTAGTAAACTCATCCATAGTTCTCTGACCGGATTCTGAAAATTCCTGCCTGAAAATCTTAGGCACATTCACCAATGGATCACTGGATAAAGTATATTACACAGCAACAACAAAGAAAGGAGCTCACCACTTCTGATCAAGCAAGAATAACAACAAAACCAGGATTTAATAACAGAGTTTAATAAAATTCCCTAGCGCCTCGGCATAAAAGCCTTTTAAGGAAAATAAAACCACACAAAGCACTCATGCTTTTTATAACAAAGTCAATCCATATTAATTACATAATTACATCCAATTAAGTTAAAAAACTTTCCAATTGCACTCCACATTAATGCCTGCTGGACTTCAAGTCCCATACTTCAAAATAAAAAATCATCTCTTTATATAGGAGCCTCTTTTCTATGTCTAAATCATGTCCCCTTTCACAAACATGTTCCAGTATTGTACATCGTAAATCTTCTGGATTTTTATCATGATATTTTTCAAAATGTACTGCAAGAGGGCTCTCCAATTTAGCATTTTTAATATCCCTAACATGTTCCTGTATTCTAAGCTTAAAAGCCCTCTTGGTTTCACCTATATAGGACATGTTGCAGGGACATTTTATAGCATAAATAACTCTTTCTGTATTACATGAATACTTATGATTTACCTTAAAAGGAATACCATTAATATAATCAAATGTGTTACATAGAAACTTACACATAATACATCTACCACATGGAAATGTGCACATTGTATCAATCATAAGACCAATGTTACAGCTGGGTACAGAAAAATAAGCATGTACTAATATATCTTGGATACTTTTACCTCTACAATATGAAAACATAGGTACTTTGTGTATTTTTCCAGAAAATTCTTTATATCTTAACAGAAATTTCCAATAATATTTAATCACATTTTTTACTTCGTTAGATAAAATGTCATAGGTAGTTACCACATATATTTTTCTTAGATTCAACAACCCATCGTCATTTATATGTTTAGAATGCCATATTTGTGGCATATTTAGTTGTCTTTGTTGGTCCTTTTTAGCCTTGTTTAACAAGGAATATACATTTTCTTTGCAATAACCCCTACTAATGATTAATTTTGCTGTTACATCAAATTCATGTGTTGAATCTGGATCATGATTACAAAGCCGCTGTACCCGGAGGAATTCTCCATAAGGTAGAGATTCTATTAGATGAGGAGGATGACAACTATCTGCCCTAAGAAAATGCATCCCCTCCTCAAACCTACGATGTATTTTACTTATAATGGTACCAATAACATTTGCAGTTAAACAAATATCCAAAATGGTTACTGATTTCACCATCTGTATGCCATCAAATTGTAAAGCATATGGGTTATCTTGAAGCTTATCAATGAAGTTAGTCTTATCAATGAAGTCTTCCAGTGATCATCACAAGTAATTACACAGCCATCAGTGTAACAAAAGTACTTTGTATGGTACATTCTCGAAGAATAGTGGATAACGATGAAATGCATACTCATCCTTATCTTATGTGCTGTAGGTGTTAATGCACTCCAAAAATGAAGCATGTGTACACATTACTCTCTATGTCAGCACATGACCATGCAACATTATCATGTTATGTAAAGAAATTAAGAATATTTGACCATATACATTATGTTTATTAAGGATTAATGGGGTTTGATCCTAGGGCAATCAACCTCCAGTTACATTGTTTAACCATTTGAGCTAAAAGACATTACAGTGTTTCACATGCTTGAACAGCTTTTGTGAATGAGTAGCCATCTTAATGGGCTGTGTCAAATACAAGCATTCATAGGATCATAGGAGGTTGCTAGGCTAATGACCCTGGGGTCATTACAAGCATAGCCAAGAGTTTATCCTCAGAAAAGAACCTTCAATCAGCACCTGTCACCCCTGTCAGTGAGGGACAAGGTGAAACCCCTGGGACAAATTTGTGGTTTCCCATCCAGTCATCAACGTTGCACTTGAAGACGGTCAGTGAGGTACTTTGTTTGACATGCATGGGAAGTCTATTCCAGAGATGGCCCAGCGTCTGAGAGACAAACCTGTCTCTCCAGCAGGCTTTGCTGATGTCGCATATTAGATTTCGGCCTATCATATGGGTAATGGGCAAGGAGTTAGACTTATGGATATGGAGCATCTCTAACAGGGCAGGGTCCAATATTGCCTTGTAGGTGAGACACAGATCACCTCTGAGCAATCTGTATGATACCAAGTAGAGTGATAGTGATTTGAGCCTGTCCACATGGGACAGATGTTGGAGGCCATAAATTCTCTTTGTGAGGTATTTCTGTGGCATTTTCAGTTGGTGCAGCTATTTGGAGAGGTACATACCAAACAGGGCATTATACTCAATTATAGACCTAATGAGGGAGGAGTACAGAGAGGTAATAACCTCCTTTTTTTTCTGGATGCAATCCCTTTACTTATGAGATGAAGCAAGTAAAAGGCTTTTCTGACCACTGCCGCCATGTGATGGTAAAATTTGAGATTGTTGTCAACCTGAGTACCCAGGTCTCTCACCACAGTTTGTGTGGATAGGGGGTTTCCATTGATGTGGTGATCAGTAGGGGCCATGTTTCTGCCAAATGGCATGATAATACATTTTTTTGTGTTTAACTTAAGGCCATGACTTTGGCACCAGTTATTTGTAACTGTGAGACCCTCTTGCAGTATGTTAACATTATTTGGGGAGTCAATGGCAGAACCCAACTTACAGTCATCCACAAACTTGGTCAGCCATAGGCCCCTTGTCTTTGCCTGGACCTCTGGCAAGTAGATGCCAAACAGTAAAGGGTCCCAGGTCTGCTGTCAGAGGTGGTGGTGCCTATTTTAACCTTGTGGGTCCTATAGGTGAGCCAGTTGCCCACCCACCTGATGAGATGGATTTACGCCAAGTTGTGTCAGCTTTTCAATGATGTATGAGTGGGTGAGTGTGTCAAAGGCCTTGGCCAAGTCAAGGTAAGCTGTATGCACTGACCTTCCCTCATCCAGGGTCTTGGTGACATTCTCAAAGAAGTCAACCAGGTTCAATATGCATTCATGCATTCCTTAACAATACATACTGCTTCTTAAATAACCCACACACCTGCTTCTCTGGTCCAGCTAGTTTACGGATAACTTTGGCATACACCATTAGACATCCATCATAGTTTAAATATAACATTTTATTTCAATTACAACCATCCCATTGATACTGAAGCAAATATTATATAAGGAATATATATAGATGCTATTTCATCTCACCACATATGTTAACTAAACAATAACAGTAATTACTAGGTGTTAAAAGGAGTGGATGGTGCCACTTACTGTAGGTATTTAAGGGCTGGCTTTGAACCTCTGGGATCCTATTCTGAAGATCATCCTTGTCCCCAAAATGAAGATTGTTGTATCTGTGCTGGACTTGTAGATCCCGCTATGTCCTCAGAGCTCCTTTGCAATCCAGTTCCAAATGTTGATCTGGACAAAATTCCTCAGACATGTTTGCATCCTCCACTCATGTCGAGTGTAGACAGACAGCATCTGGAGGGTCTCCTCATCAGTCTAATTGGAAATTGGATGTGCTGCAGCCTCTTCTCAGTCAGCATTTCCTTGAAACTCTTGGAAAAGTAGATGAAAAACACTATCAAAAATTGTTTCCTGAGATACCACTCAGTTCACAGGTAGCAATGGTATAGGAAATGTATCAATAGCACATTTTAAAAGTAGACACATAGAGTGGTAGCAGTCTATTGGTGATCATCAGGGATGTGCTGAACATATCCATATGCAATGGTAACTAATGGGCATTTAAAAAGAGAACTGTACAATTATGCTAAGCTATTGGCTAATGGGCTGAGATTTGAGAACTTACTCTGGTGTTCGCTGAGGAGATTCTAAAAAAAATTGTATGCTAATGAATCTTAGTAATTATGTATGGCACAGATGGTATTTAATAGGTGTCTGTGCTAAGCAATCCTTACTGTTAGGTTTAACTGCCTGACTGCACTTATCCATAAGGCAAGCTATCATGAGGTCAGCTGCTTGTATTGCTCTTTTAAAATACGATGCTCATTAGCATCATGCCATATTCAGTGTCCAGTCTGAAACTTCTAACATACATTTCATAAATTTCTTTTTTTTTTTGGGGGGGGGGCAGTATCTACACATCAGTATGTCAGTGACATGAAGGATCGGGGTTGACTTCCCCAATATTCCCCAATAACAGGAAACATACTGTAATACATGATAGGATAAACACTTTACCTTACAGTATGCACACCAAAATATTCCTAAAAAAATTCTGGTCATCAGTCTAAAATATACTAAATCCAGGCCAGTTAAGTGAATAACCTACTCCCCCACAAGAAGACACTTCAATAGTCTCTAATAACTTTAACAAACACTTCCTTTAGGCTGTAGCCTCAGGTACCAAAGCAGCTTCAAAATTGAACTAACTCACATCCAACCACAAAACACATTGGAAGCCCACTACTTATTCAAACCTGATCTACCTCCACCATAAGAAAATATCTCCTAAAACTAAAAACTACAAGCTCTACTGCAGACAACCATCCTCCCAAATTTCTAAAAATTGCAGCTGAAGCATTGTCAACTCTAATATCTATACTAATAAACAGATTCATTCTAGAATCTCATGTCCAGGCCATTTGAAAGAAGGAATACATACTTCCTCTTCATAAAGAGGAACCCTCTGAAGACTACACCAACTTCAGACCAATTGCCATTCTGTAACCATTGTCTAAAATATTAGAAAAATGCATCCATTCCCAATTACTGCAATATCTAACCATAAACAACTCCCCCATACCTCTCAAGTGTACAGATTTTTACAGAATGTCCAGATTTTTACCTCATATTTTTGGTCTTTTTCTCATAAAATTGTGTTTTATTGACAAATCACTGGCATATCATTGAGGGTTGAAGTCAGAAAATAATGACAGACATTTGAGTTTCTGATGTCATACCCTTCAGAAAATGCATGCCAATGCAAAATCTGTTATTCTATCAACTTTCAAAGTTTGTAAGAGCAATATTTAAAAGTGTCCCTATTTTTGGGCCTTTGTCCCCCTATTATTTATGGCTTTGTCCAGATTTCTTGCTCTAAAAGGTTGAAAGGTGACTCACCACACACAACTTGATTTTCATCCCATCATTAGCATCACTACTGCCCTACTTCACTTTGCTGATACCGTTAATAAAAACAGAAATACCAGCAGCCTAATATCTTCCTTATTCCTAGATTTGTCCAAAGCATTTGACAGTCTCATACTGTGAATTATTACTAAAGCCCTTTTCTTTAGGTCACTCTCCTCCTGCCTCTCCTAGTTTAACAGCTGCCTAACAGATAGATTCCAAGCATTCAAATGGCAGCAAGAATACTCATCATTTCTACCCATTACTGCAGGAGTGCCATGAGGTTCCATACCTGGACCCCTCCTGTTTAACATTTTTATAAATGATCTACACACTGCTTCCAAGCATGTCACTCGTGTGCAATATGCAAATAACTACATTTATGTGCACAGTCACTAACCTTCAAAAACTTAAAGAAATTACTCAATAATACTTTGTATCCATAAAATCCTGGCTGGACAACTCACAACTCTTACTTAAAACAGATCTAAGAGGATACTTCTCAATATCCTGGCTCTGTAGCTGCACATCTCTAGGGTAAGTATAACATCTCTCCTCATCTCTACTCTCCTCTATTCTCCTCTGCTCTACTCTGTTACCAACTATCACTGTGTCTTCACCCACCCCACCTTCTACATATACTCCTCTTGACTCTATTACCACTCATTTCATTTATATCTTAAAATTAAATCAAACTTTTGCTATCCACCCTTTGTAAATAACTCAGTTCTCTGTATTGTGACATCTATCCTACTCCATGGTTATTTATGTAACTATATCAGTGTAGGTTCATACATTCAAAGGTAAGTACTAGGCTAGCTGCCCTTGCAGGCCATTTTAAGCCTAACCAATTTCCTTGTTTTGAGCTCAAAATACTCTATCCCATCTAATTATTGATTGACCTTATCCATCCCATGGTCAATAATTATATATTATCCCTAATGAGAATAACTGGGATCATAGCATAGTTTGAGGGGACCCATGCATGGTATAAAGCATTTAGGAGCTGCCTCTTCCCATTAGTAGTACAGGGGGGACAGTTCTGGGGTACATTTTCTGTTTCCACCCATAGATTAAAGTTACACTTGAATGTCAACATGGATGAGCTTTTTTATGTGGATGGGGAGTCTGTTCCAGAGCAGTGATATCCTCTGTGAAATACACCTGTCCCTCCAAATTATTCTGTTAATCTTACAGAAGAGGGTTATATGCCTATATTGAATAATCTGATGCCATTTGGCTAGCTGATGTGCAATAAATCCATCAGTAATGGGTCAGAGGAGGCCTTGTATGCTAGACACAGGTCATCTCTTAGCAGTCTTTGGGATACTGAGTATAGTGACAGAACTTTGTGTCAGTCCATGTAGGACATTTTGTTTAGGCCTTGTATCCTTTTAGTAAAGTATCTCAGTGAATGCTCCAGTGGTTGCATGTGTCTGGGCAGATGCATGCCAAAGGAGGTATCATATTTAATAATTGGCCTAACGAAGGCTGAGTAAAGGGGAGCAATGATACCTTTAGATCTAGACAAAATCCATTTGTTTATAAGCTGTGCAGTATAGAAGGAGTTTATTGCAACAATGGATGCATGTTGGTCAAAAGTTAGGTCACTGTCCACATAAATTCCCAGATCCCAAAAAACTTTTGTCAGCTTTTAGTGATGAATTGACAATGTGGTAGTTCCATGGGGTAGATCACTTCCCAAAGGATACAGTGCATTTTTTGGGATTTAGTTTCAAGCCATAATTTTGATACCAGTTATTTATTTGGGACAAATCTTACTGTAGGAAGGTTAAATAATTTGCAGATTCAGTGATTTCTCCTAGCTTGTAGTCATCTGCAAACATACTCAGCCAGACCCCTTTGGCTTTTAGTTCAGCAAAGTAGATGCCAAACAGAAGAGGTCCCAGCACAGAACCCTGTATCGAGTATAAGTAATATAAAAAAGCCTTAATACTGTATGTATAGTTAACTATATATCAGTTTTGACATTGTAACATTTATTTAATTGTATTCTGCCTGACGTTGTTGTTGTATAACTTAAAAGATTTGATTGCACTGCATGTAGTGTTGCTTTTTTCCACTTGCCTTGACTGAAAAGGGGCCTTTGTGCCCAAATGGACTTCCTGGTCAACAAATGTAACATAAATAAATAAATATGTATGCATACAGATACATGCCCATCATTATTAGGGTGTTTTTCATAATATGCAGGTATATGGCTTCAAGCAAACCAGCCACAGTGAACTGCAGATATGAAGATAATCTACTGATATTCATTGGTAATGCAGTTTAACTTGTACGTCTTTAGTAGTGCTTGAGGATAACAGCAATTTATGTGGCTGTGTACTAACTGTATGTTCAAAGTCTGATAAGCAGCTATTCATTCATGCTTACTCCTACAATGGAAGCTGTTATACTATTCAATTGTTCTGGCGGAACCTTAGGATGGCTTAGCATGTCAATTGTTTGTTGTTTTCACATCTAGTCATGCCCTCAGAACTGTTTTTATACTCGGATCTTATTCTGCATTTTGTTTTTGACATGTACACAGTCATACATTATTTAACATATAATAAATGTGACATTTGTGTTGATCTTTGTTACTGACTACATTGACATCTGTGACTTATCCCACATGGTTGATGTAGACTTGTTATCTGTAGTTGGCTGCACCTGTAACTGTGACAACACCATTTCTTTGCTACTGAAGCTGTGGTGCAATGGTTATGTAACTGGCCCTTACTTAACAAAATATCCACCCACATGGGTTCTAATCTTACCTCTGAACAGCTAACATATCATAAGATATGAAATGTATTAATTGCAGTGTACATATAGACTGATAAAGTTGTTGTTTTTCTTCTTCTGGCTTTTCCCAGTAAGGGGTTGCCACAGTGGAACTCTGGTATGCTAATGATTGGCAGTAGATTTTTACAGCATCAAGGTGCCAGCTCAATGCCCAACCTTCAATGAAGGCACGCCCTACACATGTCTTTTGAATGCCATTCGACTGCAGGGAGGACATGCAGACTCCACATAGAAGGTGCTCCAGCCGAGAATCGAACAGGAGAACCTCTTGCTGTGAGGCGACAACACTATATATATATATATATATATATATATATATATATATATATATATATATATATAGACTGATAAAGTTAAAACATATAATTAGCAATTCAGGCATGATCTTCTAATGTTTATCTGTACATGACAGTAACATAAATGACACTGATTGCTTTGCATAGCAGTGCACTATACATAAGAGGCATTACAATGACTTATGCTATAAAAGGTTGATCTGTCAATATGTGCACCTCCAGTATAACATCTGAAATGTGCATATCATCATTTTTCAGATGTGAAGCTGTAATAGGCTCAATAATTTTTCCTTTAGAAAAAATGAAACCATCATCATGGCTCTGTGGCAGGATAGCCGAAATTTGCTCTCATTAATCTTATTACTTATTTCCTTATGTGTGTAAATACACCAAAATATTATTAAATGCTAGATACCAACTTAAACAACTCAAGCAAGTGCAAATGTAAAATTCGTATAAATATGTAAATAAATATATATAAATAAATATACATGTACAAAAGTTAATTTAACTAATGAAATAATTGTTATACAACCAAACTTCATCTTTGAAGAGCTTTCAGTTTCAGAATACATTTTATCAAACAGTATTCATTAAGCCCTGGTGAAATATGTGTATATGTTTTAATTTGCCAAATAAGTTCCTGTGCTTCAAGTTTAGATTCCCAGGGCCCACCTCTAATGTTCCTAACTATTTGTTGTAATACTGTAAAATGAAATTTGTGAGTGGGGTGCTCTAAAATGTGTCTAGCCAAAGCAGTTGTGGTATTACCCCTACTAATTTGATATTGGTGATCATAAATTCTTTTCTTAAACATTCTTTCTGTTTTACCAATATAGTAGCTTTGGCAACATTGACATAAAATAGCAAATACTACTCCTCCTGTTTCACAGTTAAATTTTCCATTAATGGTGTAGATTTTGTTATGTATGCAAACTTTATTAGTTACCATAATGTGCTGGCACTGTTGACATATCCCACACTGTCTCATACTCCAGTTATTGAAGCACTTTTGGTTTTTCCTTTCCAAAAATCTTTGTAATTTAGGCATCTTCTGTAGGTAACATGGGGTCTAGCTCCCAATTTCATATTAATATTGTTATCTTCTGATATTATAGCCCAATTGTTATTCATAATATTCTTAATAGGATGTGCATCAATACAGAAAGTAGTAAGAAAGTTTATGCTACCATCATAGGTCCTAATGGTGTTCTAACTATGTTCATCAGGAGGAGTATCACATATTACTTCTCCATAACCTCTGCATAGAATAGGTTTAAAATGGCCAGAAGTCCTTATAGCAAAAACTTCATCAAACAATTGTTGAAAAAGCTGTTCTGGGTAGCCCCTTTTCCAAAACAAGACTTTCAATGTATTACTTTAAATCAAAAAGTCAGCTTCTGATGAAACCATTCTGGTTGCCCTAACCAGTTGACCCTTAATAACCACCCTTTTCTGATGGAATGAGTGGCTACTACTGAAATGTAGAAAAGTGTTCGAGTAAGTGGGTTTCCTAAAAATACTAGCCTTAAATCTATTGTTGGATCTATCTTTAGACATTGACACATCCAGAAAATTAATAGAGTCTGCATTAAACTCAAAAGTGAAATCTAGGAAGTCTGTAAATTTAGAGATTTCATTAATGAAGGTTGTTACTGAATCTATACTCCCTGTCACATAAAAAACATGTTGTTCTGATATCTAGTGTACCATTTTACATTTTCCTTAAAAATGGGGTTCTGAAATAGGAAATGTCTTTCCCAAAATGCCATGACTCCACATGGGGAGCCCATGGTTACCCCAGTTTTTTGCAAAAAGAATTCTTTGTCAAAAAGCATGATATTGTTATTCAAAACTAGATCTAATAAGTACGCAATTACAGTAATCTCCTGCTGGTCCATCCCTTTCAAAAATAGGAATTCACTAACCCATTCTATGCCAACATCTTGCGGTATGACGGCATATAGGTCCTTTATATCAACCATCAAAAAATTAAACTCTCGATCAAATTCAAGAGAATTAATCTTCTTTTTCTTCTTTCGGCTTTTCTTGGTTAGGGTTCGCCACAGTGGATCACCTGTCCAGAGAATTAATATCCTCTAAAAAAACCCATGAATCTTTACATATTTGGGGTTCGCTTTAAATAAGTGGCTTAAGTTTACTGTCCACATATTTAGCACATGCATAAGCAATGGATCTCCTGCCATCCACAATTGGCCTAAAAGTTGGGTCAATTATGTTTTAGTGGATTTTGGGAGACCCAAATAAAACTGGTGTTGGCATACATAGGTAAATGTATGTGTCTATGTCAATACTGTTTCCCAAAAATAGGTTGTTTAAGCTTTCTTTAATTTTTCTATGTGCACTATTCACTTCATTTAAGCTAACTCTGGAATAAGTCAATGATAGTTCTTGCTATGTCAGCTCTTTTATCTGGTATGAAAGTTAATCCTTTAGCCAGTAACTCTACCATTTCGCTACTAATATGCATAGAGGTGAAATTGTGCACATTCAAGTCCCAGATAAGTTAGTAATAATATCCGGTACCTTGTTTATCTCCTCTTGCGATTCTGCTTCTTCCGTTGATATCCCCTATTCCTCCCTTGTTGTTGTGGATTCTGTCATTTGCTTCTAACCACCTGACCATTATTTTGGCATTCATTTAAGAATTGTCCATTAGCTCTTTGCTGATTTTCTCTAACCCATTCACTACGGCTTGGTACAGGCATCTGTAACATGCTGTCTTCATTGTTTTGGTCAGGTGAGTTTAGTTGGGGGCATTGCAAAGTATTTGAAACCTCGCCTTCACTACTGTTGTCAAGGGAACTAGAATGTGTTAAATTTAATGGGCCTGGATAGGTGTTCCCATTAGTATATGCGGTTACATCTCTTTTTATTTTCATCTTTTTAACTTCGGACGCTCTGCTTATTGTATGATCTATGCTTGTAAAAATACTAGCATAGTCATATCTATATCACTGGAAATCAGTATCTGTTATTATTTGGTGCTCCAAATTTTCTAGATCACTTTGCACAATATCAAATTGTGAAATGTATAGTGTAATGAGCATTTCTAGAAAATCAAGACCTTGCTTATCAAATAAGCTGAGTAGCTCCAAATGAAAGGGTGATTTATTAATGAGACCAACTGGATACCGCCATTGGTGAAGTCCCTTAGGTACAATTTTCTTTGCTATGCACTCCTGGAAGCAAGAAACTTCCAATTGAAGTTTCTGACACTTTAAAAGTTTTTGATCGAAACATTTCAAATTACTACAGTTGGATATGAGCTGAGGCTCTTCTGTAGAGTTAGTAATAACATTAGTATCACTGGAGCTGAAATATCGTGGAGCCCTTAGGTAGGCAGACATTATAGGAATTGAATTAGATGCTAGTTGTGTGGAGTGAATATTATGCATTGTACTCATTGTATTAATGACCCCTTCGACATGGGAAGTGGGGGTAGTCCATTATTAATATAATTACTTAGAGGTGATGCAGAAACTGCTGCATAAGTCAAAATGTTCCTGCTTACATTTTGGTTGTTGGAACCAGATCCAGGTACTGTTCCACTGATGATTGTATTGATGAATCCAATCTCCTAGAAAGGTTGCCCACTCGCTCAAGTAGTTGCTGTACTAGAAGGGTTATATTTATTATGGCATTTGCCTCAGTGTTCGACCCTCCTGGTGTACTAGCTCCATCTTGGGAAAAGAGTGGCTGAGAATTAGGTGCAGCTTCACTTGCCATACCAAACTGATAAAACACAAAACAAAAAATAAACTTTTAACCAAAAAACAAAATAGGCAGCAAGCTGTAGAATTCCAACCAGTTTATTTTTATTCATAATATTTTTAATAGGATGTGCATCAATAGAGAAAGTAGTAAGAATGTTTATTCTACCATCAAAGTTCCTAATGGTGTTCTTCCTATGTTCATCAGGAGGAGTATCACATATTACTTCAACATAACCTCTGCATAGAATAGGTTTAAAATGGCCAGTAGTCCCTATAGTAAAAACTTACTGACAAAACCCACACTGTAAAAGTAGCTGACTCCAAATCCAGCTCCAGACAAGTGACAAGTGGAGTACCTCAGGGTTCAGTCCTGGGACCTCTCTTGTTTGGCATCTACTTCTCTGAAGTACAGGCCAACACTAAGGGACTCTGGCTAACAAAGTTCGCAGATGACTGCAAACTGGGAGCCATTACTGAATCCCCAAATGATGTTGATACTCTACAAAAGGGCCTTACAGAAACAGATGCTTGGTGTCAGAGCCATGGGCTCAAGCTCAATGTCAAGAAATGTATAGTTATCACCTTTGGGAAAAAAACATGTACCCATGAATTACCACATAGGAGGCAGTACACTAAACACTGAAAGTGTGATAAGAGACTTAGGGACACAGGTGGAGAGTGGTCTCACCTTCAATAACCACATCGCCACAACAGTCAGGAAATCCTTCTATGTGGCACACCTCATCACTAAGGGCTTTTCATCCAGAAAAAAGGAGGTCATTGTCCCACTGTACTCATCCCTCATTAGACCCATTATAGAATACAACGCCCCATTTGGTATGTACCTTTCAAGAAATCTGCAACAACTGGAAGGGCCGCAGAAATACCTCACTAAAAGAATCACAGGCCTAAAGCAGATGCCCTATGCTGACAGCCTTAAAAAACTCCAGCTATACTCTGTCGCATATCGTCTACTCTGAGGCGATCTCTGCTTAACATACAAGGCCATGTCAAACCCAGAGCTGTTGGACATGCTACACTTAAAGAAATCCCAATCCCTCAGAGCCACACGCTCCAGGGATCTAAACCTTGTCATCACAATAAACAAAACATGCTGGAGGGATAGGTCCTGACCCAGAGACTACCCAAACTCTGGAATAGACTGCCCATACATGTCAAGCAGAGCACCTCTTTGGCCCTCTTCAAAAGGAACCTTGATGATTGGATGGGAGAAAGGAAATTCACCACAGGGATCATGTCAGTCACCCTGCTAGACAGGGGTCCAGGGAAGAAATAGCCAGGGAATTGTTATGGCTAGGCTTCTATAGGCCCTAGGGCCGATAGCCTAGTACCAACCTATGAACCTATAATATCAGAAGATAACAATATCAATATGAAATTGGGATATAGACCCCATGATACCTATAGAAGAGGACTAAATTTCAAAGATTTGTTGGAGAGGAATACCAAAAGTGCTTCAACAACTGGGGGATGAGAAAGTGTGGGAGATGTCAACAGCGCCAGCACATTATGGTAACTAATAAAGCTTGCATACGTAACAAAATCTACACCATTAATGGAAAATTTAATTGTGAAACAGGAGGAGTGGTATATGCTGCTTTATGTCAATGTTGCCAAAGCTACTATATTGGTAAAACAGAAAAAATGTTTAAGCAAAGAATTTATGAACACCGATATCACATTTGTAGGGGTAATACCACAAAAGCTTTGGCTAGACACATTTTAGAGCACCCCACACACAAATTTAATTTTACAGTATTGCAACAAATAGTTAGGAACATTAGACGTGGGCCCTTGGAATTAAAACTTGAAGAACAGGAACTTATTTGGCAAATTAAAACATATACACATATTTCACCAGGGCTTAATGAATACTGTTCGATAAAATGTATTCTGAAATTGAAAGCTCTTCAAAGATGAAGTTTGGTTGTATAACAATTATTTCATTAGTTAAATTAACTTTTGTACATGTATATTTATGTATACATATTTATTTACATACTTATACGACTTTTATATTTCCACTTGCTTGAGTTGTTTAAGTTGGTATCTAGCATTTAATAATATTTAGGCTTATTTACACACATAAGGAAATAAGTAATAAGATTAATGTGTTGTGGTTTTAAAATTGTTGCTGGTTTTAAAGAAAGTATTATATTTATTCATATATATATATATATATATATATATATATATATATATATATATATATATATTATTTAGTATAATACTGGCTCTTTTAATTTCTTAAACCATGCTAATTAGCTTTACAATTAATTATTTCATCTCAAATATGGCATTATTTTAACTGAGGATTCTTGGGGTTCCTTTGTCTGAAGAAATTCATGTATTTCCTGAACGAAAGTGATAACAATTAACTGGTTGGAATTCTACAGCTTGCTGCCTATTTTAATTTTTTGGTTACAAGTTCATTTTTTGTTTTAGGATATAAATATATAGCTTAAAACCTGAGCTTTGGCCAGCTAAGATCTAGCTGTATTCAACTGGACATATAAGAGAATTTACGTAACTTTTGTCTTCACTTTTTTTCAAATAATACATTTTAATTGATTTATTTGTGTTGCATTGAATAGTAACTGAACTGGAAGTTTTGACTCTGTTTTTTCAGTTAGTGTTTGCTAGATTTTATTGCCTGTTAGAATCCTGTATAGACAGTAATTGCAGTCAGGGGTAGTCTCATTCATTGATATCCTGTTAATGCCTATTTAAGTGGTACATTTTGGAATATTTTCTGCTTAAAACCTGAGCTTTGGCCAGCTAAGATCTAGTTGTAATCAACTGGATGTATAAGAGAATTTAAGTACCTTTTATCTGCACTTTTTTCAAATAATACAGCATTTTAATTGATTTATTTGTGTATAATTAAATATTAACTGAACTGGAAGTTTTGACTCTGTTTTTTCAGTTAGTGTTTGCTAGACTTTATTGCCTGTTAGAATCCTACATAGACAATAATTGCAGTCGGGGGTAGTCTCATTCATTGATATCCTGTTAATGCCTATTTAAGTGGTACATTTTGGAATATTTTCTGCTTCTGCTTAAAACCTGAGCTTTGGCCAGCTAAGATCTAGTTGTAATCAACTGGACGTATAAGAGAATTTAAGTACCTTTTATCTGCACTTTTTTCAAATAATACAGCATTTTAATTTATTTATTTGTGTTGCATTGAATATTAACTGAACTGGAAGCTTTGACTCTTTTTTCAATTAGTTCCCTACCCACCCTCCCTGGTTTTGCTTTGGTGTTAATCTTGGTGTCTTTGAAACTGCCCACCCCTTTTGTAAATTTGTGTTTGGATACTCCTTCTGGGCCCATCTCATTTGCTCACTCAACTGAGTGCAGTGAGATCATATTCTGATTGTGTACAAAGAGAGCATCTGGGAAAGAAAAAAAATTAAGCTTGTTTCCTGCCTTTCCTATAAGTGGTCTAGACTGTTTGTAGGCTTCTGAGCCCCCAAGCCTTTCTGTGCTGGAGGGAAGCCTTCTAGCTTAATTTTGTTTCTTAGAACTAGCCACTTTTCTAATTTCAGCACTCAATATGTTTCTTTGAACTCAGCACTTGTTCAGAACTCATTGTAATCACTAAATAAGCTGCAAATTACTACAGCACTCAACATTCCTCACTTGTCTAGTGGAAAGCAGTTTTTAGTACTTAAGAAATAAGCACCTATCCAGGCATGTCTAAGGGTCATCTCCTGGTGATTTCTCCTGTCTACCTGATGAATCTGGGCATCTTGGGGCAATGCAGCAATTGCCTCATGTACACATACAACCATCTCCTCCTACCATCCAACACTACAACCTGTGAGAGATGCACTTATATAGCAAAACTGGAAGTAAAGCTCTCTTCACCCAAGACTGGACTAGACAGTCAAGAGGAGAAGGTAAACACTTGCACCACCACCACACTCATCACATAATCCCTCAAAACCTCCACCACTAAAACATACACATAGAAACACAAAACACACATCTACATTCACGGAGACTCTCAATAAAAACCTGCCCAAGCATCAGGGACCTCCAAAGCAGAAACGCAAGCAAACTCCACCCCCCAACACAACCCAAATGACACATAACCCATAAACTCAGTGTTCCACTCAACCACAGCCCATAAGGCATAACAACATACCCAACACTCTAGTCACAGGTGACTCTATAGTCAGGCACACTGATGTTCCACTCACCAGGCTAAACAAGGAGAAAGTTACTCTCAGCTGCCTGTAGGTGCCAGGATCCACCACATAATGCATGCACTCAGATCACTCCAAAACAAATACAAATATGACACTGTCATTGTCCATGTTAGTGTGAATGACCTGAGACATACCTCCCTGGACTACATGAAAAGAGAAATGGAGGAGCTCTCCGATCTTGTATCCCAGACAGGTATGACCCTAACCCTGAGTAGCATCCTGCCATCACCAAGAATGATACCACAGTACAAGGACAAAATGATTGACTTCAACAATTGGCTAAGCTTCTGGTGTCATTCTAATGGGATCCAGTATTTGTCTGCCTGGGACGACATGATCGACAGACAAAGATGCTTTGCCAGAGATGGCCTGCACAAGTCGCCCTTGGGATTCTGGATACTAGCAAAGGCTCTTGCCACCCCTATAGTGCCTTTTGTAGGCAAGGTTCAAATGACAAATTCACCACCGTTACAGGTACAAGCAAGCAAAATCTGAGGGTAATGCTACTCAATGCTAGAAGTCTAAACCTCAAAATGCACTCACTCGAGGCACTCCTTAAAATGGAGAACATCGACATCTGTGCAGTGACAGAGACCTGGTTCAAAGATCCAGAGAGCACCCCTGCATTACCAGGCTATAATTCATACCACACCTTTCAGCCACCTAACCCGGAATGAAGCACTAAAGGTGGAGACGTGTCCATATTCATTAAGGATATCCACACCTCCAGGCTAGTTGCACAGCATAATGCATCCGAGATTATCCTAGTGCAACTAACTCTGGGCAAGACTGCAATCAAAATTGTAGCTTGCTACAGACCACCCACCATGCCCCAGGATTCCCACGCCTCATTTCTTGATTCACTGGAAAGTATTAGGGTACAACCCAACACCCTAATAATGGGTGATTTCAACTACCCCACCATTAACTGGGAAAACTACTCATGTACCAACTATTTTCCTCAGCGTTTTCTGGAATCATAAATTCCAACGCCTTGGATCAACTTATTCACACCCCCACCAGTGGCAGCAATATCCTAGACCTGGTCATTGCCAACGTGGGCAACCGGTGTTCCACACCAGAGGACAATTCCTCATTGGTCAGATCCGACCATGAGCTAATCACCCTATACATCCCATCCCACCCCCACCCCCAATTAGGGAAACCACCGTAAAAAACTTCTCCAAAGCCAACTTCACACTTCTTAAGACAGAAGTGGAAAACTTCATGACACCCATGCAGACAGACAATAGAGGTACAACTGCTGAATCCTACACAAATGCACTTTATAAGCACTTACATGAGTGCATGGATCATGCTATGCTTAATAGAACCAAGATGCTATCCTCCAAAAAAAGGAAGCCAATGTGGTGGTCCTCTGCCATAAACAAACTCTACAACAGAAGAAAGAAACTGTTGCAAAAAAGAGTAAAATCCCATGACTGGAGGAACTCCCTGGTCAACCTCAGTAAGAAGCTGAGATCCCTCATAAAATCCTCCAAAGCTATTTACAAAAACAAAATTACCACTGACTCTAAAGACAACCACAAAGAATTGTATAGCTATGTCAAGAATCTCGATGGCAACACTCAGATCTGCTCTGAGTTACAGCACAATGGCACTAAATATACAGAACCAACTGATATTGCCAACATCCTGGCAGATAGGTTCAGTGCTAACTTTACCCCCCTCTCACCCCCTAGAGGGCCCATATCTATACCAGAAGAATGCAAAGTTCCTGTAATCATGGCTGCACAGGTAAAAATCACACTCTCCAAAGCCAAGAACACAGCATCCATGGGACCTGATAATATCCCAGGCTGCATTCTACACGAACTACAGAATGAACTGGCACCCTACCTAAGTACCATGTTCAATCATAGCCTCACCTCAGGCTTTGTGCCCACTGAATGGCACACCACCAGGGTTATCCCACTCCACAAAGGGGGAGCCACCACGGACCCTGGGAACTACCACCCCATTAGCCTGATGAGCCTAGTCTGCAAGGCCATGGAACGTATCATCATAGAACTCATAAACAACGACACTGGTAATCTCCAGACTCTGGACCCTACCCAGTTTGAGTTTGTAAAAGGCAGATCATGTCCCCTAAACCTGATTGACTTCTTTGAAGCAGTCACCAAAGCCATAGATGAGGGTAAGGTGGTTCACACAGCTTATCTAGATCTCGCCAAGGCTTTTGACACCATACCCCACTCTGGAATTCTAGATAAGCTCACTAAACTAGGTATAAATCCGTATGTCACAAGATGGGTTGGCAACTGGCTCATGGACAGAACCCACACTGTGAAAGTAGCAGACTCCAAATCTGACTCCAGACCAGTGACAAGTGGAGTACCACAGGGTTCAGTCCCGGGTCCTCTCCTGTTTGGTATCTACTTCTCTGAAGTACAGGCTAACACAGAAGGTCTTTGGCTAATGAAGTCTGCAGATGACTGCAAACTAGGAGCCATAATCAAAACTCCTAATGATGTAAACATACTACAAAGGGGCCTCACTGAGACAGATGCCTGGTGTCAAAGCCATACATCAAGCTCAATGCCAAAAAGTATATTGTCATTCCCTTTGGTAAATCTCTGTACCCATGAACTACCACATAAGTGGTAGCCTACTTAACGCCGAAAGTGTGATAAGAGACCTTGGGACACAGGTGGACAGTAATCTCTCCTTTGATAATCACATCGCCACAGTGGTCAGGAAATCCTTCTACGTGGCTCACCTCATCACAAAAGGTTTCTCATCCAGAAAAAAAGAGGTCATTGTTCCCCTCTACTCATCACTCATTAGACCCATTATAGAGTACAACACCCCTTTTGGTATGTACCTCACGAAACATCTACAACAACTGGAAAGGCCACAGAAATACCTAACAAAGATGATTACTGGCCTCAAACAGATGCCCTACGCAGACCGTCTCAAAAAACTCCAGCTTTACTCTGTCGCTTATTGCCTACTCAGAGGCGGTCTCTGCCTAACATACAAAGCTATGTCAAACTGAGAGCTGTTGGGCATGCTCCACTTAAAGAAATCCCAATGCCTCTGAGATACACACTCTAGGGACCTAAACCTTGTCACTACAATAAACATAACATGCTGGAGGGATAGATTCCTGTCCCAGAGACTTCCCATACTCTAGAACAGACTATCTACCTATGTCAAAAAGAGCTCCTCATTAGCACTCTTCAAGAAACATCTTGGTGATTGGATGGGAAATAGGAAATTCACCCCAGGGATCACTTCTGTGGCTCTGATTGACAGGGGCACAGGAAAATAATCTTCTTGGGTGGTGAAAGCCAGGGTACCTTTTTGGCTAGGCTTATATAGGCCTTAGGGCTAATAGCTTAGTACCTACCTATGAACCTATGAACCTATGATATACAGTTATGTCTGATGTTCACAGACACCGCAGCATAATCCAATTTTTATTCAAGGACATTCATTCTAACATCTTACCTTTTTTGTGAATGTCACACAGGAAGAATTAAGTTATGTACAGTGAAACATTCCAGATGCAGACATGTAAAGTGTTATAACATGTTATACTACCTACACAATGAATAGATACTGTCAGAGTCAAGTGTAACATTGTAATTTTTAATTAAATAGGCTAATCAACATCAGGCCAATATTGACAATCATCACATAAGTGTCTCTGTAGTCTGCATGATCATTTGCCTTTGCCTGCCTCTGCCTACTGTTATGACTGAAGTGCATACTTTTTTGTGAATGTCACACAGGAAGAATTAAGTTATGTACAGTGAAACATTCCAGATGCAGACATGTAAAGTGTTATAACATGTTATACTACCTACACAATGAATAGATACTGTCAGAGTCAAGTGTACCATTGTAATTTTCAATTAAATAGGCCAATCAACATCAGGCCACCATTGACAATCATCACATAAGTGTCTCTGTAGTCTGCATGATCATTTGCCTTTGCCTGCCTCTGCTTACTGTTATGACTGAAGTGCATACTCATATGTTGTTTGTGTTTCATTTCAACCTAAAGATTCAGTTTATGTCAGATGGTACATTCCCCAGCAAGGGAGGACAGTCCTGTTAAGGCAGCTCATATGGTTGCTATACTGCAATACTGTTTAGGACAGCTGTGACCTTTATAATTACTGTTGGCTTGTTCCCTTTCAGATGCACATCATCAGGACACCATCAACATTCATCACTTAAGTGTCTCCTTAGTCTGTTTGTGTGACCATTAGCCTTTGCCTGACTCTGCCTGCTGTTATGACTGAGGTGTACATTCACATGTTGTTTATTTTCTACTTTAACCTACAGGTTCAACTTTATATCAGATGGTACATTCCCACTCCAGGGAGGACAGACCTGGTAAAGCAGTTCATATGTTTGCTATAGTGCACTAACGCTAACTACAACTTTGACCTTTATGACTAATGTGGTCTTCTTCACCTGCCTAGGTAAGTCGCACCCTGCAAAACATCATCACCCATCCAGTATGCCTCTATTTTATATACTGTGTATTAGACCCCATTGTCAATGCAACACGCTGGCAAGTATATGTTTACTACTGACTTGTCAATGTGTCACTTTTTACATGACAGTGGCATTTCAAACCTCACAACCAGATGTGGAGTCAGAGGAAAGCATGTCAGGTATGTCATAATGTGTATTTGTTTTCACACCATCCCTCATATTTGTTTTATATATGACTGACATGGTATTGGACCCCTGCACCATCCACAGCCATACCAACCCAGTAAATCCATATCATCATTATTGTTTAATATACTTAGATAGTAGTACAATATTGTCAGTCATATCCTGCCTTATTTGACTTCTGAAAATGTATATGTCTCATCTCTATTTGTAGGATGCCCATTTCCTGCCTCCTCCAGTAGCTCACCCACTGATCCTGAGGTGGGATGTGATGTGCTCTACTCTGATAATATGGCCAATTGCTAATGGGGCACTGCACTGGGTTCATTGTCTGGCACAGAAGGAGTCTGTCAGGTGACTCATGATGTAGCCACTGATTGGGAGGATATTGTGTCCAGATAATGGACATGATAATGAACATGAGCTGCTGCCCCATATTGAGTCTGGTAGTAATGGTGACTCTTAACCACAACTGACTGATAATGTCCATCAGACATGGGAGTGTAGCTGATGTGCATAGATGCATTTTATAGGATGCTTGCTTACTGTTATAGATGCATGAATGTTCACAGTGATGTCATGTCACTGACCTGTGCACACTTGCCAATGCTACCAATCATGTAGTACACCAGTTGCAAGTGTTCTATGATGGTCTGAAGTGCATACATGGAGGGTTCATGGCAGCAATGGCTGTACAGCATGACACTGCAGTATCTGTTGCACACTCTGTTGAAGTTCTTGTTATAGCACTTATAGAGCAGTGCCATAGTAAAAACCAGGAGTTACATTCCCTGACCCTAATGAGCAGATTACCTCCAGTGGGGAAGAGGCAGATCCCCTCTCAGTTGTGTTATTCTAACTCTGTGGCAATGACAACTGCTCTGCTGACCACTGCCTATGTCTGTAAGTGGTTTCTCAAATGTCTAATGCCACAGGATTTTTCTCTTTGTTTATCTGACATAATTGAATGCCTTCATGTTGTGTTATGTTGTACATATTTGTCATTATATGTTAGTTTGGATATTGACAACTGCACTGCTGTATGCAACAATCATCCTGCTTACAAGTTTGCATCTCTTAATAGTTGACATACAGCAAGCATTTCTCAAGATCATCAGAATGTTACTGTTCCAGCATTGATTGTTACATTATGCATACCAGCCAACAAATATATGCCTCAGTACACATGACAATGTTAATTGCAGCATTTTAATAAGGTATTGCACATGCCTCATCCTCAATACATCACGCACATATGTTTACATATATCTCTTTGTTATCCTGTTGCTGACATGTACTTCTGATTTGTGCCTCCCTATATCTACCTGCTTACACTTACTTATATACCTATTTTGCTGTATCCCAATCAATGATGCATGTTCTGAGATTGATGTGTACTGCCTGTCATTGATGGTCTGCATTACTAAAAATATTCTTTCATCTAACTAACTCTTATAGCAACAACCACCTGTGCACTGTAGTGTTATCTTAAGTGTGGCATTCTACATTAGGCATGTCATGTATAAATTGTTTTATGATACAGGTATGTTTCATTTTGGCTGGTCCTTGACATGTTGTCAGTACATATGCTGCTGTACACTGTATAGTGTGGTGTAGTGCACTGTTTCACATCACTATGCCATGTGTAATGCATCCTAGTGTTATTGTACTTCCCTTGCAATTAAGTTCTGTTGGTTATGATACATTCCCATGTACTACATGAGCCTAGAGTTATTGCGGTTCTGGCTGTTGTACATCTAACTTCACATGCTTGTGATGATATATTACATGAAAAACAGCATATTTTTATTGTGTGCACTTCAGGTGTGCCACACATATAACAAAGTGGTCATTTTTGCTGTTGTACCTTCCATAAAGCATTCCTGTGGTGATCTTTCCTCTGTAGACATTCAGATGTGTCCCTTGTTATGTTAAGTGTATGTGTAGAAGGTAATACAGATAAATAAAGACATGCTTCTGGAGCATTTCTCCCCGGGCCTCCGCTGAAAACAGGATCTGTGGAACCTAGTCGGACATTCCCGGTCAACAAATGTTAAAATAAAAAATAAAAAAAAAATAAATAAAATGCTTATGTTATGTATGATGTGCATATGGCTTGGCATGACTCAAAGGTGTGAGTCAGATGCTGCCATGTTGCCTGAGCTAAAACATATGACCACAGCCTCCATCACCGACACCTATTTCTTCCCACCTCTGTGTACTCTTGATCATCCCATGACAGCTCTGATACCTGATACCTACATGTTAAACATGTGATGTTATTGGGGTAGGTTACCCAAACCTGTGGCAGGTAGGCCATTATTTTTTGATGTTATCATGTTGTGCAGCATGGTACAATGGTGACCATCTGTGATGTCTTCTCTAGTGTGTATAGGAGTGCACTCCTGGATGAGTCCATGCATCTGAATCTTGCTTTCAGCATGCCAAACACATGCTCAGTGGTGTTCTGTGCTGGAGTGTGTACTCAGTTCTTTGTATGCATCATCAGCAGGTATTGATCAGACTCTATATTGTTTCATAAGCCAAGGCTCCAGTAGATAATCTCAGTCACCTGTTTTTAGGGGGATATAAGCAAATATTTTTCCTCATGCTAACTGCTCACATGTCTGGATATTGATCAGAGTATAGCAGTGGTCATGTACTTAAATAGTATGAGCCCCTCCAGTATTTTACCATGTTGGAAAATGGCCCTCAGCTCGTCACCTCCAAATTGCTGCATCATGCACACTAGTAGGGTGTGTTGACATGATACTGGTAATGAGGTCATCTACGGAGTGCACCATTTGACAATTGAGTGATGGCCACCCCATTCTATTGATGTACTATAGAGTATCGGGTTCTGCTGTGGTTTTGATTGGGATGTGGGTGCAGTCAGTTGCACTGAGGACATGGGGAAGCTGGCTGTGGCACAGAACTGTTGCATGACAATTTTGTGCTCCATGGCTCTGGATGGGATATAGATGCATGCATCCCTGTTCATGCATATTACTGCCAGAAACTATCCTAGAATGCAACCGGCAGCTGTCTGGGATACTCCTACAGTATTTCCCATATGCCACTGAAATGTCCTGGGGTCAATATACCCAAACTCAGACACACTTTTCTTTCTACCGGTACTGGGTTACCCCACAGACTGCATATGTGCATGTGTGGTACACACATTCTGCAAACAGCCTGCACCAGCTCTATATTTAATCTGTATGTATCTATCTATTATTTCCTATTCAGAGAGATGGCTTAACTGTAGCCTGGCTTGGCAATTTGCTGGCTGCCTTCTGGCATGCATTTGCAGTTTGTCCTCTATTATAGCTTGCATTACACTAACCTGCTCTAGTGAATTAAATGAAGCTTGCATTTTTTTTTATAATTTGCAGAATACAAGGATTGCTTAACAAATTGTAGAAAATTGTACCATTAAGGGTAAGTGGAAATGCCCTCCTCAAGTGCTTTCATAAAATTGTCTGCACACTAATCTGTCGCATTTTATTTTTGTTAGATGCATACCATTTGTTTTCAAATTCAGTAGGCATGAGTGGAGATCATAATTATCCCATGCTGAATAAAATATTACTTGCTCTTGTATTACCATCTGCTATAGAATCACATCTGCTACTGATGCTGTGACATCTTCCTTCAGTGTGCTGTGCTGTCTGCAAGTTTCTTTTGCAGTCACTCCCAAAGACTTGGAGGAAGAAGTTTTGGCTACCTAATCAGAGGTATTTTAACTCTGAAGAGTGAAATGTCAAACATTTCTCAATTCCTAATAGAGCACAAGGTCTTAGAAGGTTGCATGCCACCATACTTTATAGTCTTAAGTTATCACATTCCTCCAACAGACAGCATCTTCAAACAAAAGTTTGCTAGACCAACAGACAAAAAATAGCAAGTATATATAAAATCATTTAGTCAACTTAAGGTTAAAAAAAGTATAAATAAAATCAACATCATCTAATATGAATTGTTGGCTGGTTGCAACAATGCAGTTATTTGGTAAATGCAGACATTTAGCTGTCTATGAAGAAAGCACCAATACTAACTCTTATTTAATGGATACATCTATACTGAAATCAGTCACACAGAGAATTAGTGGCTTCTTTCAAACACAAAATTGTTAAAAATTGCAAACCTTATTTCTGATACCATTTTCTGAGAAATGCTAACAATCAAGAAGGGAGGTACAAATATTAAGTGTCCCCAGGATTCAAAAAATCCACGTAGGCTCCTTGTAGAGCCTACATGGAATGTACCTGTGTACATGGTCACAGTTTCCCCTCAGCAGCACGCCATGAATATTAATCATGGCACGCTGCCAAGGGGGAGCATAGTAACAGGGATATTGAATCTGTGTAGGCAGTTGTGTAGTGGCTACCCCATCTTTGTTGATTGTCCAGGGAATTCCTGGACAGATGTTATGTACAGAGTAATAAGCCCTGTAATGTACCATACTAGTGTTGAAATGTGTGTGACCGAATATTTGTGTTTTAATTTCCTAAATGTTTTAATTTGCAGCACAGAGTATCTTTACAGCTGACATCTGTTAGACATCTAAAAATAGAAGCCGGATGCAATTATTATATCTGTTTTTATTTATTTATTGTTTTTTTCTATTGTCCGTTTGTGTGGTATGGCGTGGAGCACAGCAAAGCCGAGCTGCGCTTACACATACAGAGCTGACACCTGCCAGACATCTAAAAATAGAAACCGGATGTGATTATTTATTTATTTGTGGTTATGTTTAAGCCCATTTTGCAGTGCAGTACAGTGCTTAGCAACACTAACAGGTAGCTTAGTAGTATATGTGAAGATAAACTAGTTTACATAATATCCAAGTAGTTAAATGGGTAGAGTCATGGCCTAAAGCTTAGTAGGTCCTAGGTTTGAGTCCCTAGCAGTCACACCTTTTTTGTAATGTAAGTAAATGTTTTGCTTAATTTACAAACAAATTTGTTACATTTGGAAGATCTGCACAGTGCAAATCACTGCTTAAACATGATTAACAACTACTACTGTTTGCGTGTTGCTAAGCTTTTGCTAAAACACAGTTGTGCTAGTATTCACGATGCTAAGCAGGTTTGCGCAATGCTATGCAATGTGGTGCTCTTTCAGTGTTGCATTAGGAAGTGTAAGGGTGGGAAAACAGCCTATATTAAGGCCAATAGGCAGGAACTCTGCAACATTTGTTGGAGTCCTACTAACTGTTAGTATGCCAGGTGATGTTGGAGCAGGTACATGCTTTCAAGCACAGAGGTGGGGGTGTGCAGGAGACTAGAGTGTTTGTTGGGCTCCTGGTACAGAATTATGAACCTAAGCTGTTTCAGGGTGATTACCAGGGCTCAGAATATAAAGCTGAGGCCTGGGATTTGTTGGGCAGGAATCTTACCAGTGCTGCTGTTATCCCTTGCACTGGTGAGCAGTGTCGTCACCACTATGATGACCTGAAGAGATGGAAGAGGGGAACTTTGGACACCTAGGTCCAAGAGGCCAGGAATGGGTATGTCTCATACATATGTAAGCATTTCTGCGACTACTTTACTAAAATACAAGCTGAATCTGTGCAAAACTGGTATGCATAATGGTGTGCTTCTCTTCCAACAGCTGCAGTTGAGAGGGTTCGCAGCATGCAGTCTCATGGCAGGATCCTGGCCAGGATGCACTGCGAGTGTGGTAAGTATGGATGTTTTATGATAACTGTAGTGTAATAAACAATAACAATAAAAACTGTAGTGCAATACACAATAAACAATACCAATAACAGTAAGCAATAAGGTATGAAGTAGGATTGTGGTATCATAACATAATTGCAATAAAGCTGCATGCATTGCATGTCTATTGTAATGTTGCTGCAGTCAACTGTAAAGCTGCAGTAACATTGGAATGCAACAGTAATTGCCTGATAAATGTATTGCACAACCCACAGTATGGTTCAAGGCTGTCTCCAAGCCACTTCCAGTCACATAATGCTCTCTTTTCCTCCCACTCCTGTAGCAAAGTATATGGGTGAAGTAGCCTACTTTTTAGGTAGTTATCATGTGTATATTTCACAGATACTTAGCAGCAATACCAATAAAGTGTAAATCCGGATTGTGGTGTCATAACTAAATGTGTCTAAATACTTGTAGTAGGGCTATATCCATTGCATGTCTGTTCTAAGTTGCTGCAGTCAACTGTTACATTATTTGCAGATGTCCCCTGCAGTCACAGTTATTGGTTCTACTCCCACACCTGCCAACTAAGACATGGCAGCTGCCTAGTCTACTTAACATACACAAACATACCTCTCAACTGTCATGATTTTTTGTAATGTAAATATAACTACCCAGTCTGTCTGGTACATGATTAACAGATAAATGATTACCTGGACTGCATTGTATTTTCAAATCCATTTAGAGAACACCTTGGTAGTCATGTATGTGCACATTATGTGAAACAGTTGAGTGTAACTGTGTACCTGCATTTGTTAGTACTTAGCCTGTACTGCCCCATGCTAACAGCTTGAGAGGTATGTACATGCTACATCATCTATAGAAGACTTGTAGGCACTGTACTCACAACTGACACTGCAAACCTGTAGAATTATGTATTAGCAGTCTTTTTAGGAATATCATCTGCAACGTCAGTAATGGTATGTTTTTTCTCTCTCTCTCCCCACTCCTTATATTCTTTAATTTATTATTGTTATTTATTATTATGATTTAATATTAATATATTATGTTTAATGGTTTTGTTGGCCTTATGGGCTATTTCATACTGTCTTAATGTTAACATACTTACTGTTATGTTATTTAATGTTGTGTTCCACATAATATACCTTACTATGTATTTAGATTAATCAATATCATGTTCCATTATGTTAATACTAATATTGGTTTGGTTATTACTAACCTTAACTTATTGTTATAACTAATTTATTACAGCATGTCAAGGTAGGCAAGTTCCAGGTGATCTTCCTACCTTGTCTCTTCTGGCCATGCCCCCTCTGCTGACCCTGCACTACCTGGGTAGTGGTAGTTCCACCCCTCAGGATGGGGATTTCCCCCATCTGGGAGCTATGGGGAGGGGGAGTTGTCACTTGTGATGAACTGCCAGGTTTGGTGCACAAGACCATGTACTGTGGGTTTGGACACCACCTGCACTGGATGGAGAGCATGCTGGCCAACTTGATGGGGCAGACTCATCCAGGAGACCAGCCTCCACCACTGCCACCCCTGTGTCAGTGATGGAGCAATGCCAAGAGTCCCATGGGTGGGGACTTGAGTCATGTTGCTACCTTGTGCAGGCAAATGACACTGAGATTCCACAACACCCACCCCATCCAAGGTGCTCACCCCCTCTTGTGTCACACACCATCCCTGTCTACTGTCTTGTTTGTCTTGTCCATCTGCAAAAGCTTCCTCACCTACCCAACTTACCTTCACCACACATACATATGTCCCTTCCCCAACATTCCACTCTCACCTTAAAAAATGGGCACCTGTCCCAAAAGAAAATCATCCCATACATAGCTCTCCATTTCACACACACGTCCACTGAACACATGCAATTTGGTCCAATTGGATTGACAATACAGTTATGTTGTTATCATCCCTCTCTCTGGTGTTGAGAGTCCAAATTCATCTATAAATTATGTCAAAGTACACAGTTGTTGCTGTACAAGAAATGGATAGATATGGTTCTTTCTTACACCCTTCTTGTACATACCTACCTGCCTTTCACTATGTATTCCCCCTGCTTGCAGCCCATTTCACTACTTTCGTATCTCCCCATTTTTATTTTCTTTAAAGATTTTTGGGTGACAATAATAATAAACATACAAAATAAACACCTGTCCCCTAGTTCAAATTCCAGACCATCGCACCTGCAGACCACTGTATTAATGTGCCATGCCACACAGGTGTTAAGTAAAACAGGTTGTCTTAGCAAAATATAGTAACAGCAAGTTAGAGTCATTAAGCAAGTTTAAGCAGAGCTGCGCATCATACTGCATCACACAAACTTGCTTAAAGAGCAATGGAAAAAATGGGAGAGTAACTTGGAGTCTGGTGCAACAGTACACCAGTAGAAATCCAGACATGGAATAATGGATGCAAGTAAGATCACTAATAGCAGGAAAATGTGAATGTTTGCCAGCAACATTTAGAAATACACCTGCTAAAACATTAATGGCAACATACATGTTCAACTGGAACTCTGATGGAGAAATACATCCATATAAAGCCATTCCCATAATGATGGATGTAAAAAAGTATGTCACAGCCTGCATGTGTGCACTTATATCTTGACAAATACACCTGCTGTAACAGTTAATTAGTAGCTCAGTCTGTTAAGTGCTGTGCAAACAGTAAGGTTTGCCGCATACATTCCTGGGTTCAACTCCATTGGTGTGTAGCATTTAAATTACATTATTGTGAAGCCAGCAATTAATGACCGAGTTATGCATTCTTTATCCACACAATGCATTCTAAATGAAATGTCTGATTTTCACTGATGGAAGTCACAGGCCTGCAGATAGGAGCACATTTCACATATTCCTATAGCAACATTATAAGAGCATAAAGTGTCAGGTCATGCACTAATATGCATTCACAGAGGATTTTAACTTAGGTAATGCAAATGTGGCCCACTAATATCAGAGTGCTGCACACAATCCTTTCATAATCACATTACAGATTAGCACAGTTGAACAAGTAACATACACATATGAAGCCCCTACTAGTAACAAGGATTGCCAACATACACATTCCAAATAAGTACCACACTGTAACACATGGCCTGACAGTTGCCCAAATGGTTGACTTAATGTTATATTTTCCCCCTATGTTGCTGAAGGACAAAAGGAACATGTTGCCTAGTACTCTGTTAGTGATACCATTGCCTAACATATTTACCTTAAACACATGCCTTAATTTGAGTGGAAGGGATACCATCACTCTGGCTCTATCTGTACAGCAAGGTTGACACAGCTCCCACAGTTACTCTTCCAGCTTCTTGTCATCCAAAGTGTTCACACTCTCTGCCTATGCCTATTGCCTGCAGCAGCAGCAGCTGTAGTCTGTAGCAAACACATCTGTATGTAAAAGTAGCTGCTACAGACCTACCTGTGATGACATAGTCTCTTGATCCCAGTAATGTCCAGCACAACATATCAGAAAGGGCTTCTAATCTACATGAAGGCCTTATATCTTGTTCAGTGGTCGCATGTCACTGGCTGATGAAATGCAAATTGGCTGTGTTGGCTGTAATTAGCATTTCAGCACCATAGATTCATTAACAGGCAATCACCTGGTAATGAGAAGCATTTTAATAAGGCAAACAGCTGGCTATGGAGAACCAGTCTGTATGAGACTTTCTTCACACAGTAAACACATTGCCAAAAACATTTTATATCTGCACATATGAACAATGGAGTACTGTACTCCATCAGGTATGTAACCTTTTTGTTTACAACATGATTCATATGTGTGAATATACTTGGGGGGATGGGGTTTACAACATTAAGCCTTTTTTAGAACTGTAATAATGACATGTCATTAATCTCCAGATTTGTTACACCTACAGAGGACGTACAATACATCAAGGGTGGAATGGTTTTTGCCAATGTATCACACTGGTCTCAAGGGACTGTCTCTTTATAGTTGTTGTAATAGCACACTGCTATTTGTTTTGGCACTGTTGTTTTGACATATTATCAGGGGGTTGACTCTATGGGACACACTGTAATGGACTCTAGTGTTGCATGTATGATCATACAGCAGTACCTGTCATGCCATGTATGGCAGTAGGTGATTATCACTAGTATCTAAGTTGTATCCACATGTTTAATATGTTTGAATACTGAGGAATATGACATGTGTGATCAAGCATTGGATACTGCCAGCCAATATCTTCTTGTTGTGTCTCTGCTTTGTGTACTAGCATGTATGTGATCCTGACATGTGTTCCCATTTCGTTGTCATTCGGGAAACATGTATTGCAGATGCCATGCCCCTTTAACAGTTGCAGAGAATGATATAATACTGGAAGACCTCTGTCAACACCATGAACTCCTACTGTCCAGGAGGAGCCAAAAGAGAGAACAGCAGGCAGCACTGTGGGCTGACCTTGCCCATGACGTGAATGCCATAAATCATCAGAGCAGGACATATGAGCAGGTTCAACACCGTGCAACAGACATGATTAATGTTGCACAGAGAAGAGAAGCAGATGTGACCAGGGATAAAGGTGTCACCAGTGGAGGGCCTGCAGCAGATCAACCACTCTCAGCCACTCAGGAATTTATGGTGAACCTAGAAACACACGATAACTCACAGGCATCCATCACACCATACACTGTGGATGCGGGTGCCACAGTTTTCATGGCAGAGAAGCATGCGGGTAAGCTTAATTGGGTCAGCATTGGAATACTGTAGCATTCAGTGTGTCAGAGTATACATACTTTTACGTAGGTCTTTGTTCTCTGGGTGTGGAGGGTTTTAACTGCAGTTTGAATCTCATGCTAAGATTTTGACCAACACAATATTTAACACAGTAGCTACTGTAAATGTGAGATATATGGATGTATTACCTTGTTATAATGCAACATGCGGTGGTACTTACATTACCTCCCCCTCACCTTTTCACAGGTCCATCAGGCATCGAACAAGGCCTTGGTCCTCTTCTCTGTAACTACAACACTGTTTTGTTACAGATGTAGATTTACAGCAATGTATTCTCTAAAGTGTCATCCCAGGCCTGCTGCCTAGATTGCTGTACTGTGAGCATAATTGCCAACTGCACAGAGATTTTCTGACTGTACACATGTTAGAGGCATACCTGTGCCTTGTAGGTGTGACCACACTTGTAAACGTGACAGTATTATCAGCATATTACAGATTGTCATATGTGTCAACTGTGCAGAATGTCAACAGTGTACCTTATTGTTGCTGATAAGATTGCTGTGTAAAGAACTTTTATTTACAAGTAACTACAGCTGTTTGTGGGAAAAATAATGTCCTCATGTCCTACTAACATGGTCTGTATTAGTGACAACAGTGTATAGAGCTTTACATATATTGCAACATAGCACTGCAAAGCATAATAGTGCAGGTATTAATGTACTGCTTTTCCCTTTCTTATCACAGGTGCCAGGTGGGTTGGTATCTTTCCTCTATACAACCTGATGTCATTGTATTTTCCAACTCTGATGATGATGGTTGCCAGAGTGAGGCACATGTGGGGGGTTTCAGGGGCTGAATCTGTCCCAGAGGTTGATGTCCCTCTTCTACCCTCATTGTCACTGCACACGGTCAGTATGCCTACATATATCCAGTCCCTAGAAGACACAGATATTGGACAGTCAGAGGGTGGGGACATTGAACAAGAAAGCATGGCAATTATGGCTCCAGTGTGTGTAGACACTGGCCACAGCAAGAGAGCTGGTGAGGTTACACACAGGCAGATTGATAGGGGTGCTCATAGGAGGCCTGCTGTCCTTCCACCACCTGTTGCAGGTGTCACATCATGGGTTACTCAGCATATGTTTTGGGCTATCATGGAAATACAGGCATGTTCTTAAAGGAACTCCAGAAGTATGCTCAGGGTAATGGATGCAGCACAGTTTGGCATCTATGACTGCCTCCACTGCATTGGTGACACGCTGGATCAGTGCACTGATGCAGTGGAAAGAAGGTGGTCTGAGTCAGATCATAGAATATCTGCCTTGGAGCACACATTGTCTGTGCTGGAACAAATGGTTGGAGCTCGGTGTTGGACTTGTGGACATAGGCCATCAACCCCAACTGCTGAGAGTCAGCAAGAGCTATCTTAGTTCATAATTATTTTTGTTTTCCCCCTGCTGCCCCTTCTACCTCTCCTGACCTCCTAGGGACTTATCCATGTGGTTACTGTTGTGTATGTAGGTACATTGTGAGGACTTTTTCATACATTAATGGGGTTCCCTTCTATACTTCTGATTTTTATGACTGTGACACTGAAGATCATATATGCTTTACAGTGTCCATGTGACAACTTACGTTGGAGACAGTCAAAGGAAATTTAAAATTAGATTTCATGAATATATTAGAAATAATAGAAATATCAAAACTGAAAACCCTACAGCACAGCATTTTGCACAATTTCATACATCAGATCATAGTGGTCTAAGAGCAACAGTTTTGGAGAAGGTGTCTGTTAATTTTTATTTAGGAACTCTGTATAAGAAAAAAAAATAAAAATTAATGTATAAGGAAGCTATTTTTATTCTTAAGTTTAATACCTTATGTCCCTCAGGTCTTAATTTACATTGTAATTGGAGATTGTTAATTTAATGTGTGATTTTATTGGTTTATTATTTTTATTGGATAATTGTTTTATTGATGGGTGTATATAAATGCCGTTATATGCATGGTTTTTAGTACTCCTTGAAGGCTGCTTTTAAGCCAAGGTGCTAGAGAAAAAAAGTGTTTTTATTTTTGTGAGTGGTTCCTACCTGTGGTTTTTTGGATTTATTTTTACGGGTGTAGTTATTTGTTTGTTTTCTTATGGCTAGTGGACCCTCCTTTAACATACCCTACATATATAGAGAAGAGGCAGTGGAGAACATGCAACGTACAATGGATCATTTCATTACCCATGTTGAGTCTTCTGGAGATCATGGTACTGGCCGTATGAATATTGGACCTAATTTGCCTCAGATATTGGAGAGATTTGAACAGAAGTGCAAAATTAGAACTGAGAATCCTTTTTCATTAGTGGGACAGAGGTCACATTTTTCTTTACCAGGTGATTCTGGTGCTCTGTTAGAGAAATTGGAATGATTGCTCCATAAGGAAACTGCCATTTATTTTAATATGCTGGGTTTACAATGCTATATTGATCTAGATATCTCACCTAGGGGTCTTAGAGCTTTCTTAAGACCCCTTCCACTCTGTTCAAGTATGATGAAATTGAAAATAATTTCTAAGAGATGGCTGGCAGCGGCACATACATAAGTGTGCTTTGGAGTGGGTGAGTATTCTGCTAGAAAGAGATAGAATTAAGCAGAATAAAATAAAAGGTGAGAATAAATTAGCATATATAGAACTATCCAAACTTTTGGCTCCTACACGTTTTGATTCTCTTTTGTTGGATATTAATGCAAAACTTAAAAAGTATGAACAGGATTTGACTGATCAAAAAATGGTTAAACTTAAAAGGGATTTAAGTGATTATGAGGAAGGACATGCTTTAACCCAGCCACAGGGGATGCACAAGCCAGTGCATTTCTTCGTGCTGGTCCCAAGCCTGGATAAATGAGGAGGGTTGTGTCAGGAGGGGCATCCGGCGTTAAACATTTGCCAAATGAGATACATGGAAACCAGTACAGATTTACATACCAGATCAGTTGAGGCCTGGGTTAACAATGACTGCCAACAGTACAATTAGTCAACAGGGTGCTGTCGGAAATTGGGCTACTGTTGGCTGGAAGAGGAGAAGCAGAAGAAGAGGGGGAAGGCATGCCCGAAGACAGGAAGAGAGGAGAAAAATTAGGAGTGTGGTATTGAGGTTAGGAACTTTGAATGTTGGCAGTATGACTGGTGTAGGGAGAGAGATTGCTGATATTATGGACAGAAAGAAGGTTGATATATTGTGTGTGCAAGAGAGCAGGTGGAAGGGAGGTAAGGCCAGCTGTATTGGAGGCGGGTTCAAATTGTTCTATTATGGTGTGGATGGGAGGAGAAATGAGGTAGGTGTTATCCTGAAGGAATAGTATGCCAAGAGTGTTTTGGAGGTGAAAAAGAGTGCCAGATAGAGTGATGTTTATGAAGCTGGAAATTGATGGTGTAATTATGAATGTTGTTAGTGCATATGCTCCGTAAGTTGGGTGTGCGATGGATAAGAAAGAAAAATTTTGGAGTGAGTTAGATGAAGTGGTGATGACTGTACCCAAGGGTGAGAGAGTGGTGATTAGAGCAGATTTCAATGGGCATGTTGGTGAAGGGAATAGAGGGGATGAGGAAGTTACAGGTAGGTATGGTGTTAAGGAAAGGAATGCAGAAGATCAGATGGTAGTGGATTTTGCAAAAAGGATGGACATGGCTTGATGAATACATATTTTATCAAGAGGGAGGAGCATAGGGTGATATACAAGAGTGGAGGGAGATGCACACAGGTGGATTATATCCTATGCAGGAGGGCCAGTTTGAAGGAGATTGGAGCCTGTAAAGTGGTGCCAGGGAAAGTGTAGTTAGGCAGCATAGGATGGTGGTCTGAAGAATGATGTTGGTGGTCAAGAAGAGGAGGAGGAGTGTGAGGGCAGCACCAAGGATCAAATGGTGGAAATTGAAAAAGGGTGATTGTGATGTGGAGTTCAGGTAAGAGTTATGATGGACACTGGGTGGCAGTTTAGAGTTACCAAATAGCTGGATAACTACAGCAGAGCTAGTAAGGGAGACTGCTATAAAGGTGCGTGGTATGACATTTGGACAGAGGAATTAGCACAAGGAGACCTGGTGGTGGAATGAAGAAATACAGGAGAGTATACAGAGAAAGTGGTTGGCGAAGAAGAAGTGGGATTGTCAGATAGATGAAGAAAGAAGACAGGAGTATAAGGAGATGAGGTGCGTGGCAAAGAGAGAGGTAGCAATGGCCAAGGATAAGGCATACGGAGAGTTGTATGAAAGTTTGGACATTAAGGAGGGAGAAAAAGACCTGTAATGATTGGCAAGACAGAGGGACCAAGCTAGGAAAGATGTGCAGCAGGTAAGGGTGATAAAGGATAATGAAGGAAACATACAAGCAAGGACAGTGTGTTGAACAGATGGATAGAGTACTTTGAGGGGCTGATGAATGAAGAGGATGAGAGGGAGAGAGAAGATTGGATGATGTGGGGATAGTGAATCAGGATGTGCAATGGATTAGCAAGGACGAAGTAAGGATAGCTATGAAGAGGATGAAGAATGGAAAGTCTGTTGGTCCAGATGACATACCTGTGGAAGCATGGAGGTGTTTAGGTGAAATGGCAGTGGAGTTTTTAACTAGATTGTTTAATGAAATCTTGGAAAGTGAGAGGATGCCTGAGGACTGGAGAAAAAGTGTTTTGGTACCAACTTCTAAGAATAAGTTTGATGTGCAGAGCTGTAGTAACTACAGATGGATAAAACTGATCAGTCACAGCATGCAATTATGGGAAAGAGTAGTGGAAGCTAGGTTAAGAAGGGATGTGATGATTACTGATCAGCAGCATGGTTTCATGCCAGGAAAGAATACTGCAGATGTGATGTTTGCTCTGAGAGTGTTGATGGAGAAGTACAGAGAAGATTAGAAGGAGTTGCATTGTGCCTTTGTGGATTTAGAGAAAGAATATGGCAGGGTGCCTAGACAAGAGTTGTGGTATAGTATGAGGAAATCGGGAGTGTAAGATAAGTATGTAAGACTGGTACAGGATAAGTACAAGGGTAGTGTGACAGCTGTGAGATCTGCAGTGGGAGTGACAGATGCATTTAAGATGGAGGTGGGATTACATCAAGGATCAGCTCTAAGCCCTTTCTTATTTACAGTGGTGATGGGCAGGTTGACAGACGAGATCAGACAGGAGTCCCTGTGGACTATGATGTTTACAGATGACACTGTGATCTGTAGTGAGTGTAGGGAACAGGTTGAGGAGACCCTGTAAAGGTGGAGATATGCTCTAGAGAGGAGAGGAATTAAGGTCAGCAGGACTAAGACAGAATATGTGTGTGTGAATGAGAGGGAGGGTAGAGGGATGGTAAGAATGCAGGGAGTAGAGATGGCAAAGGTGGATGAGTTTAAATACTTGGGATCAACAGGTCAGAGTAATGGTGAGTGTGAAAGAGAGATGAAGAAGAGAGTACAGGCAGGGTGTAGTGGGTGGAGAAGAGTGTCAGGAGTGATTTGTGACAGCTGAGTACCAGTAAGAGTGAAAGGGAAGGTGTGCAAGAGGATAGTGAGACCAGCTATGTTATATGGGTTGGAGACAGTGGCATTTACAAAAAGGCAGGAGTCAGAGCTGGATGTGGCAGAGTTAAAGATGTTAAGATTTGCACTGGGTGTGACAAGGGTAGACAGGATTAGGAATAAGTATATTAGAGGGTCAGCCCAGGTTGGATGGTTTGGAGACAAAGCCAGAGAGACAAGATTGCATTGGTTTGGACATGTGCTGAGGAGGGATGTTGGGTATATTGGGAAAAGGATGATAAGGATGGAGCTGCCAGGTAAAAGGAAAAGAGGAAGGCCTAAGATAAGGTTCATAGATGTGGTGAGAGAGGACATGCAGGTGGTTGGTGTGTCAGAGCAAGATGCAGGGGGCAGAAAGAAATGGAAACAGGTGATCCACTGTGGCAACCTCTAATGGGAACAGCTGAAAGAAAAAGAAGAAGAAGAAGATGAGGAAGGACATGCTTTCCTATGGAAAGCAACTGATTACCCAGCTCGGCAGAGTGCTTCTTCTGTATCCACCAAGTCTACTAATTCGTCCAAGGGTGTTTCTTTTGTGTCTGATGTTTCAGGCACGTCAGTGGATGTAGAGACAGAGGATGAATAATTTTCCCCATTTAATGTCAGCTCAGGAGCTATCTAAGTTTGTTAGGAACTTTTGGCAAGACCAATGGGACCAAGGAGTATCTGGCAGTGACCATAAGAGAGGGTGATATCAAAATGAGGTCGGCTACAGCAGAGAAGAACAACGTCAGTTTAAGAAAGGAAAATATCAATAACTCTTTTCATTTTGGTACATTAGTACATAATAGCTCTTGTATTAATTTAACAAAGACATAACTGAAGGTTTTAGACTTTGGACTAAAGTTTGTTCCTACTGGTTTGCCTCATATTTATGATTTAAAGTATGATGTTTCTGGACTTATTCGGAAATGACATTTATTGCATTTCTTTGAGTGTGGGGGTAGGGTTTTTCATGACAATATTGATTATTTAAATGAAAGTATTATTGAGAATAGTGAGCTGCTAGTTTGATTTCATGCTGTTCAGACCTTAGGGACAAAGATGATACTATTGCTAATGCTTATAGTTTATTAGATACTATGAAAGTAGTTTGTAAAAGTAATTTTATGCCTCCTTTTAAACATGATGATATTATGCAATTTTCTAGCATGCCTAGTTATACTATTAAATGTACTTTTGAGAAATTTGTTGTGCAGCAGTTAGCATTGTCGCCTCACAGCAAGAGATTCTCCTGTTCAATTCTCGGCTGGAGCACCTTCTGTGTGGAGTCTGCATGTCCTCCCCACAGTCAAGTGATGTTAAAGACATGCAGGAAGGTGCAAGCATAAATGGGAGCACCTTTGTTGAAGGTTGGGCATCATGCTGGCAACTCAGCACCGTAAAAATCCACTGCCAATCATGAGCGGACCGGAGTTTTGCTGTGGCAACCCCTAACCGGGAAAAAACGAAAGTCTTTAGTTGATAGAAAACGTAATGTGGTGTATAATATGACTAAACGTGAATAGAATGAGTTGCAAGTGTTATCTAGGAATAATAATATTGTAATTAAACCTTCTGATAAAGGTAACAAAATTGTTCTGAATTTTCAACACTATTTTCAGATGTGTAGGTTACACCTACAAGATGATAATATTTATGAAGAGAGTAGTATACTTAAATATAATAAGACTGTTATGAACTATGGTGTTCTTTTGGAAAAAGATCTGAGATTGGGCTACCTTTCATGTGCAGATTTAGATACAAAATTTAAAACTTCTGATAGTGATATAGCAGGGTTGTACTGCCTTTCTAAAATACATAAGAATGGTTTGAATCCTCCAGGTAGACCTACTGTATCAGCTTATAAGTATTTTTTATCTAAAATTGGCCTTTTTCTACATGAGTTCTTGTTGCCTTATGTTACAAAACTACCCTATTATATTAGAAATAGTGGTGACTTTTTGGATAAAATAGCTGATGTTGAACAGTCAGATGACACGTTTTTTATGACCGTGGATGTGTGCAATTTATATATTAATATTAAAGATAGTGTAGGATTAGAAGCTGTTAGTTTTTTTGTTATGGATGCAGCAAAGTCTGAAATCTGTGACTGCCTCTACTGCATTGATAACAGCCTGGATCAGTTCACTGATGCAGTTAAAAGAAGATGGTCTGAGACAAAAAGCAGAATGTCTGTCTCGGAATGCACATTGTGCTGGAACATCTGGTTGGAGTTGAGCATTGGACTTATGGATGTAGGTCAGCAACCCTATCTGGTGAGAGTCCTTGTGGCTGTGTACAAGCACAATCCTGTGGTGGCAGAGCATCCAGCGCTCCAGAGGGGAGTGTGCTGTCCACACCAAGACTTGGCAGGCCATGGGCTTATGGTCCTAGGTGTTCCCGTGGAGGACTTAGTCCCAGCAGACAACAGTCACCATCAGGTACTAGCCCCACTTCTGACCTTGGGCATGGAGAGTGCAACTCCTGGCAGAGCCAGTTACCATGTTCGGGGGCAAAGACAGTGAACTGTCAGCTGTGCCATGCATGGTTCAAAGCTGTCCAACATACACACGTGTAGGGCTAGCACTGAGCTTGACTATGTTCATGCACACACTCACAAACCACTGTCAAAATCAGGTCACCTACAGACACACGTGGCACATTTCTATGGTAAATCTTGCCTGCTTCTAACTCATACACATGATTTCATCCTATTGGGTCAGCCTAGGCCTCCTACACCCCCACACAGCACCCTGTGCAAGTAATGACACGTGTGCCACATCCCTGTCATCCTTGTCATTGAAATAAATAATAAATAATAAAGCTATGTGTCTGATACACAGGGTGACTATATAAATTAATATGTACTTGTGTAATGCAGTGTTGCTTTGCCATGCCACTTGTACTGGTTACTGACAGATACTCTATGCTGACATTTGTAATGAGTAAGCCACAACATTTTGTGTACCTTATGTTGTATGATGTTGTAATGGCTGTATACTTACACAATGAAAGCTGTGTCACAGACCTGTTTATGTTTCAGTTTCAGGAGTCTGTAGGGGACACCTTTGGATGCACAGTAGCAATAAACCCATAGCCATCACAGCACAGGATGGAATGTCAGCACAGAAGAAATATGTCTTCAGCAAGGTACAGCACTATAGGTGCATGACTCCATAGGTTTATATATGTATAACAGGCTAGCATGGACAATGGCATCATTCAGCCTACTCATGCATCCCTAATCTATGAAAAGGTCTGATACCCTTGATAAGTGTCACCAGGGTTTCGGGAGCTAACACATCTACAAGCTGTGGTGCTGGAGATGACCCATCTACAAATTTCCTGTGTTCATTACAGACATTTGTCCTACACCAGTTATGATTGCCTTGTTTTGTATTCCATTGTGTAACTTGCACATGATGTGTGTTACATCAGATGTGTGCTTCACATGCATGGGGAACCTGTTACATATAGGGTGTAGTGTCTGTGTTACATACCTGTCTCTCCAGTATGTACTATTTATACCACAGTGACAGTGTAGGTGTGTAGAACAGGTAAGACATGTGTTAGTCCCGTTCTTGGATATGTGAGAGGTACACAGTGGGATCTGACACCTCCTTCTATTGCAGCCATACACATCACCTCCAAAGCATGTAGGAGACAGATTACACATTTATAGTCTTGACATGGACTGAATAGGACATATTATCTACAATGTGTGTTGGTTTACCATGGAACCTGTGTGACTGCTAGAGTTGTAAGATATGCCTGTTTAGTGACATAGCAAGGGTGCCATTGCACTCACTGATAGGTGTGTCGAGTGCCAAATTCAGTGTAACAATGACAGTCTGAGATTTACAAGCCATATCTTTCTGTATATGTTGTGTAAAACTGAATGGATCCCCACATCTTACCAACCAGTGAAAGTCAAAGGCTACATTACTCTCTGTGTCCATAATTCCATGAGTAATGGCTTAACTGTGTGAGGTGTGTGGACACTACCATATTTTCCAGGGGTGGATGACTTCCCAAAGGATAGTATTTGTGCAGTCACTGGCATTTACTATTTGTCAGTAGCTCTGACAACAACTGAATGCGTGTCTCAAGCCATCCTGGATAACTATTGGTTCTGTGTGCGATTCAGTGACAGCTACTAATATGGAATCACCTGCTAATGTAGTCAGTCAGGTCACTGACAGTGGCCATGACTGCATAGAAGGGAATGGCTAGAAGGGGTACTCCATTAATGATGTCTGGGGAAATTCACTGGTGACTGGAGTCATTGAAGTGTAGGTCTCCCAATGCTATCTTCCCAGATTATGACTATCAGACACTTGCCTATCCATCAGCTGAAATACTACTCTGTAAATAACCCACACAGTTTTCAGAAAGCCTTGCTGGCCTAATATTGTCAAACACCTTGTCAGGCCATAGTAGGTGGAGTGAGTCATATTCCCCTCATCCATTTCATAGTTTAACACTCAATAAGGTCCACCGGTTAAGGTAGGTAGGCATGATCTGGGCTTGAGGAAAACAAATAGCGTTTGATCCAGTGTCAATAGGTGTACAACATTGCGTAGCTTGACAAAACAAAACATCAGCTTCTCGGATCAATAAAGGCAGTCCTCCTAATAAAGTGGATACCACCAATAGTTCCAAAAAATTTTCGAAACAAAAGTAATCCAAAAGTCTTTATTCACAAACAACTGTGCAAACAGGATTGAGCACTTTGTACTTTTAATCTTCATTTATACATCCTACTATTTATTATGTCTAGTTATTATTTTTTATCCATATGGTAATTTATATTCAATATTTATATTTACAAGTTCAGTCACACTTCATATACATTACATATTACATATATTATACATTAGGAACATTCAACATATTTACTTACTTATAGATCCTTGTATGGTACATTGAGTTTTAAGTGTTTTTAACATGCTTTTTACAACATTTTTTATATGTTTCTATATGTGTTTATATAGTTTTCATGCAGCAATATGTATGGGTACTTAGATGCATTGTTTTTATATGCACTTGTTATATGCATTTTTACATGTTTAGCAACATTATGGGGAGGTATTAACTGTTATATATTGCTTACATACATGATACAATATTTCATACAATATGGTGTTCATATACCTTTATATACTTTGGAAGTAGGATATTTTCATGTAATACATCTTTAAGATAGTGAACTGATTTATGTTTAACTTACGTTTAATTAATTATTTTATTGATGCTAATTATTGCGATTGGCAGAGGTATAAGTATGTGGTGTGAACATCCTATTATTGATTCTGATGAGGTCTCCGGAGTGGAGACGAAAGCGCTCAATCCTGTTTGCACAGTTGTTTGTGAATAAAGACTTTTGGATTACTTTTGTTTTGAACCTTTTTTGGAACTATTGGTGGCACCCACTTTATTACGAGGACTGCCTTTATTGATCCGAGAAGCTGGTGTTTTGTTTTGTCAAGGTGTACAACATTGTTACTGCTTGTATCTGTGCTAACTCCTTTCATGGCATTTCATATCACACAACTCAGAGATCTAGGGATGCTGCTTGGCACTGCATGCTAGTTGTCCTTTCTGCAACTACGTATTGAAGCTACTTCCATCATGTTCCAAGAAGAGAGTCATCCAAGGTGTCTGTACAGAGCACAGACAAACATGTTTGGGATGTGTAATATGTATACTCTGTGAAGGTAAGGTGAGGATTTTACATAGTTACTCTGCAGTTGGACACTCCCCAAGCAGTGTGTACTGGAAGGACACAATTACCCTGTAAAGGCTATGGAAAGCAGGGGAGGCCATGGAACTGCTTGTGCCTGGCAACTACTAATGCTGGTCTCACCAAAACCACTGTTACATAGGATACCATGTTCCGATATGTTGCTGCATCACACATACAATGTTACTACAAAGCTCATTATGAGAAGCAGGACACAGCCTGCTTGTTCATCCACATAGTTGTCTCACATCATGAAAGGCTCTGTAGACTTCACATACCCTTCTCCAGGTAGATACATTGATTAGCAACCTGGGCACTCATTTGGGTTTTGCATGTATTATGCCTTCTGTTCCAGGGTTGCTGGTATGTCACTAGGGAACTGACAAGATGGTGATTAGGAGAATTGCTGCAACATTGTCCAGTGACAAAGATGTCAAGGCTTGCTGAAACAAGCAGCACAATGGCAGTGATTCATCTTAGGTGATAACTGCACAGCAAGTCATGCATTCTGACGTTCAACAGATTATGATATATATCTGCATGACATGGCTGTGTGGCCTAGTGCAGCAGACTGGCCACCTTTGGCCAATGTATGTCCACCTGCCACATGTCCTAAACATGTTATACTGTACAGTTACGTACCCAAAACATATGTCGGCATTCCCCATGTCACAGTGCAACCAGTGTGCTGTCTGGTGGCTTAACAGGGATATTACGCTTGTAAAGCCAACATATTGTCAGCAAAGTTGAACAAGTCTTCTTTGCATGCATGGGCATTCACATCTTTACTGCAAGGGGTGCCTACAAACACTGTATGTCAGGCTGTCGACCTCAAGGATGAGGGAGCATGACCCTAACTTTGCAGGACCTGCTGATGAGATGTGGAAAGTGTCTCCACCCCTCTACTCCTATGACACACAAACACAATGTGTGACAGATGTCACTGCATTTCAAACATTGGTTCCATGGTGTTTCCAACAACAGTCATCACATATGGCAATGAGCATTTTCCCAACATGCACAGTTCACATCCTGCACCACCTACACCCATATCACACATACTTGCATGTCTGCAGCACCTTACTAGACACATTCCCAAGCAACAGACACCTTAGAAAATCCTGTCTCTGGAGAGCACAGTACACATAATATTGCATGCATCACTCTCTCACTGGTGAAACACCTGAGGAAAAACACAAAATCACACCTTTTATTCATAGGTGATTACATCATTAGACACCTTGTCTGTGTCAACAGGCTACATATGGGAAAGATCACAGTTAGCTGTCTGTGGGTTGACATGCTATACCATTCCACACACTGCTGAAAATCAAGGAATATCAGTTAATCTAATGTTGACATCATAGTTCCTGCATGAATGTACAACTAGCAACATATGTCACCAGACTGTATGCAGACACATGACTGAGCTTAGACAGTCTGTCTCTCTCATGGGTATGTGCATAGCTTTCAGCTGCAGTTGACCCTCACCTAGGATGATGGCTGCATACACATGGAAATTGATGGCAGTTAATAATTGCCTTAGTGTGTGGTGTCATTGTCTGGGATGCCTTGCTCAACAGACATCAATGTTTCACACATGATGGTCTTCATCTCTCACCCCTGAGATCCAGAGTACTGACTAAGGATGCTGACACCCCCACAATGCATCTTATATGCTATGTCTGGGTGGAAAACTTTGCAATGAAAACACCATCTTCATACAATATCATGGTTGTGCTGCTACACGCTGGGAATGGCAACATTGAACCCCACTCTGTGGAAGGTGTCCCTATCTTGGAATATGCAAACATGTGTGCAGTCAAAGACATTTGGTTCAAAGCTGTGAACAGCACCACAGCCATATCAGACTACATGTCCTTTCACATGTTCAGACCTGAAAATGACAATGTGCAAGGTAATGCAGGTGGTGTATAAATACTCATTAACGGTAGATACACATCCAGATTTTGTGAAACACTGTGATTTCCCAGAGACACTGGAAGGACACATAATCTAGCAATCTCTGGCTACAGGAGTAGCTCCATGAATTCATACACTTGTTGTGCTTATCTGGATGTATGTGTGTCTTTCATGATACATCAGTACACCATGTCTTGGAATGGCATTAAGTGGACACCAACTGTGTTGCTTAGTCATGCTGAAGCTCACTTGCCCAAAGGTTAGTCCACATCCTTAACTACAATGCCCTGTAACAATGCTGTGACATCCCCACAAGAGGAGCCAATGTATTGTATCATGTGTTTACCAATATGGGTGACCACTGCAGCCCCTCACTGTGAGGTCCTCAGTGGTGGGATCTGACCACAGATCAGTCTCATTAAAACTACCAAAACTAACCCCTCCTTGCAGAAAATGCAGACATATATTTCAACAAAGCAATTTATTACCTCCTGTGGGATGGTTTACATAGCTTGACTGCACCTTCCCCCTCGGATGGGACAGGCAAGTATGTCGAGCACTACACCCATGCATTGTTCAAGCAGCAGTACAACTGCATAGACTTGGTTGTACCAGACAGTAGGGAAACAAGGTCCTCATGGCACAGTAAACCTGCCAGGTGGACAGTTGTCATTAGCAGGCTGTACAATAAGAGGCAAGCATTGCTGTGTGATGGTTGGGGTGAGGGTGCCCCCTAAAATGGAGGCACAACCACCTTAGCTACAACAAGCACATAGTGCTGTTGTGATGTAGTGTAGACACAGTAAGTGACAAAATTAGCCACCCACACAAAAAAGAATCACAAAGCACAGTGTAGTTACATGTGTAATCTCAGAGGACAGGCCCAGATTGTTGGTGAACTCATACATAATGATAACACATATAATGGGTCTGTACTCATAGCTAATCTGTAGTCCCACAGGTTCTGCATCAACTTCACTCCCCTGTCCCACCATATGTGCCACATGACATTCCTACAACCTGCCCCATACCTTCCATATCTACAGAACAGGTCATAACTGGCCTCTCTATGGGGGATACACAACATCTATTGGACATGCTAACATCCCAGGCTGCATCCTACATGGGAGCTGACAAGGATTACTAACACCATTGGGAACACCTTGCAATCATGCTGAAACCACTGGTTACACCACACTGGACAATGGCAACTGTTATACCCTTACACAGAGGTGGTGCGTGTACTGACCACCAGAACTATAGACCTCTTTACCTTGGTATCTATATCTGTATGCCAGTAGGGCAAATCATCATGGAGCTGATCAGCACACATATATCTGATCTACAAACAGTTGACCATACACAGTTTGGATGCCTGACAGGGAAATCATGACTGTTAAACATGCTGGACATGTCTGAGGCTGTCACCAAGGACCTGGGTGAGGGGACATTAGGGTATACAACCCCCTGGACTTCACCAAGGCATCTACATTTATCCCCCCACTCAGGCACCATTTACAAAAGCACCTACTTAGGCATGCACTGAAATATCATTGTAGGGGTCACAAAGTGGACCATTGATGGCACGCATACTCAACATAGGGACATCTGCCTCCAATAGCTGATATGTAATCAGCAGTGTTCACAGGGCTCAGTCCTAGGTCCTCTAGTACTTGGAATCCATTAAATCACAATATGACAGAAAACTGAATGTCTGCGGCTAACAGTGTTAGCTGATGCCTGCAAACTGTAAGCACTTATAGACTCTGTGAGTTATGTCACTATCCTACAAGACAGTATTGATGAACAAATGTCTGTTGACATACTAATGGCCATAAACTCCATGCAAATATATATATGTAGCATCCTTTCCATCACTAATACCTATGTACCTGGTAAGTAGCACGTCAGCCATAAGATGTGATATACATACTTGGGGGTGATGCAACTGAGGACATAGGCCTGGCCACACATGTTTACACCTAATGTACCTGAGATCACCATGTCTCCCCAGTGGTATAACTTGAATTATATGTCATAACTGAGGACACAGTCACCCATAACTGACATACTCATAATCTCCATGTACTCTTCCCTCAGCATGCCAATATCTGAATGAAATGGGAATTTGGTAATGTACCTTTCGAAGCACTACTGGCAATTGCACACAACAGTATGGTCTCTCACAAGGGAACTTCATGTCTTCAGTATCTGTTGAATGTGGATCATCTGAAATCAGTGTCATTGTAGCCTGTCATATAGACTACTCATAGGTCATCTCTGCCTTGCATGCAGGGTAATGTATTACCCTGCTTGATTGTAAATGCTGCATATCTGTAGGTGACATGGTACATGGATTAATCACTCTAAGGACATTAACCTACTATGTGATGTTAGTAATACATGCTGGTGGGAGAGATCTGTCTAGCAGACTTTAACACACCTTAAAAACAGAACCCTGCCTAATGGCAAACAGAGCAACTCAGTGAACCTCATCACATATCATCTGTATCATTGGCTGGGTGACTGTAATTTCACCACAGGGCTTCTGTCTGCGTCCCTCTTGGACTGGGGCAATATGTGCTGATAATGTAAATAAGGGTATAAAGTCATCTAGGATTCTGAGGGCTGTATGACCATTATGCTAGGCAAGTTCAAATGTCATAGGGTTCATTAAGCTGATGTAAAATGCTCCCACAGCTACACATGCACACAAACCTGGCTACATTGAGAATAGCACCATTTCCAATTATTGTTTACAGGACATGGCAGGCACATAGTGTAAGTTGGCTGTATGTACATTAGAACACTTTCCTATCTAAAGGTGCACACTACAGATCACAGTACATGATGCATGCAACACACCTCATTTCTGCTATTACTATCTCTTTAGGACATATTATGCTTGATGACATCAGCAGGCCTAGTTGTGGCCAGGCATTTAGAGGCCCACATCACCTGCTACAAATAAAATACTGCAAAAAATAACAACTCCGGAAAGCGGAACTGTGAAAATACCAGTAGATAAAACTCAACAAGAATGGCTCAAATGTAGGAACATGTAACTTAAAAAACTTTTATTTGCATACAATAACTGTTACATCACTAAGTGATTTCATCCCACACAGTATAAGAGACTCTGAAGAAGAGAAGAGACTCTGGTGATATAACAGTTATTGTATAGAAATAACATTTTTTTTTATTTAAGTGATGTGTTCCGATGTTTGAGCCATTCTTATTGAGTTTAATCTACTGGTATTTTTCACTGTTCCACTTTCTGGAAAATACTGCAAAACTCTACCTCTTTCTAAGTTACTGAGGTGATAATATTCATGCTGTGCAGGTATACACACACTAAATGAGACTAGAACCCCTATCTATCTAGTCTTGCACACTATGGTATCTCCAAACACCATCATATTGGGTGACTTCAACTACCCGAATATAGACTGGGAACATTACTCAAGCCCTAACTTTCTAGCCCAATGGTTCCTGGAGTTCATAAATTCAAATGCCATGGAACAGCTAGTCACTGTTCCCACGAGAGGAGAAAATATACTAGATCTCATTATCACAAACATGGGGACAAAATGCTCCACACCGGAAGTATATCCCTCATTGGTGAGATCTGATCATAAACTAATCTCACTGGAAATCCACATCCCGCCCCCACCCCAAACAAAAAAGACCACAGTGAAGAACTTCTCTAAAGCAAACTTCACACTACTCAAGACTGGTGTGGTATCCTTCAAGGCCCCTGAGCCAGTGGAAACCACAACCCAAGCTGTGGAAGCCCTTACAAATGCCTTCTATGAACACCTCCAGGACTGCATGGATCAGGCAATCCCAAATAAAACCAAGACTCTTTCCACAAAGGGCAAACATCCAGTCTGTTGGACCCCAGCCATTGACAAACTTTACAATAAGAGGAGAAAGCTATTACATGATAGAACAAAATCCATAAAAGGGAAGTCACCCCTGATCATTATTAGTAAAAAAAATACGAGCACTCATAAAATCAACTAAGGCCAATTTTGAGAGAAAAATTGCCATGGATTCAAAGGACAATCATAAGGCCTTTTTCAGCTATGTTAGGAACCTGGGTGGAAACTCCCAGATATGCTCAGAATTAGTCCAAAATGATACAAAAATCACTGAACCCACAGACATTGCCAACATACTGGCAGACAGGTTCAGTGCAAACTTCACCCCCCTCCCCCCCCTAAAGGAGAGATAACTATCCCAGCGGAGTGTAGCCTCCCAGACATTTCAAATGCGCAGGTGAAAGCTGCTCTCTCTAAAGCTAAAAAGACAGCATCAATGGGACTGGATGGTGTCCCCGGCTGTGTGCTACACGAGCTAAATGAGCAATTAAACCCGCACATAAGGCAGTGGTTTAATCTCAGCCTTACCACAGGATACATGCCCAAGGAGTGGCGTACGGCAACTGTGGTCCCACTCCACAAAGGCGGTGCCTCTACGGACCCTGGTAATTACCGCCCCATAAGCTTAACAAGTCTAGTCTGCAAAGCTATGGAGAGGATCATAATGGAGCTCATAAACAAAGATATAGGGGACTTGCAGACATTGGACCCGACCCAGTTTAACCGTCAAGGGCAGATCATGCCTTTTGAACTTGGTCGACTTCTTCGAAACAGTCACCAAGGCCATTGATGAGGGAAAGGCAGTCCATACAGACTACCTTGACCTTGCAAAAGCTTTCGACACAATACCCCACTCGGGTATTGTAGAAAAACTTACCAGCTTAAATGTAAACCCATATGTCACAAGATGGGTTGCAAACTGGCTTAAGGACAGAACCCACAGGGTTAGAGTTGCTGGCGCTATGTCAGACTCCAAACCGGTCACAAGTGGTGTCCCACAGGGCTCGGTCCTTGGCCCCCTATTGTTCGGCATCTACTTCTCAGAAGTACAGGCCAACATGGGAAGACTTTGGCTGACAAAGTTTGCTGACGACTGCAAACTGGGCGCCATAGTGGAAAGTGCATCGGACACGGATATCCTTCAGAAGGGACTCATGGAAACAGATAGCTGGTGCCAGAGCCATGGCCTGAAGTTAAACGCCAAAAAATGTATAGTCATACCCTTTGGGAAAAACAAGGTAACCCCAAGCTACCATATAGGTGGCAATCCACTAAGCACAGAAGAGGTTATCAGGGACCTGGGGACCCAGGTTGACAGTGGCCTTACTTTTGACACTCACGTTGCTAAAGTGGTTAGAAAGACCTTCTACATTGCCCACCTGATCATGAAGGGATTCACATCCAGATCTAGTGAGGTCATTGTTCCCCTGTACTCTTCACTTATCAGACCAATGATCGAGTACAATGCCCCATTCGGGATGTATCTCACCCAACATCTGCAGCAATTGGAGACACCCCAAAAGTTCCTCACCAAAAGGATAAAGGGACTCCAAAATCTGTCATATGCTGCCAGATTGAAGAAACTCCAGCTCTATTCAGTTGCATACCGTCTGCTCAGAGGTGACATGTGCCTGACATACAAGGCCATGTCCAACCCGGAATTAATGGACATGCTCCACCTCAAAAAATCCAAATCCACCAAAACCACTAGAGCAAGCAACTTAAACCTTAGCACGGATATAAATAGGACATGCTGGAGGGATAGCTTTATCACTCAGAGACTCCCTATGCTGTGGAATAAAATCCCGGTCCATGTGAGGCAGAGCACCTCGCTGGCTCTGTTCAAGAGAAATCTTGACCTGTGGATGGGAGATCGTAGGTTTATCCCGGGAATCATCTCTGTGTCACTGCTGGACAGAGGCACAACAAACTAATGGGCACAGTATTTTTTCATATAAGGGGTGGCGTAAGCCACAAAAATTTGGGCTAGGCTTATAAATGCCTTAGGGCAGATAGCCTAGTATAAACCTATGAACCTAAGAACCTATAGATTACAGTACTTATCACACACACCATGGCTTATGTCTGATATTATAGTGGCAGCTGGTAGTCTTAAGGTAGATAAATCATCAGGCCTTGTAGAAGAGAATAGTTTGGAAGCCAGCAGCAAAAAGTGCATAACCCTTGTAGTTTTACAACCAATGAAGGATTCTCAGTTGTTTTGCAGGGGGATACATGTGCACACACAAACACACCAAGTAGCCTGGCATGAGATGAGAACCCCTACCTAGTTAGTCTTACACACTATAGATCACAGAATGTATCTCACATGCTATGGGTGACATCGGTTTTGTATATGATTGCCAACAAACTACTTATAGATTACACAAACTAGGCTTGTGTTAAACAACATCTGTGGCCTGCAGAGTAATATTGCTTTGTACTGTTTTCTGCATCTAGTATCCTAGCAGTCAGATAACTGTTATTTATCCTAGCTATGTATCTACAGTTACCAGTATGGTCATATGTGGCTTTTTGCACTTGGATGGGCAAGCCTGTGGGCAGGTACAATGTACTCTGTCCATGCGTTCAGAGACAACATTATACATTGCACCACCTGCTCACCTCTTGCTATATGTGTGGTGATATCCAGCAGGCACAGTTGTCTGTAGGTAAATGTATTATGTACTGTTGAGCCCTTACTTTGGATCCTTTGAGCAACATTATACATGTGTGATGGTGCACATTTACTCACCATTAGTAGGGTATGTAGGACAATACAGACATCCACACACATATTTATGTATTTAACAGGGATGTATATATAAATGTAACTGTGTGCATATGTATATGTGTTATGCAGATATATGGGGAGCAAGCAAAATCCGAGGGTAATGCTACTTAGTGCTAGAAGTCTAAACCTCAAAATGCATTCACTTGAGGCACTCCTTAAAATGGAGAACATCAACAGCTGTGCAGTGACAGAGACCTGGTTCAAGGCTCCAGAGAGCCCCCCTGCATTACCAGGTTATAATTCATACGACACCTTTCGGCCACCTAACCTGGACTGAAACACTAAAGGTGGAGGAGTGTCCATATTCATTTAGGATATCCACACCTCCAGGCAAGTTGCTCAGCATAATGCATTTGAGATTATCCAAGTGCAACTAACTCTGGGCAAGACTGCAATCCAAATTGTAACTTGCTACAGATCCCCCACCATGCCCCAGGATTCCCACTCCTCATTTCTTGATACACCGGAAAATATTAGGGTACAACCCAACACCCTAATAATGGGTGATTTCAACTACCCCACCATTAAATGAGAAAAACTACTCATGTACTAACTCTTTTGCTCAAAGTTTTCTGGAATTCATAAATTCCAAAGCCTTGGATCAACTTATCCACACCCCCACCAGGGGCAGCAATATCCTAGACCTGGTCATTACCAACAAGGGTGACCGGTGTCCCACAGCAGAGGTCAATTCCTCGTTGGTCAGATCTGACCACAAGCTAATCACCCTAGATATCCACATCCCACCCACACACCCCCATTAGGGAAACCACCATAAAAAATTTCTCCAAAGCCAACTTCATGCTTCTTAAGACAGAAGTGGGAAACTTCACGACACTCATGCAGATGGACAATAGAGGTACAACTGCCGAATCCTACACAAATGCACTTTATAAGCACTTACACGAGTGCATAGATCATGCTATCCCTAACAGAACCAAGATGCTATCCTCCAAAAAGAGGAAGCCAATCTGGTGGTCCCCTGCCATAAACAAAGTCTACCACAGAAGAAAGAAACTGCTGCAAAAAAAGAGTAAAATCCCATGATTGGAGGAACTCCCTGGTCAGTTTCAGTAAGAAGCTGAAATCCCTCATAAAATCCTCCAAAGCTAGTTACGAAAACAAAATCACCACCAATTCTAAAGACAACCACAAAGCATTCTATAGCTATGTCAAGAATCTCAATGGCAATACTCAGATCTTCTCTGAGTTACAGCACAATGGCACTAAATATACAGAACCAACTGATATTGCCAACATCCTAGCAGACAGGGTCAGTGCTAACTTCACCCCCCTCTCACCCCCTAAAGGGACTATCTCTATACCAGAAGAATGCAAACTTCCTGTAATCACAGCTGCACAAGTAAAAACCACACTCTCCAAAGCCAAGAACACAGCATTCATGGTACCTGAAAACATCCCAGGCTGCATTCTACATGAACTACAGAATGAACTGGTACTCCATCTAATCACTATGATCAGTCATAGCCTTACTTCAGGCTTTGTGCCCACTGAATGGAGCACAGTGACGGTTATCCAACTCCACAAAGTGGGAGCAACCACGGATCCCGGTAACTACCACCCCATTAGCCTAACAAGACTGGTCTGCCAGACCATGGAACATATCATCATGGATCTTATAAACAAAGACATTGGTAATCTCCAAACTCTGGACCCCACCCAGTTTGGGTTTGTAAAAGGCAGATCATGTCTCTTAAACCTGATAGACTTCTTTGAAGCAGTCACCAAACCCGTAGATGAGGGTAAGGTGGTTCACACAGCCTATCTAGATCTTGCCATGGCTTTTGACACCATCTCCCACTCTGGAATTATAGATAAACTCACTAAACTAGGTATAAATCCCTATGTCACAAGATGGGTTGCCAACTGGCTCACTGACAGAACCCACACGATGAAAGTAGTAGACTCCAAATCCGACTTCAGACCAGTGGCAAGTGAATTACCAAAGGGTTCAGTCCTGGGTCCTCTCCTGTTTGGTATCTATTTTTCTGAAGTGCAGGCTAGCACAGAAGGTCTTTGGCTAACAATGTTTGCAGATGACTGCAAACTAGGAGCCATAATCAAAACTCCTAACAATGTGGACATCCAACAAAAGGGCCTCACTGAGACAGAAGCCTTGTGTCAAAGCAATGGCCTCAGGCTCAATGCCAAAAAGTGCACTGCCATCCCCTTTGGTAAAAACTCTGTATCCGTGAGCTACCACATAGGTGGTAGTCTACTTAACACCAAAAGTGTGATGATACCTTGGGACACAGGTGGACAGTAGTCTCTCCTTTGATAATCACATCGCCACAGTAGTCAGGACATCCTTCTACATGGCTCACCTCATCACAAAAGGTTTCTCATCCAGGAAAAAATAGGTCATTCTTCCCTTCTACTCATCACTCATTAGACCCATTATAGAGTACAATGCCCCTTTTGGTATGTACCTCACAAGACATCTACAACAACTGGAAAGGCTGCAGAAATACCTCACAAAGAGGATTACCAGCCTCAAACAGATGCCCTATGCAGACCATCTCAAAAAAAACTCCAGCTTTACTCCATCACATATCACCTACTCAGAGGAGATCTCTGTCTAACATACAAAGCTATGTCAAACCCAGAGTTGTTAGACATGTTGCACTTAAAGAAATCCCAATCCCTCTGAGCTACATGCTCTAGGGACTTAAACCTTATCACCACAATAAACAGAACATGCTGGAGGGATAGATTCCTGTCCCAGAGATTTCCCATACTCTGGAGCAAACTACCTATCTATATCAAGAAAAGCTCTGAATTAGCACTCTTCAAGAAAAATCTTGATGACTGGATGGGAAATAGGAAATTCACCCCAGGGATCACCTCTGTGGCTCTGCTCGACAGAGGCACAGGAAAATAATTTTCTTGGGTGGCGAAAGCCAGGTTACCTTTTTGGCTAGGCTTATATAGGCCTTAGGCTCAATAGCCTAATACCTACCTATGAACCTATGAATCTATGACTGAGATGTATGTTTATCTCTCTCTCTCTTTTTGATATATATATATATATATATATATATATATATATATACATTTATATAGGTATATATCTATTTGTAAATATACAGAGATAGATATACTATCTACGTGAGAGATAAATAGTGGCAGATGGATATATATATATATATATATATATATATATATATATATATATATATATATATATATATATATATATATATATATATATATACATATATATATATATATATATATATATATATATGTGTAAGTATACACATATCTATACATAACAAGTCATTTTGATCAAGGGGCAACAGAAACATAACAAGTAATTTTGATCAAGAGGCAACAGAACTGCGCTCAGTTTAACTAAGTGTATGAGCTTGCCCAGTGTGATTGTCAGGATTGTTAATACTTATGAAGTGACTCCAGCCTACACTTACCTCTATTCCAGTCCGGTATTTTGTGTCTTACAAACAATGACATCTGTCCCTGTTTCTGCAGTACTGTACTTCACTCAAAACGTCCATGGCATTCTCGTGCTGTCTGATGTAATTAATATGTGACAGAGGGTAATAATGTTATGCCACACACAGGATAACAGTCTATGAAAAAAAATATAATAATACCTCACATCCAAAAGATGCAGATGTTTCCAGATTAGAACCATCAACACCATCATCCATACTAACTCTCCTAGTCCACTGAGCCACACAAGCTGATAGCCAGAAATGATTCATACAGGACATAATCAACAGCATACATATGTACGTCGTTATCCCTGCATTAAGTGAGACATACAAATGTATGATCAATTTCTGTGTTACTGCCCTGAGATTGCCTAGCCTGCTGATATACCATTGATGAGTTACTGTTAAAGCAGTTATATGGGAACACTGCTGTGTTGGTGGTGGGAGAACAATACCACATGTTCTGCTGGGATACACAAAAGTTCAAATATCATGTGACCCCATTGTTTAACAGCTCCCTTGATTGATGTAGTGAATATTCCAACCAAGAGGCATAGTGAATATTAAGGAACACATACTAGTGGACTGGGTATCGCTAGTCCCATGTGGATGTTACTTCAGTCTAAATAGCCCACTATATTTACTTGCATTAATGCAGCAAATCCATACATACCAATATCATTTCATAGTACTCCTTACAAGTACTGTGTATGTTACAGACTTACCTTGTGAATGCAGCAGTTGACAGAACTGTATGTCAGGGCTGAATCTATCTGATGAAAGCAGTACACAGCCGATACATGGATAGGTACAGGTTGTGTGGATTGCCTGGCATCAATTTTAATATATGTATGTGAGTAGGAGTAAAGTATCAACCCCTACGTGCCTAGGTTGTCAGTGAATGTGCTATGTGTTATCTCTTAGCCAAAGCCATTACATACTGAGCATGCCTACATCTTCCTACAGGAGCATCAGCAGGGGGGTGGGGTCATCCTCTGAGTCCTCCTGTGACTGTGGCTGTGGTGATGTAGACACTGGTGAGGGGCTGTGTATCCATTCCCTTTGCTTATCCTGTTGCAGCTGTTCCGTAGGATCATATTGTGTAGCATAGCACATACTGTGAACATTTGTGCACACGTGGCTGGAGAGTACTGCAGGGCTCCACCAAATATATCTATGTATCAGAACCATGATTTCAGAAGCCTACGCTTGCTATGATGTCCCTAGTTTGTGCATATGCCTCATTATGGCATCCTTCCAGGGATGTGTGTACATTACAGATGGGTGTCATTATCCATGGTTCCAGGGCATAGCCAGCATCCCCCAGTAAATGGCCATGTGGGGTGTCCCCTCTAGCAAACATCTGGTACAGCTGTGATGTGTGCCAGATATGGGAGTCATGATAACTGCCAGGGCTGCCAGTGCACACATTCAGGATAATCTCCTTGGTATTGCACACAACATGGCAGTTGATGGAGTGGTACCCCTTGTGGTTTACATAGATCCTACCCTCCTCACTGGATGGTGTCATGATGTGTACATGAGTGAAATCTACGGCATCTAGGACTCCAGGGTAGAGTGCTACATGGCAGAAGTGTTGCATATTGCTGGCCCTCGCCTCAGTGATGAGGAGAAAAGAAATGTGTTCACTGGCATGTGGTAGCATGGCATCCAGGAACTGGTGTAGTACCCTGGGTGCAGATACCTTTGAGACCCCCATCATGCTGTCAGCTGGTCTTTGGAAAGTACCTGTAGTTAGTATCCTAAGGGCTGCACATGCCTTTGTTTCCACTGGGATGGATTCCCCACTCTTGGCTCTGGGTCTCAGTTGAGGGCGGCAGAGCTCAGTGAGTTCTTGTAGTATGTCCCTGTCTACCCTGTAGCACTCTACAATCTCCAGCTCATGTAGCTTCTGGAAGCTTAGGCCTGAACACTGTTCTCCTTCTCTGTCTAGGCCTATTGTCAGGAGCCCCTGCAGCATTGAATTCAACATCTAGCACATACAGATGTAGCAGACCTGAAGCAGACCCTAGCATTATCTCAGTTAAAATTCCCAAGTCTGTACTACAATGGTGCAGAGTATTGGGGGAAAATCAGAATGTAGTGTGTATGCATACTTTATACAGGTCTACTGTAGGTGAAAATGTGTGATTGGCTAACTATGATGCATTCCACCTGCCTACAATATAATTAACATAATTTAATTTCCATATTTCATGCAGCATATCTTAAATAAGTCAAAACATTTAAATGACTACATCCGGTTTTCAGACACTCTCAGCAAGGCATCACACCATGCAAACACTAGCACCAAAGCTTAAAAGAGCTTAGAAGTCAGTGGACAAACCTGCCTTGATGTCAGCTACATCCTGTGTAAACAGGAACATGGGTCTAAAACCCTACATGAAGGGGATATGTGGACACGATTAATCCTTTCTGTTATTCAGTAACTCCACCTCATCTGCATACATATCCATGCTCACAGCCTGGAAGCAACATGCTTCATAGCCCTATCACTTTAGCAACAGCAGCAATGCAGTACTGTAAGGACCCCATGCAAGGTCCTGTAATACATTTCTGTCGCATCATATTAGATTTTTTTTCTATAAAGCATGTTTGCACACTATGGCGTACAGTGCAAACATGTAAAGATTATTAAAAAAAATAATTTAACTTATGTCCTTTGGTCTTTCTGACATACAGGATAATAGTTTTGCTCATAAATGTATGTGGTATTACATTTCAGGAGATTTATGTCCATATATCTATGTTTTTACACCCACTTTTGTCTGCGTACACTTCTGTACACAGAATTATTCTGCATACACTATGGATATGGACACAGGGTCTGAACAGATGCCTTTCTGCTTGTTAGATCACTCTACCTGCCTTATTTGCATGAGATTCACCTCACCTCACCTGCTTATGAGGCAATTTGCATGTGACAGAAGTTTCTGTGTTTGTACGTGCGTGCGCACCACTCAGCAGTGTTTACTGCATCTCAAAATATTCACGTCCACGTAAGCATCACAACTCAATGCCTACATGGAAAACAAATGTGTAGGCTTTATTAAATTCCTCCCTGTGTCTTTTAACTGAAATTAAGGTCACGTGATTAATAACAAATTTCCATTTCCACACAGCTATAATTATTCATCATACAGTTTAATTATTCACCATAGCATTTGCTTCTTCAGGCAACAATAGTGCATATGCACAAGCTGCAGCTATGTAAGTAAGTAAAGCAGATAAACATTCAGCGTTTTGCACATTTGATTATCTCATTCCAACCCAGTCAGCAAGAGGCTAATTACTTTGTTTCCTGAAGTCGACTATCAAACCACTTGTTTCTTGAGAGAATTTCTCCTAAGTCCCTAGTAACAGTATGTCACACATGATTTGCAGTCTCTCATAAATAGTGCAAATTGCAAAAATATACAACATAAAAGTTGTACATTAGACAATAAGCTACAAACTGGTGTAAGTATCAAACGTATCTGGTGGCATTTTATATTTCAAATCTATGAAAAAAATTGTATTTTATTTGCCCAAAATTAGAAGTATTGTAACTAAAGGGTTATACTTCTGTTCAAGACAAGCTGAAGATTATCAGTCAGTGAACTGATCATATATTCTAGAATTTTCCATAGATGTGACCTAATGTTTTCTGATATTGTGCAATAAATGAAATTATGCATGTCATTCTTTTACAATATTACAAAACACCAACATTGATATACAAAAGTGTGTAGGTTAGATGGCAATATGAGTGACAAGTCAGAATGCCTTAATGATGGGCAAAAGATGACAGCATCTGTTTGCCTGTTGGGGGTTGGCATAGTTTTTATCTCACAGACGCAAGATATAGGGTTTGATTCTCAGCGTTCTTCATTTTATGGGTACAGGCTAGGCATGTAATAGTCTGCATACTGATTTGCCTATGTAGGGTGCACAGCTTTCACAGTATTAATGTAGATGTGAAAATACAGGTAATATTCAAAATTGCTTTACATAACAAGATTTGTATCTCTGGATGCCTTCACTTTACCTGCTATGGTTAACATGATATTTAACTGACACTCATGGATCTCATTGTATATGCTACTCCCACGATTGACAGCATCACTTTCTATTTCAGAATTAACAATGTCAATGTGGAAAATATGCAATATTTTTCATAACTTTTTGCATTTACTCTTTAGTTACTCCAGCCCTGTACATCAACACTGACTGTTTCAATATGCATGCTTTACAAATCTTGTCATCTTTTAGATGGCAAGTTGCTACCTCAAACTTACCCTATTGTTTGTGACATACTCTGCTCAGTATTGTTAATATTAATACTTTGTACCTCATATTCTTATGTCTGTGGCAGTGTTTGTTTTCTCTGTGTGTACTGTTATGTTTTTGTAACACACACCATTTGCATGGAGTCCTAGCCTGACAGAATCATGCTAGATTTTTGTTTAATTGATCTAACTATGCAAACTATTTAATTTTTCATAACATTTACAGTCTTCAGTAGCTAAAGCTAAAGCTATGTACATCCCAGAGTGATATATCCATTGTGGATACTGAAAATATTCTATCAGCTTTCAGATACACCTTGCTTTCTGACTGGACAACTTCCCACTCATGCAACATTACTGTGAATAGAGTGTATTTCAATAAGTAGATTTACTTCTAGCTAAGATTCTCTTACCAAGTATATTTAGCATCTTGTTTCTAACACCCGGTGATTGTATATCCCCACATAAAATGACAATATTGCTCAATGTTTACAATTTATGGATATAAAGATGGAAATATGTCATATTTTCCATCACATTTTGCAAAAAGTCTTAATTAATTCAAGACTTCTACAGTTCACTGTTGTTTTTTTTTTCATTGTGCATGCCTACTGAATCATTCTGCAGATGCTGCTTTGTGCTCTAATGCACAACCTATCACTTCATAACATATTATTCTCAATAGTAAAATGCTGACAATAATAATGTGAACCTCACACAGTTACATTTCTGAAGATGTTTGTCTGACACAGGTTTTTATTGCCATTTCTTTAACATGAACTACTTACTCAGATCTTCAAACCTTGTTGTATCACTCACAATTTCTGCAACAGTAAAACAAATATAAACAATGGGCCAGATTCAAAAGAAACAAGACCAGGTAATTATCTATTTAGTGTAGGATAAGTACAGACTCTGCACACATTCGCCAGATCCAAAAGCACAATGGGTACACACACAACACAACTTAAATGTGACAAAATACTTCCCACCAGTAACTTTATGAAAGCAGTCAGTGGAGGTCATATGTGCTTAATCTTAATACCACTGTATTTCACAGATTTGTACTGAATCTTGTGGAATCTGAAAACCGTATATAAAAACAATAATGCAACTGTCATTTAATGCACTTCAGTAGGCTGGGATAGTACAAGGCATATTAGAGGATGATCTGCAAATGCATCCTAGAAGGCAGTCAGCTATGCACTGAGGCAGGATAGGTTTAAGCCAGCTCACTGTGTAGGAAATAATAGAAGCAGATTAGGCAGAGAGCTGGTGCAGGCTGTGTGTAGGACAAGTGCACTCCACTTGTAGACCTGTAGTCTGCTGGGTAACCCAATACCAGTAGAAAAAAAACGTGTGTCTGAGTCTAGGTATACTGACCTCTGGGACATTTCAGGGTCATATGGGAGATGCTTAGGAGTGTCCCAGATAGCTGCCACTTGCATGCTCTTGCATTTTCTTGGCAGCAATGTGCACCAAGGTGGATGACTACATCCACTTACCAACAACAATCATGGAATGCAAAATTGCCATATAACAGTTCTATGTTATAGCCAACTTCTCCTATGTCCTCAGTGCAATAGGCTGCATCAATGTTCCAATTAAAAGTCAAGCTGCACCTGATGCTGAACAGTGTATAAATAAAAGGGGTGGTCATCGCTCAATTGTCACGTGATGTGCTCAGCAAATGGCCTCATTACCAATATCTTGACAACACACCCCTCGATTATGATTTCATTCTTCCTTCATAAGAAATTGTCTCCCCTAGTTCTGACTGACATCTGGAAGACAGAGTTATATGCACGTTAGACTTTATATAGGAGCTTACATATTGACATGATAATGTTAAAAGCATATGTCTCATTTATAGTGGGTGGCTGTGCAAAACAGTCCATTTCGTGTATATCACTGTTATGTTCAGATAATCAAAATGAAAATGAAAATATGTCTGAATATGTAATCCATAAGGAATAACATCATCACATCTATCAATTCATTAACAAGGTTTGCATAGGTCATAGGTGAGATTTGAACCCATATCAGTGGTTATCACAACAAGAAAGGGACAAACACATAACCAATGTTCCAAAAGCCCACTGTATAGCAATGGTGTTGCCACATTTACAACCACATCCAAACAGAATGAGGATGTGTACACCAAGACATATTGTATGTCTGTCATATACAACTACATGCAGTAACACACATCATAAGAAATGTTACTGCCATCATATTGGACACAACACACATAATGAAAGTTATATAGAAACAGTGAAGAAAAAAATTCAGTATATTAAAATGAAGTGTTGTGCACCATGATTACGTAACAACACAACACAATAAACAGTGAACATTCAAAGCCATCCTCATGTTGTTTCTATCAGTGTGACTGTACTAACAACTATACTCTATTACCAAGTACCAGAGAATAACTATAAAATAGTCAGTGAGCATACAACTTAGAGAGATCCTCAGAAGCTGTCAGTTTCCATAAGAATACCACAAACATTGCAGGTTAGTCAGAAATAACCATAGATATATTTTCATTTTGTCCATATCTATAGTTCGCCAGAGCTGTTCCCTTTTTATCCATACAACTGCATATGGGGAAAATCTCCTTGTCACTGATAGACATTTTCCTATCTGTATGCATACTGTTGAATTCCACCCCCTCCGCAGACAGATTGTAATACAGACAATTTAAAAAAAATGACTGGCAACATGTATAAGTTAATTTATACAGATTAATAACAACATATGTATATGATAATAGCAATCTATTCCACCACAGCAATGCCAACAGGTGACAGCTTACCTTTGTAGTTGTACATCAGCTATACCTTAAAGTAAGGGATCTGATCAGAATGATGATGAATTCAGCAAGGAAAGGGGAGAAGTATTGCTAGAAACAATTTATTCCTCAAGTCTTGATTAGTACCTTCACAAGGTGGACCCTGTTTTTACAATATCTGACCAAGATGACATGGATATATAGACTGCATTTTATATAGCATATATCATTGACAGGCTTAAGTTAAAAATAAAAAAGACAGCTGGGTACACAAGTCCCAGGATAAAAAACTGCCCAATTCTGGTAGGTGCACTAGTGCAAGGACAGGAAAAAATGACAGTGTAGAATCCTCAAGACTCAGAAAAATTCTTACAATGGGGTTAGAGCCCCCTGTTGCAGAAGGAACAGTAGTCCACAAAAAAACTTAAAAACTGACAGACCAGAAAAAGAGACATAAAAATGATAGAATGGAATACTGAGGATAAGAAAGAGATTATATATTTTTACTATTATTCAAGAAGCCCAGAATTTCCAGAAAGAAGATATTCAAAAAGATTAACAGAGAAATTAGAGGAAAGAAAAATACTTTCCACAAGAAAAAACTCTCAAAAGCTTTAAATGCAAATTTGTGTTCATTAATACAAAAGATTCATGAAAAACATTGTATATATAACAAGAAACCATGGACAATTTGGAAAAAGATGTGACCAAGAAAGTGTGACAATATAAAGAACAAAACCTAGGGAATTTTAAAGGTATAAAAAAGAATCAAAGACATGGAAAGAAGGGAAGATCTGATATGGTGCAATATTTATGCTAAGGAGAAAGCCAAATCAATAATATATTAAAAAAACAGCTCTGAAGATATTTGAAGAGAAATATAGGCAAAGGCACCCAGATATGTACAATTTCACAATACAAAAAATAAGATCACAAATGGGGAACGTAAAACAGAGGATTAGCAAAGCAGAAGTTAAACAAATAGAAGCTGAAGTTATGGAATAACTGCAAAGTGAAGGATTTAGTGTAGAAAGTCTAACACAGGTTATATCACAGCATGATAGAACAATGAGTCCCCAAAGTATGGAGATACAGATGCAGCAGGAGACATCGGAAGAAGAAATACAGTCATGGGGAAAAAAAGAGATTTGATATGGTACAATATTTATACAAAGGAGAAAGTAAAACTAATCAATACAAAAAAAGTAACACCATAGATATTTGTACAGAAATACAGGTAAAAGCATCTGGGATATGAAAAAGTTTGCATTGCAAAAAATAAGAAAACAAAGGGAGAAAGTAGAAAGGGGGATTAGTAACTGAAAATTTAAAGAAACAGAAATGGAGGTTATGGATTACCTGTGATGTGAAAGATTTAGTGTAGAAAATTATACTCTAGTAATGTCACAGCATGCTGGAACAATGAGTCCCCAGATTAAGGAGGGATACGTGGATTGGGAAGCAACTGATTTTTCGCCAAATGAAGATAATCTGGAGCCTTCAGTGAAAAACCAGTACAAAAGTTCAGTTGGAGCTGCGCAGCAAGGGAAGGAGCAGGAAACAGTGAGACATTCAATGTTGTGGAGTGAAAGGCTAGTGAGTTCCCATATCAAAGAACTATGGATGACACCTCATGCAGCTGAAGAGAATATGCCACAGGAAAATGTTTTAGAACTTTCTGTAGAACACCAGCAGGAAACAGCAAATAAAGAACGAGTATTCAGTTTATACAAAAGATATCTAAGGGGGAAGTTGCTTGATTTAACAGAGATGGATACACATATTAAAATCAATGAAAGAAATAGATTACAGATAGTCAATAAGACCCAAAATGTTAAAAGTCTGATAAAACAAATGAACACAGTAATCAAGGCTGTTCATAGAAATTCATGTTGTATAACAGAAGTAAATAGGATATATTACTGTGCAGCTAAATTAGTAACAGATACAGTCTTACCACAAAAATGCAGGGCAATAAGGAAAAGGATGGAAATAAATCAAATGCCATCATGGAAGTACCAAACAGATAAAAGTATAGAGACAAGAAGTGTCACTGTTAGAAGACTATAGAAGAGGGAACAGATCAACAAAAATAATTAAAAAGATAGGCATGATAAAATCAATGTACAGTGTTACAAGAGACAAGGATTTATCATACACCTTTGCAAATAATAAATTAAAGGTATCAGCTCAGACAGGAAGACTTGGAAGATATGCAGAAAAGCATAAAGGAAAAGTATAAAATAAGCAATTCACTGATGACCCAAAAGGTTTTATAGAGAATTGAGTAACAAAGCAAAAAGAATAGAACTACCACTAAAAAAGAAGAAATAGACACATTTTAAAGAAATATCTATGAAGACCCTGAGGAAAATAACAAAGATGCTAAATGGCTAGAAGAATTAAAAGAAACAGTAGGAAGTTTAAATGTACATGATATGAAATGGGATGAAGCAATAGCCAGAGAAATTGAAACAAAATTAAGAAAAGCTCCTAACTGGAAAACTCTAGTCCAGATACTGTATCTAACTTCTGGCTGAAAGTATTAACATCTATACATAAAGAATTAGTCCTTTGGAAGAACTATTTCTATGCACATCCTGAACAGACACCAACCTGGTTAACAGCATGAAAAATGATACTCCTCCTTAAGAGTGAACCTGCAAGTTATCTTAGAAATTATACACAAATAACTTGCCTTCTAATGAAGCATAAACTATACACTGGAAATGATGTTTACAGTCAGAAGAAAACTAAATCATGACAGTAGAGCAAAAGGGCAACAAAAGAAAGTCATATGATGCAGAGGATCATTAGTTGTTAAATAAAGTCATAATGGAAAACTGTTAAAATGGCAAGAAACTAAATATGACATGGACAGATTAAAAAAAAAGCATTTGACAACATCTCACATTTATGGATAAAGGAGTACTTACAGATGTATAAGTTGCACATTACACTCTTACACTAGTCAATTACATTACAATGACCATGGAACTGTGGCAAACCATGTTGCAGCTAAACCATGATAAAGATCAAATTATTATTTCAGGGACACAACTTCAAATGGGATATTCCAGGGTGACTCTTTCTCACCGCTGCTCTATTGTCTTGCCCTTAACCCATTAAGTAACAGATTACATCATGGTTACAATTTGGCTCATAGACAGACCTCTCATCTTCTTTTTCTGGATGATTTAAAACTGTATAGTTTATCAGATGAGGCACTCAAAGCACAACTAGAAGTGGTCAAAACTTTCTCAGATGATATAAGAATGTCATTTGGTCTTGAAAAATATGCAAAAGCAACATTTAAATCAGGAAAGCTGCAGCACCAAGAAAATATCAGTCAAGGATAAGAATGTGGTATAAAAAAACTTCAGCAGGAGGAATTGTATAAATATTTGGGAAATGATGAAAGCTCAACAATAAAACATGAACAAATGCTAACAAAACCCAGTAAGGAATGTTTTAGAAGAGTAAAATTAATACAGAAAACAGCCCTGACATCTAGGAACAAAGTCCAAGCTATAAACCAATTCGATCTTCTTGTTCTAACTTACAGTTTTGGGGTGAATGACTGGCCCCAAAAGGTATTGGTTCAGTTGGATAAGAAAACAAAAACATACTTCAAGCTTATCAAATGATATATAAAAATCAGTGTATACCAAGATTATGTATTCCTCATTCTGAAGGAGGTATGGGCCTCTTCAAAATTGATTACATATATAGATATGCAAGCATAGGACTGCATACATATCTTCCCACCAGATCTAAACATAGTAAAAGTTTTGAAACATGAAGAGAACAAATCTAAAATGATTTCTGTGTTTAGTTTAGCAGAATCATATCAGTGTCAAGCAAGAATGGAAACCAAACCAGAAGTAGACAAAAATCAGGTAGCAATCAAATGTGCCAAAAAACAAAATAAAGAATATAAGGAGAAGGATCAGATGAGAAGGCAAGAGATGTGGAAAGGCATAAATATAGTTGTAAGTACAGTAATCTCCTGGAACAACCTCATGTCAATCAGGGTCTGATGTAGGAATGGTTAAGGAGAGGTGGATTTAAACCAAAGGATGAAAAGTTAATATTAGTAGTCCTGAATAGTGGACTATGCACATGTTGGTTTACAAAGTCCATTGAACAAGTGGAAGAAACAGTCAAATTCAGGTTCTGTAAAACAGAACTGGAAACAGTTGCACATCTTATTGCTGGGTGTAATACACTAATGTCACAGTGATTGTATATTGAAAAGCATATTAAAGTGGCAAGACTGTTGCATTGGGGATTTGCAAATGTTACAATACTGAAGTAGCTGAGAAGCACTGGAAACATGAGCCACAAAGCATTATGGAGAATGATGAAGTTTATATTGTATGGGATTACCCATTACAAACAGTTCAAAAAATAGATAGGAGAAAACCAGATACAGTAGTCCATGAAATGAAAACAAAAGTAGCATTGATCATTGAAATTGCTACACCCAGTGATTACAGTGTCTTAAATACAGAGAGACATAAACTCATAAAATACCAAATGTTGCAGGCAGAAATTAGGGCAATGTGGAAGAAGGATATCTAGACAGTTCCATTAGTAGTAGGAGCAACAGGCCTTATAAAAAATAATTCACTGTTTTATTTAGATATGCCCATACATGTAACTCCATATGTGTTGCAGAAGAAGTCAGTTCTGGGCACATTGTGGATGCTGCGAAAAACATTTTTGGCTAACATCAAAGACCGAAACAATACTAAATTCATAAATTTTAATCATACTTTGATGTAGGAATGGGGTTAATTCCTCTCATGGTTTTGGAAACCCAAAGGACTTGGAGAAATTAAACCGTGAGTTTAGCTAAGTGCACACAGCCTTTAAGTACAATTTGTACAATGCATAAATAATAAGGCTCGTTAACATTCAATGTTATGGAATCCAGTTTACCACAGTCTTTATAACTTCTCAAAATTCAGCACATTAACAAATACCTCAGTGTAGCTGTAGGGTGTTCAGCGCAACTACCCAACAGGTATCATTAAACAGGAATATCTGTAACACATTTCTGATGTCCTCCAGTAAGTAGTCTGCTATTATCCTATATGCGCCAATTTTAAAATTTGTTATTGATACATTTTCTGCTGATACCATTGCTACCTTTGACTGAGTGGGACCTCAGTTTGCATTTTTTTCAAGGCATTTTTGTACCATTGTTAATGGAAATATTGAGGATGTCAACAGAGCAAATGCTTTGGTGTGTCATGTCACCAAATTGGACTGAAGAGGAGACCACCCAGATGCTCACTGTTTATGCTGAACATGACCAGAGGATGTGAGCACACTCCAGGAAGTTTGTGATAATCAATATATGGTACTGGATTGTAAGGGAACATCACAGTCAGATTGGGATCTACCAGACTGGAGTGCAAGTCTGCCACAAGGATGATGACCTACATTGGAGGGATGCAGAGGATCTTACTGAAGGGTTGCAGAGGTCTGATAGCAGCCAGCAGATGCCTACAGTAAGTTGCATAATCCACACCTTAACACCTACATTATCATATATGTATTTAGCAAGCATATCTGTTTCTGAGACTGTTTCAAGTGTATTCTATGGGTATCTGTAGAGATAATAGTTATGCAAATGTAGGAATTTAAGTTTCACTCATTAAAGTCATCATTAGAGTATCAATGCATACTGGGGTTTTCTGCAACTATACTGGACCAATGTACACATTTTGAAGGATCTTTGATTATGACTGTACATTCATATGCACTTTACACATATAACTGTTACTGACATTCCATAAATTCCACTTTTATAATCAGTAATGGAATGTTATGCCCCTAGATCAAACTGTTGAGCAATGTGTCATAGTGAGTGTTGGTCTCCTTTGTGTGGGTTTAAATCCCATTGTAGCCTATTTTTAAAAATATGGGTGGTTATTTAGGTAATATTGCACATCACATATGAAAGACATATAGTTGTTTGACAACTTATATGGTACAGCTCTTTACACATCTAGCATGGCCATGGTTCACTGATGCCTATAGCACTTAGGCTGCAGATGACTACACATTTCTCCTTAACCCACAAAGTTTCTAGAAGCATCACACAGTATACTTCTGTATGTGCAAATGCTAAGTAATACATATATTAGTAAGGTCTACATTATAGATAGTAAAATATTATTGTAATATCCATGTTTGTTCCAAAGCACTTTCATGAATGTAAGACCAATGCAGGTCAACTTGGCTGAAATATGAAGGAATATGTAAAATAAAATTCAGGGACAAGCAGTGTGTACCTGCAGATCTTATTCTGTCGTATGGCTGCTGTTTTGCCACTGTATGTTGAGACATGTGGTATTGAATAACATAGGAATCACATGGTTGCATACTAATGCTATTAATGGATTGTGTTTTTTTTTTTTCCAAAAGTGCCTGCTGATACTTATTTCTGTAAACTATGACATTTAAACTCAGTATGCTGACACATTAATGTTGTAAGGCAGATAAATGCATATTTCAGTGTTATTCAATGGAGTTTTACAACATTAAGGAATGTATGATGACAATTAGCTCAAACTATGAATGTTTCATGAATAGGTGTAGGTTAGAATCTCATTGGACACTGTTTTGGATGATATTTTGCCACTTCCACATTTCCTATTTAACAACAGATATAAGAGATTTATACTTGGCTGGTAAGTTATGCAGTACAGGTTTTTACACATCTAGCATTACTGTGGTACATAGATAACTTCAACATTTAAGCCTCAGATGACTACAGACATCTCCATCATCCACAAAGTTTCTAGAAGCATCATCAATAAAGCTGTATGTGTAAATGTTGGGTAATACATACATGCATACACATGTCACCTATATGTTTTGGGTCTATATTAGAGGAACGAAAGTTCATCTTAACGAACACTCACATGAGCGAATATTGCGGAACTTGAAACCGCAATTGTGAGATTGCAGCACAGTGAAGATGGGAATATTTGCCCTTTCCTCACTGTAGTGCGATCTCGAAGTTGGAATATATATTTAGCGGGGGGGGGGGGCACAGCCCCCCCCCCCACAATTGCAGTTTAGAGTACCTGGATATTCGCTCATGTGAGCATTCACTAAGATGAACTTTTGTTCATCTAATATAGACCCTATATTTTGAATTGTGCAATATTATGTTATAATCCATTAGTTTTTAGCATTGACTGCCTTCTTACCTAAATTACATGTTTATGTCTTGAATACCATAGACAGACATTAATTCTTGTAATGTGTAGTTATGTGCTTCAAGTGCAGTCAGATGTTTTATTGCAGACTATGACATTTGGAACTTTGAAGTGTTATACCTGTTTGTCATTGCTGTGAGCAATGTCCTCACATGCACTGTAGAATGTATACTTTTGTTCAAGTGCACAGCACATGACAACACTTATACTTTTCTTTTACTGATCATTTACTTTAGAAACACAACTTCACATTTTGTTGGGTTTAATTCTTCCCTGCATATTCATACAGTAGAGTTTTTTATCTTCTAACAATTCATGCAGTCTGAGCAGCCAAGTGCTCCGGATTGTGCGAAATGCTCCACATTTGTGATCAAATTTTCCCACTGTTCTGCTGTTATACATTGAACAGTGCTGGCTCCACATTCCAGGTTTTGACTGGCTTGTATATCACAGTTATAGCCAATTGGCATCACGCTATCCGAGCCAGTCAAGTAACTGCTCCTGAAGCAAAGGGAGACAGTCAGGGGGAACAAAATATGGCCAATCATGTACGACTACTATTTTTTTGCACTGGTGCAATACCTTCAGTACAGTTACTGCAGAGCGCAGAGCAAGAAGTAAAGTTCTGGGGTTAAAATCGTTGCTATTTTAACCTGCTGAAGTGCGATATCATACACGCCTCTGAATGGTCTGTATTCAAAAAGAAAGTGGGCTGTACCTTCAAAGCCTAATTTAATATTAAAGTGTGATCTCTAGTGGTTTGTGGGCATAATACTTATAAGTTATTGGCATATTTCAACACACTGTTCATGAGGAAAGATCGCACTTGAATTAGTAAGCCGTTCAAGTATCTTGATAATTTACTTTTTACTTTGTAGTATTCTGAAACAGAGTAGACAGAATGCTAATGTATATGTGTCAGCTACAAAAAAAAGACAAATCATGGATGGGGGCTGGAAGCAGGTGCATACCTCTCAACTGTCCAGATTTTTGCCTCATACTTTTGGTCTGTTCCTCATAAAGTTTGTGTTTTTTGGCAAGTCACTGAGAATCCGAGTCACTAAATAATGACATACATTCTCTGATTCTATCACTGCTCAAGGTAATGGTAGCAATATTTTTAAAGTGTCCCTGATTAATTCTTTATTTGTCCATGATTCTTTTCTGATTTGTCTTTGATTGGTTGAGTTAACAGATTTAGTTGGGAGAAAATGTGGAGGGGTTGGAAAACCAGGTGCTGAAGAGCATTTTTTACATAGTTGGACTTGAATACTGTCACATATCTATTTGCTACTGAGTACATTGCATTTTACCAGTGGTTTCTGATGACTTTTGTTTTATTTATTGAATTTTTAAAAAATGTACAGAATTTGCTAACTTAATACTTCTGGCAGAAATCCCACTTCAACCAGATCCCATGGAAATGGTGCGTGATGCAGTGCGAAAATAGGGTGTTCCACATTTTGACATTTTATCACACATTTCTAGGGTCTGTGTTCCACACTGACCTCTGAAGAGGTTGAGACCTATTCATGCAGTTGCAACCAAGATAGATTAGCTAGGCAAGTAAGAGTTAGGTTTGTAGTTCAGACATATGTAAGAGTTGTAGGCTTGGATCTCAGCTTTTCTGGTTTGTAATTTATAACCCTCTTGAGTGCATTGTATTGGGACCAACAGAACAATGACTGAATGTGCAAAATATGATGTCATATTTTATATTGACTGACATGTAATGCTCACTGTTTTGTTGTACATAGCAATCATTACATATTGACCTAACATAATCCTGTTTTCCTATTTGCTGGTGAGGAAGGCTGTCCCTGAAATCTTTTGATGTGCATAGACCATATGCACAGGCTTAATGAGCAGCAGAGGGAGAGAGTGATGTGTTACCACTGATAACATTTATTTCCCCTAGAAAGACTCAAAACATATGTAAAACATCAAGTTTAAATGTGCATTCCTTGGACCTTCAGGTCTGCTAATATTAATGCCAGACTACCAATAATGCATCTGCAAGATAAATGTAATAGTCGTTGATTTATTGTGAAGAACAGTATAAATTTAAGTTCAATGTTGACTTTGAAGTATCAATGCAATATTTTTGATAACTGGAATTTATGCAATTTTTGTTGCCACAACCTAAATGATAGTCATCTCTATATAACTGACATATTGATTTAAATTACTGTTTTACATGTATTGTCAATGGTTCTTAAATTAATGCTATGCTGTGCATAACTTGCCTGTTCGAGTTTTGAATGGGTGGCTCCTTTTTCAATATACTGAATGCTATTGTTTGACATTTATGGGCATGTACGTCAGCTCCATATGTCTTGTAATTCTGCTTACTAACTGCCTTAAGATATACCTTTGCTGTTGTTGTGTCACAAACCATGCATGTTTGTCTGTTACGTCTGCATTGTTGCATAGTATAATCATTGTTTTAATTGTGCAGGTACATATATAACCATAATGCAAACATAGGTAATGACAATGATTCATTTTTTGAGGGGCAGTAATGTGTGTGGCATATGCAAAAATTTTACATGTCACATGCTGTCGCTGTGTTTGAGATTGTCCTGTTGTTCTAACCTTTTCTGTTCCATTCCAGTTATACGACATGCTGTAACTCAATTTACCATGCTGCTTTGCTCATCTCATTTGCATATATATTTTAAGTGTACAACTACTTGTTTGTCTTACAATACATTTAGAATAAACATATTCTATTCATGGGATGTCAACTTGACAAATCACTTGCATGTAAATATATGGTATAGTGGAAAAGTAAATGGCATACTGACACCTAATCATAAATGTGCGAGGCACACATTGAGTAATGAATTGTAGTCCAACATAAGAAAGAGTTTGTATCAGATTATAAGAAGTGGTTTACACCATCTTAGCAAATTGTTTAGAAGAGAAGATAATCTTAGCATTCTTTACTAGCGTACTGTACTATGCTTGTCTTAAGTAAGTAATTATGTGTATATTAGAGAGCTGTGCATGTGTATTTGGTGTATTTACTAATAGCTAATATATCAGTAAATGAACAAGTAGTAACAGAATTTTGACTGATGAACTGGGTGTCACATGCATACTTCTCTTAAGAAATAAGTATTGATATGTATATATAGATCTGAGGGTTATGCACATGTGTGTTTTGCATACTTACTGATACCTGGTATGTCAGTAAATGAACAAGAAATAACAGTATCTTGACTGATGAACCACGTACTGCATTCCATGTAATATACTGGAATAACATACTGCCACTGCATGATGGGCACACTGGCGCATACATAGCCTTTTATTCATATCATCACTATATAGATAATAAGACATTGTGAACACTGCATAATCATAACAGTCCACTTGCTATTATCACAAGTTTGGGCTTTTTTATACAAAGTATAAACCTTATGGGCCATATCTTCTGACAATTAAGTTGTAATGACAAATATACTGTACTGTGATATACCATCAGCAAGCATATCACGTGTCCTGTTTCATATTTATTGATTATGTTAATTGCATATTGTATGCTTTCTTTACCATTATGTAGGTGCACATCTGATTGTGTTTTATTACTAACCTGTTTTGCACATGACTGTGATTTATGTTACACACCATTTTGCACATCTTTATGGATTGAATTCATGCCTTTTATTAAATAGAGTGTTACAGTTGCATAAGGTCATACAGTATTGTAGTATCACATACATAACAGTTACCACATGTAAATTGTCTAGGTTTGTATGACATGTTATGTAATCATTGTTTTTGAGGATTACCTATTACATACGTATAGTTATGGTTTCTGTGTTGAACCTTGACTGAGCATGGAACCTGTGGTGGCTCTCCTGCTGTATACTTAAGACAATGACATGCCAGATCACTGCCAGGCAATTCTGAGTCTGAGGACCAGGATGATGACTATGACAGGACAAGTATGACTATGACAGACCAGGACCTGTACATGCCATCATTCCTGATGCTTATCATAAAAGACATCAAAGCCATGCCAGAGAGACAATATTCAGAACCAGAACCCAGAATGTAATGACAGATCTCTTCCAGCTACAGACGATGGACCTGATGGGCAACTTCTTACAAGACATGGAACAGGCCATGCATGACTCTTCTGGGAGATTGCTTAAGAGATCTTTGTGATGTTTGACCCCATCAGGGTGGCCCCTCAGGACCGTAAGCATTATTTGTCTGATCCACTTATGTATTGGAGCCACTGTGGTGTTTTCATTATCCAAATATTAATGGTATAGGACAATTGCACAGGCATCACATATAGTTGTCATGCTTTACTGACATAGTCATAAAGTACACTGCACATATCATATGTGGCATTATGTTGCTGCTGCAGTAGAACACACATTACAAAATTATATATGCAGTAACCAGTTTGGTTTATATAATCATGCTTTAATTACTGCATACATTGATTCATATGGGCAGGGATGCTATTCCTTAATTGTGTGTGTGTGTATGTTTATGTGTGCGTGTGTCTGTGTACTCCTATGAATTTAATGCAGCATACTCTATTTTACGTCTAATATGTGAGGGATATGACTGTTACAATTAGTATAATTCAAGTGAGACACAATTGTTCCACTTTTGTTGTTCCATTGTATACTTAGCTGGGGGTCACAATAACTCACATACTACATAGTCCCATAGTTCTCACATAACAAAATGAGGTGAGTCCAGTGTGTTTATTAGTACATGTTATCCATGTGTATTTATTGCACCCATTTCTGTATTGGCTGCTGCTATCTTTTGACTGTTCAACAACATAACAGGTCCTGGATTATGTGATTTCTGTAAAATTGTTGTGCCATGCTGTCACACTGGCACAATAACCTTGTGTTTGGTGTCTCCTGGCAAATATTATGCCATGTTATATCAAATTATTGTGAATAGTACATTTGAGCAGGTATCCTTTACATACTGCATAGACATTCACTGATCCTTTATTGAATATACAGAGGTGGTGCTTTGTTTAGCATCGTTTATGACTCCCTTATTTGCCTGTATTTTGCATTTGTCAATAGCCTGTCTTTGATAACTACTTATATTATGACATGTATGCACATAGTCATGCTGTAGTACATATGTACTGCTTTACATGTATGTACATGTGCATGACCGTATTAGGAATGACACACATCCACCCTTGTAATATGTAGCCATTTGCATGCAGATATTCTATTTTTCTGTTATGTATTTTTGTTCACAAGACTGTCCTTTGATCAGTACTATATAGGTATGGTGCTATTTATATCAAGAAATGTGATTGTAGCATCTATTGTATTATGTTTTCATTGCAGTACATATATGTAATAATCAAAAGTACATTCATTGTGTACCTGTGCATCTTGTTTAACAGTTGCTCATTACTGTGTTTTTGTCATTTTTACACATACATGTTTAGAACCATCACCAATCTTCTATGCCCATGTGGCATACATTTGCCATTTGCTTCAATTTAGCTTTGGAGGACTTGAAGCCCACCTTATGGGATGAACACATGTATGTGCAATATGTCTCCTTAGATAAGCTTGCCCTGCTTTATTCTGTGACTACTTTCTCTTTTGGCATTTCCACACTGATGTGGGCCTGTGTTGCCCATCTCCCACCCCCCTTATAACTTCGGCCAACATGTTTCACATATACAAGGCATATGTTATATGTATGTTTACCTTCCTCTACATTATCATCATTGTCATGTAGGTGTACTGGTACAATATTAGCTTGTGCCATCATGTTGGGTATCACACACAGGCAAGGCATAGGCATGCAGGGTGATGGCAATTGATTTGATTCCATCATTGTTCATGTAATGTGCTGAGCATCACCCAGGGATCTGTATGCATCTTTCCTAAGCATGGGCTAGCATTCCCTCACTGTCATTACTCATATACAGTATGTCTCTTCATTTTCATTATATTCTATGTCATTGGTATGTGTATGGTGCTGACATTCATTTCTGATTGGATCATGTTATTCCTTTGCATGTCACATATATACATTGTATACCCAACAACCCATTGCCTCTAACATGGCATATGTCTTTGACATATGGATCCCATTTTGTCTATATTTGAGTTGTGTACACTTATTGGTGTATTAGATAACCAAATTCTTGCTTTGCTGCAAGACTGCTGTTTGGCACAGTGCTTCGTTGTTTTCCTTTTGGATGCATGGTTGGAGTTTCTAGTCTGGCCTCGACTTGTCTTCCCCCTGCATTTCCTTGCCTGGATTTGCTCATGCTTGCTGTTACATGCTTTCACTTGCACTGCTGATAGCTAAGTGGATGATTGTATTCAATATCCACTGTGTACTTCAGTTATTGCACCATCCCATTTAGTGTTCTCCAGCACACACCTACTATCGGTCATACACATTCTGGTATGACTGTCACATAGTTTCCAACATCTCAGCAATGACTTGTGCATAGCTACATATGTATTTTTACATTGCACTATGGCTGGTATGCATCCCTGCCCTGTTTATTCATTTTCCTGGACCTCGTGTTGCATAGTCTGAATGTGTGCCGTTTGTATTGTAGCTGTCATTTATGTTTATTTCCAGCCTTTGTCATATATTGTCACATTTGTTACATGTTTATACTTGCTGTTTTGCCCTTTTCCTCTTTCTATGTGTCTTCCATTCCTTCTATTCACCTAAAAATGTAGGGCCTGTTCCTGCCAAAAAATAAATAAAAAATGACCCATGCCCTTCTGTCTATGCCTCAGACCTTCTTATTGCATCCTACTTCTTGTGTGTCCTTCTTCCCTTACCCTACATCTGCTTTTCTATCACCCTATTTCGCTGGGTGTGAACATTACTTGTTTTTCCCACAAGTGTTCTACACCCATTGTTGGCTAGTGGTAGCTATGGCAAAAGTGGCTATGATTCACCTTCTCCTTATTTATTTATTGTTTTTATTAGAATTGTTTGTCAGATTCTGCAAATTGTGATGAATGTATTTATGCATATCCCTTTATGAATAATCACAGTATTTATAACTGTGGACATTTGTCACTTTCCAGACATTTTGCTGCATATTTCCATTCCTTTAGTAATTTAAAATGATTACAATAAATTGCATTGAGCTTGTATAATTTCTGTAGATGTTTATTGGTAATGCACATATACATCTTACTTTATGAACTTTTCTTAGTATGACTACTCAAGGTTGTGCAGACATTGCTGGTTATGCCAGCTTTGTGCTGAGTCATTCTCCATACACTGAGGCATATCTGCAAATTACTTAGTTATCTACAGTTTTTATAAGGAACTCGAGGCACTCTACAAGATTCTGCAAACTCTGTGGAATCTGACTCAATATTTCTAACTTTTTAGGACCTTTCGCAGATGCTGTCCAATTACTCAGTCCTTGTGCACCTAAAAGTGAGTTTCACTGTGCATGTATACCCAGTCATGTCATCTTCCATATGCTTTATGAAGGAATGCACATGGTTTGGAAAACAAAATATGAAAAAATGCTATATATTGTTTAGTCTACTCCTAAAGAGTCAAGCGCTCATTTCAGTTAAAATGATCTGTATAATCCTCCTGTTTTTATTTATTTATTATTTTATTTGACATTTGTTTACCAGGATAGTCCAACCGGGTCTCAGAACCCATTTTCAGCAGAGGTCTGGGGAGAAAAGCTCCACATACAGACATATCAGAAACTCATAAATAAATTTACATTTTTACAAGGTACGGTTAATTTACGTGTATAACATACAACATGGTCAAAAACATCTTTACAGTGTACAGCTACATAATACCTTAAAAATCTACACGTGGATAACATAATAGTTTTTAGTACAATAGTTTTTGTGGAGGATATGAGCAATAATCAGGAACATGTAAATCAGAACATGTAGACATGTCTTCTTCCTTTCCTCATTTAAGTGCAACCTCAGATGTTGTACTCAAGGTATAACAGGTGTCAGAGGGATTTGTCTCAATGGGAGAAAACATGGAGTTTCTGTACTTATTTTCAATTACTCAGTCCTTTGGGAGCCACCAAAGCATAGTATAATCATTATATTGTCCATAATCTGACAATTATCAATCGCATGGAATATGCATTTTATGCTGTGTATTTTACTGCAAAGATATATTAAATCAGTCAAGCATGGCATACACACTTTTATCACTACTACCATAGCTACCATTTTTGAAATATTAACATTGATGCACAAATACTAATACTAATAATTATAGAAGCAAAATATTATCCACCTCCTTTTTTGTGGGTATGGTATAAGTAAAGAGAAGAAGAATTGGGCACTGCAGCATGCTGACCACAGTGGATGGCATGCCCCCACCCCCCACAACAGTGAAAGACAAACAGTACTCTATTTAGGTTCATAGGTTCATAGATGGTTACTGGGCTATTGACCCTAAGGTCTTTATAAGCCTAGCCATGTGTACCCAGTACAATACTAGATAAACTCAATATAAAGGATCTTGTCCAAACTCAAGATCTTAGTTAGTAATGACTGCCTATATCTAGGATGGTCATAGGTGAAATCTCCAGCAGAAATTTACTGTTTCCCATCCAGTCATCCAGGCTACACTTAAACAGGGTCATAGAGGGGCCTTTTTTGATGTGAATTGGTAGCTTATTCCAGAGGAGTGGCAACCTCTGAGAGACATATCTGTCTCTCCAGCAGGTCCTATTTATGTCACAGGCCAGGTTAAGGTTCCTGGAGCAGGTAAACCTTGTCCCATTAACTTGCAGATGTGTTGCATTTCCTTTAGGTTTGGATCTAAGCTTGCTCTATTGTCCAGCCACAAGTCTCTTCTAAGTAGTCTGTACGCTACTGAGTACAGTGACAGTGATTTCAGTCTGCCAATGCATGACGTGCTGGAGACCCTGAATTTTCTTGAATAGAAATCTCTGAGGTTTCTCAAGTTGTTGCAGGTGCCTGGTATGGTATATACCAAAAGGAGCACTGTACTCAGTTACTGGCCTGATAAGGGTTGAGTACAGGGGTGTTATGACCTCTTTTGCGGCAATACCTTTTCTAATGAGGTGTGCAATGTAGAATGCCTTCCTTACCACAGTAGACACATGGTGGTCAAAGTTTAGGCTACAGTTAACTTGCATTCCCAAGTCTTTCACTATTGAGTTGTTATTAGGGTATTATTATTTATACGATAGTCTGCAGGGATATCATCTTTAAGTCTGCAGGGATATAATTTTTACTGAAGGTGAGGATAATGCATTTTTTAGCACTGCATTTCAGTCCACGGTTTCAGCACCATTCACTGGTTTGTGTACGTTCCTCTTAAAGTATACTGTCCTTGATTGGGGATTCAATGATTGCACCTAATTTGCAGTTGTCAGCAAACTTAGTCAGGCACAGAAATATTCCAAACAATAGGGGGCCCAGCACTGACCCCTATGGAACCTCACTGGTGACAGGTCCGCTGGTCGAGGTAAAGTTCCCAACTTTGACTGAGTGTGATCTGTCTGTACACCAGTTAGCAACCCACCTGATGACATAAGGGTTGATATTCAACTGGGAGAGTTTATCAATGATGCCCAAATGTGGGATTGTGTCGGAGGCCTTGGCTAAGTCAAGGTAGGCTGTATGCACAGATATGCCTTTGTCTATGGCTCTGGTGACATTTTTGAAGAAGTCCACCAAGTTTAACAGGCAGGGCCTACATTTGACGAAACCAAGCTGTGTCGGATCTAGGGTTTGGAGATCATCTATATCCTTATTTATAAGGTCTATGATGATTCTTTCCATGGCCTTACAGATAAGGCTGGTTAAGCTTATGGGTCTGTAGTTCCCAGGGTCTATTGCTGTACCCCCTTTATGAAAGAGGATGATGGTTGCTTTTTCCATTCATCGTGGACAAAACCAGTATTCAAGCTGTGGTTGAAGAGAGTACCTAATGGAGTTGCTAACTCATGTTTTAGACCACTTCAAATGCAATCTGGGATGCCATCTGGTACCATAGAGGCTGTCATTGTGGCCTTGGAGAGAGCACTAATGATTTGCTTTTTGGAGATGCAAGGTGGGGGAGATGTAGAGGAATGCTTTGTGGAATGTTTGGAGGAGACAGGGGCATGACATTTTTGCCAAACCTGTCAGCTAATAGGTTGGCTATTTTTGCATGATCATAGTGTGCGATGCCATCCTCAACTAGTTCAGCATATGTCTGGATCCTACCTTGTATGTCACAGATATAGCTGAAGAATGACTTATGTTTATCTTTAGCTATAGTTGCTACATTTTTTCAAAGTTGTCCTTACAAGATTTTGCAAGTTGTCTTTTTTTTTTTGTTCAAGCAGAGGAGGGTGATCTTCCAGTGCTGGAACCTCTCTTTTTTATTCTTAGACAGCAACTTTGTCCTCTTGTTGTATAACTTAATGATAGCTGTCCACCAGGGAGGCTTGTTTTTTCTTGAGGATATTATTTTGATCCTATCAAGTACAGCTGTGTCAATACACTTGTGTAAATGTTTGTAAATGGCATTTGTGTATATCTTAGTATAGTTGCCAATGCCATCTGTGGGAACAGGAGATCGGAAATTATTTATGCCAGCCCTTAGGAGGGTATAATTAGCTTTGATGAAAATTTTTAGCCTGATTTCATCTAAGAGGGGTTCGGGTATTATAACTACTGTGACACCCCTGCACTGGCCCAGTAATCAAGGATCCACAATCCTCACCATTGGCAACAATGAGGGACATACACAATGGGAGGATAACAACTGCACACAAAGTAAAGTACAATTTCCCTTAAGAGCACACAGAGATCACAGTCAGTCTGGGGCTGGTTTCTGCATTTTTCTCCAGATCCCCAATAAGACTCACCACTAGCCCAGCTATAGGGTTAAGATCTCAACCGAGTGGTCAAGCCAAAGCCTCCAGCACCCTCTCTGTCCAACCAGTGATTCATGTCCCTGCACAAATAGCTGACAGACACACACTTTGAGACTTGATTTATATACAAACACACACACACACACACACACACACACACACACACACACACACACACACACACACACATATTCCTGGGGAAGGCTGAGATAGGTTTACTAGCTATGCCCCCTTTTGCCCAAACTATAAGGTAGTGCCCACTGCCACCAGCCACTACTCATCAGCTACTTAAAGGCCCTTACAAAGGGTGAACAATCCTACTGTGCAATGTTACTATTATCCAAATGGTAAGTGTGATCAAGACTTTCAAGACTATTTAGGAGTGGCTTGTACAGTGTCACCAAGAACATATGCAAATATTCTAAGAGCTTAAATATGCATAAACAAACCAGCTACAATTAAAAGGTTTAAATATATTTAATAATGAACAATAAAAGAACAAAACAATACTCAAACAACACAGTAACTACATAGTTCAGAATCACAGGAAATATTTTAAAACAACATTGCAGGACAGTCTCAAATAAATACAGAAAACATCTAAACTAATCTTTACTATATTCCTCTGTATATCTAAGAGATATTACTGTACCTTAGATTTACTTACAGAGCAAGGCAAATGCAGATGATGGATATTTCTAGGTCCAACACAAGATACAAAATGCACACTCTGTCTCTGACAGAGTTCTTAAATTAATAATCAACATTACTGCTGGGTTAGCTCAGATGGCATCACACTTTGTCACCTGACTTCAGTTCCCAGGCTAAACAGATACTTAGAATTAAACACCTCTGTGTCAAAATTACATATCTCTCTGAAGTGTGCAGCTGTTAGAAAGTCATAAAGCAATAAAAACACTTTTACATTTGAAATCTAGTAATTATTTGTTTCAAGACACTAGGAGAACTTCTAGCTCTAGACAATGTGTCTGCTTGCTGCACTGAAACACAATCGTAAAACACTTTGATTCCAACTTATTGTCTTGAAGTTTTGCAAGTTAACACTGTATGTTCCAGCTTCTACTATTAAAACATCATTTGCACAGGTATATAGTTTATATACATTTTTGTTCTTTTCCAGTAGTGTACACTGTGGTTACATTCTTGAAGCTCAGTACATAACATACAATTCTCTTACATTTGTAAGACAAGCATATGAATCATATTAATATTAACAAATGACATATGGTTATTTACAAAATTCCACATAGCTGGGCTGGCAGTGCCACAGCTACTTCAAATGTGACTGATTTGTGGTCAGATTTGACCAGTGAGGGTCCTATACTTGTGGTAGTGCAATGATCATCCATGTGGGTGAGGACCAGGTAGAGAATATTTGAACCGCTTGTGGGGTTGCATACTATTTGTTCTAAGGCATTAGTGTTAACAAAGGACTCTTTGTGCAAGTGTGTCGGTACTCATATAAGTTTCCCAGTCAATGGAGGGATAGTCAACATCGCCCATGACTAGACTGTTTGGTTGTAATTTGATTGACTCAAGTATGTACAAATAAGCAGCATGGGTATCTTGGTTCACTGAAGGGGGCCTATAGCTAATGATGACTTGAAGGGGGTCTTACCCACAGTTAGTTGAACTTGGAATGACTCCATGGAGTTTTCCTGTCTAACCAGTCTAGAGGTGTATTTATCTTTGACAAAGATAGATACTCCTCCTCCTTTGGTTCTCACAAGTTCCTTTTGCACTCTGTAAGTGTGGAAGGCATTGTAGTCTTACAAAGCCTGGGTGCTCTCTGTGGCCCTGAACCAAGTTTCTGTGACTGAACATACATCAACATCCTCCAGGGAGAGGAGTGCTTCCAGAGAGTGCAGTACCTGATTTAAACTCCTAGAGGTTAGCAGCACAACCTTTAATTTATTTGTGAGTGATATGTTTCACATCAGAAATTTTGTTTTTGAGACCTTGCCAAAAAAGGCACTATGGGGGAGGCAAGTGCCTTAGCCACTCACCAAAAGCCTAGAGGTGACAAATAAAGACCATCTCTGGCAAAGCAGCATGCTCTATCAACCATGTCATTTCAGACTTACAGAAACTGGACCCCTTAGAATGACACCAAAAATTAAGCCAATTGTTGAAGCCAATCATTTTTTTGTTTATACTGTGGTATTATCCTAGGTGAGGGCAGAATGCTGCTCAAGGCTAGGGATATACCTGCCTGGGACACATATTCATAGAGCTCAATCATGTCTCTCTTCATATAGTCCAGTAAGGTACATCTCAAGTTGTTCACACCAACATGAACTATGACGGAGTCATAACAGTACTTGTTGTTGAGAGACTTGAGTGCATGTGTGGTCTGATGGATCATGGCACCCAATAGACATCTGAATGTAACCTTCTCCTTGTCTAGCCTGGTGAGACATCTACGTGTGTCACAATGGATTCTCCTATGACTAAAAATTTAGTTTAGATGTGATTTGCCTTAGGGGCTAATTTGATGAGACATTGGTGCTTGTGTTTTTATGTGTATTGAGTGCTGTAGGTGCTGTATTGCATGTAGCATGTTTGTGTTTGCAAGGTCTCTGGTGTTTAGTTAAGTTCCTGGTGAGTACCTCTGCGTATGGCGGTTTATGTGTTGAGTCCATGGTTTGCATAGGAGGTGTAGTATGTGAGCTGACAATCTGTTCAGTGTTACTGTTCTGTGCATGAGAGAGCAATGATTCCAGATTCTTAGTGTAGATGCATTTCTCACAAATTGTACTTGGGTAATTTAGGAGTAAAGGGTTGTCAGTGTACATGAGACAGTTGCTACACTGCCTCAGGATACCCTTGTCAATCAGGCTTGTAAGGAGGAATGGAAGGAAATTGACCATTCATAATGCAAGGTTAAATCCTGTTTTCACAGTTGGGAGAGAAAATGGGGGTGTGTGGTATAACAGGGTGCTCTAAATGGGGTGTATACTAATGGGGTGCTCTATAAAGGGTCTACACTGGTGGGGGTTCCTTAAATGGTATGAGACTATTGTAGATGTGGTGGTTTTGAGACTGATTAAGGGGCAAAAATGCAGCTAATGTGCTCTCTGAGCAGCTAAGTGCAATTTAAGGGCTTCTCAGCTGGATCACAGGTAGCTACTAAGGGTAAATTTATCTACTGAAGTTTCTGCATCTATAACTGCCAATGGTTACCCCCACTGTGCAGTATTGTTTGATGGTGAATGGAAGTGTGCTACTCGTAAATAGATGAATACAGCAAAGCAGTGGCTAGTCATCTAACTCTGTGGAGTTATGTTCAAACAAGCACAAACCCACACAAATGTGGGGCTTATGTAGCAACAATTTAACTCATTCACTCCAATGGAGCTCAGAAAGTTTGCAATGTAACATCCAATGGGTGGAGCCTAAGCCTTTTAACAGAATCAAATTATGTCCTCAAATTTCAAACAAATGTTCATATTTCTAGAGCTATAGGGGTTAAGAAATAAGTATAAATGGCAAACTCTTCAGCACAAACTAGTTTTATATTGGTAGTATTCTTTAGGTTATAGGTCTTAAACTGAATGTTATAAGTCACAGTCAACACAGTGGGCCAGATTCACGATAGCTTGCACGGAGTGTACGGGTAGAGTAAGACTCCATGCAGCCATCATGTCCGACGAGCGATCCAGGAACAGCCTGTAGGGGCGTGTAAGAGAGTTCCTAAAATGTCTCCTACATGGACAGGGCTGGGATATGCAAATTACCTCACTTGCAGCTGAAAGGCATGCAAATGAGGTAAATTTGCGATCCAGGAAGCACAAACCTGTCCGAGTAGGAGCCGTGTTAGTTGTAGAAATGTACTCAGTTGACAACTGAGTACCGTTCTGCAAATAGCACAATGGAGCCTTGTTAGCTCCAAATAAAGGTTGCATATGGTTGAGGAAGCATGCCAATGGCCAAATATACAGCCATTGGAAATGTTCCCAGATGCAAAATTAAAATAAAAATACTTTTTTTTTTTCGGCGATTTCCGATGTTTAAGCGTAGCGCAGCGCCGCGCAAATGGGGTGCACTATAAAAACCATAAAATAAGAAAATAAAAGCCACAAATGTGGAACTTATGAAAATTTTTAAATTACAATGTAAGGGAATAGCAAGCTGCAGACAACATGGCCACCGAGTAGGGGTTGCTAAGGGGAGAAGCCTAGTCTAAGACATGTAACCAAGCATTAGTAGGCAATCCTATGTAAATGAGTGTTAGGATAGTGAATCACACTTTTACATAGCAAATGAGCACAGTCAGTGGAGTGTAGGAGTAGGATATGGGGAGTAACAGAGTAGGAGATAGGTGACATCACAAGGGGGGTATGTATGAAAGTAGTGAAGCTCATTGGAGCAGAGTGGCATGTGTTAGCTGTCAGTTATACATCATGGAAAGAGGTGTGTCAACAGGTAGGCCAGGGAAAGCCAAGAAATGGAAGGTGTATACTGTAGATAACACCAAAGTTTCTTGCTGAGTGGGTATGCGCGCGTGTGCCTGCCTGTAAACTCGAGTAAGACAGAGTGCGCATGTGGAAACGTGAGTGCGCACGTTTAAGCCGGAGTAAGCATGTATAAGGCTGTTTAAAGACCAGTAAGCGCATTTGCGCTGGTGTGCACTCGGTTTAACCCGAATAAGCAAGTATTAGTCCGTCTAAGCATGTGTGCGTGCGTGTGAGCTGCTGTGAGCGTGTTTGCGCTTGTATGCGTGTCGCTCCCCCCTGAGGAAACAGAAAGGAAAAAGGAAGCACAACAAATAGCAGGAAGCTACCAGGGAATACTAGTAGAGCTAGCAGGTGCAAACAATTGTAATCAGGCAATTACACAGGCAGAACACTAGCCCAGCCCAGCACTTAAAACTTTGCAAACAACAGTGCAGTTTGTTTCTCTCAATAGACACTGCAACACTGGAGTAAGCTACTAGAAGTGAAAACTGAAAAAGCTTCACTCAGACAAAAAATGCTAGGGGCTGCCATTGCTGTGATAAGGCGACATATGCAACATGCTGAGGGTGGTGACAATGCAAATGCTGCCGGACAACCCACAGTGAGGAGACGGAGAAGAGTGTACAGGCCCAGGGTCACCTACCAGGGATTACATGAGCTGGAGATAGTGGAGCACTATAGAGTGGACAGAGACCTCCTGCAGCAAATTGTTGAGCTGTGCAGGCCACGCCTCACACACAGAACCAACAGAGGGGAACCCATCCCAGTGGAAACCAAGGTATGTGTTGGCCTAAGAATACTAGCAACAGGTACCTTCCACAGACCAACTGGTGATATGATGGGGATATCACAGGCATCAGCATCCAGGGTACTGCACCAGTTCCTGGATGCCATGTCAGCACATGTCAGTGATCATGTATATTTCCCCAATTCCCGTGAGGTATTGGCCAGCAATATGCGTCTCTTCCAGAAAATAGCAGAATACCCTGAGGTAGTGGGTGCAATAGACTGCACGCATATACGCATCAAAGCACCAGCCAGTGAGCGGGGTAGGGTCGAAATTAACCGCAAGGGCTTCCACTCCATCAACTGCCAGGTCATGTGTGATTCCCAGGGCATAATAATGAATGTGTGTGCTGCCTGCCCTGGAAGCTACCATGATTCCCATATCTGGCATCTGACACAGCTGTACCAGACATTTGCCAATGGGGACATCCTACATGGTCACCTAGTGGGGGATGCTGGCTATGCACTGGAGCCGTGGCTGATGACACCCATCAGAAACTCACACACACCTGAACAGGAACGCCATAATGAGGCACACGCACAAACACGAAATGTAATTGAGCGTGTGCTTGGGTTGCTCAAGTCACAGTTCCCGTGCCTGGACACATCTGGTGGAGCCTCGCAATACTCACCAACTACATGTACCCAAATTGTTATGGTATGTGCCGTTCTACATAATATGATTCTGTGAAAACAGCTGCAGCAGGACCAGCATAGGCCTCGGCCAAACAGCCCCCCCACCAATGCCAAGGCCATCACAGGCAGAGCGTGACTCAGAGGAGGAACAACCTGAGCCTGCCCCAGTAGGCAGAAGGAGGCATGCCCAGTATACCTTGGCCTTGGCAAAGAGGCAACGCATAGCACATACACTGGCTCAGTAGGAACCCTGGAAATGATACCTCTCTCTGACTCCCACATATAGTGAAAGGGATGCCTAAGTTGACACAACCTGCTTTCAAACATGTGCAGGGAGTGTAGTATGTGCATCCGACATAGGCAGCCCAGCAGCACCACCTGAGGCATGATTGCCATGTGTTAAGCAATGTAAGGTAGTGCTAAACAGCATTTACCACCATGTAGTATATGCAAACTTGATGACCTTGAGTATCATCCTACCCTCACCAAGCATGATGCCACAATATGAAGACAAGATGATCAATTACAACAATTGGCTTAAGTATTGGTGTCAGTGAAAGGGGATCCAATGCCTGTCAGCCTGGGATGACATGCTCGACAAGACATGATGCTTCACTAGGGATGGCTTTCACCTGTCACCTGTGGCCTTTTGGATATTGCCAAAGGCTCTTGTCACCCCCATAGTGCCTTTTTCAGGTAAGGCTCAAAAGACAAACCCACCTCCATAGGTATGAGGTGTAACCTGTTAGTGCTAGGGTGCTCTTGGGAGCCTTGAACCAGGTTTCTGTTACTGCACAGATATCAACATTCTCCATGCTGAGGAGAGTTTGGAGAGCATGCTTCTTGTGGTTTAGACTTCTGGCATTGAGTAGCATTACTTCTAGTTTCTTATCCCTTGTGATACCTATGGAGGTATCCATAAAGGAGGGTGAGTATTAATATTTGTCAAAGATACCCACACAACCAGGTTGGTGGCACAGCATGAAGCATCAGAGACTATCCATGTGCAACTAACAGTGGGTAAAACCACCTTCCAGTTCATAGCCTGCTACAGACCACCATCCTAAACCCAGGAACCACACTTGGCTGACTGGAGAACACATGAAAATATGAAGGTCTCCCCAAACCATTATACTGGCCAACTTCAGCTACCCAAACATAGACTGGGAGCATTACCCTAGCTCCAACACCCTAGCCCAAAGGTTCCTAGACTTTATAAACTCAAATGCTATGGAACAACTTGCTGCCACTCCCACAAGAGGGGAAAACATACTGGACCTGATCATCACCAACATGGGGACTCTATGCCCAAGACCAGAAGTGTATCCCTCACTGGTAAGATCAGAGAATAGAGTAATCTCACTGGATATTCACATCCCGACCCCAGCCCATGGCCAGAAAACCACAGTGAAAAATTTTCACTAAAGCAAATGTCACACTCCTCCAAACCGAGGTGGAATCCTTCACAGCCCCTGTGCCTGTGGAAAATATGGCCCAGATCTCAGAACCATTTATAAACGCATTCTATGAACACCTGCAGGAAAGCATGGATCATGCAATCCCAAATAAAACCAAGACCCAATCCTCCAAAGGCAGGCATCCTGTCTGGTGGACCCCAGCCATAAACAAACCATACAATACAAGGAGGAAGCTACTATATTATAGAGCAAAATCCCAAAAAGGGAAGGCATCTCTGATCAGTATTATTAAAAAGCTATGGCCACACATAAAACTGTCTAAGGCCATCTTTGAGATAAAAATTGTACAGGACACTAAGGATAATCACAAGGCTTTCTTTAGTTATGGTAGGAACCTGGGTGGGAATTCCCAGATATGTTCAGAATTAGTCCAAAATGACAAACAATACACCAAATCCACAGACATTGCCAACATCCGAGCTGACAGGTTCAGTGCAAACTTCTCCCCCCCTCCCCACCAAAAAGGGCAAATATCTATCCCAGCAGAGTGCTGGCCCCCTGACATCTCAGATACTCAGGTAACAGCCAGCCTCTCTAAAGCAAAACACACAGCATCAATGGGACCAGACGGTGTCCTGGGCTTTGTCCAACATGAACCCCAAGAAGAATTGAACACAAACATAAAACCACTGTTCAATCTCAGCCTTACCACAGGATATGTACCCAAAGAGCAGTGTACAGCAACAGTGGTCCCTCTCCACAAAGGTGGTGCCTTAATGGATACTGCAAACTATCGCCCCAGAAGCCTGACTAGCTTGGTCTGCAAAGCTATGGAAAGGATCATCATGGACCTCAGAAATAAAGATATTGGGGACCTACAGACACTGGATCCTACCCAGTTTGGCTTTGTTAAGGGCAGATCCTGCCTCTTAAACCTGGTTGAGTCATTTGAAACAGTCACCAAGGCCATTGTCGAGGGGAAGGTGGTCCACACAGCCTACCTGGACCTTGCAAAAGCCTTCCACACAATACCCCACTTGGTCATTATAGATAAGCTCACCACCTTCAATATAAACCCCTATGTCACTAGATGGGTTGCAAACTGGCTCAAGGACAAAACCCACATGGTCAGAAATGCTGGAGCCATGTCAGACCCCAAACCAGCTACAAGTGGCATCCCACATGGCTCAGTTCTGGGACCTCCCTTGTTTGGTATATATTTCTCAGAGGTACAGGCCAACATAGAAGGACTGTGGCTGAACAAGTTTGCAGATGACTGCAAACTTGGTGCCATAATCAACCCTCCAGCTGACACAAGCATCCTACAAAAGGGCCTCATAGAAACAGACAATTGGTGCCAGAGATATGTCCTCAAGCTAAACGCAAAAAAGTGTATAGTCATCCCCTTTGGCAAAAACTAAGTGCCCACAAACTACCACACAGGTGGTAACCCATTAAGTATGGAAGAAGTGATAAGGGACCTGAGGACCCAAGTTGATAGCAATCTCTCATTCGACAACCACATGGCCAAAGTGTTTAGAAAAACATTTCATATAGCCCACCTAATCATGAAGGTATTCACATATAGATCAGGGGAGGTCATCGTGCCTCTTTACTCATCCCTCATCAGGCCCATAATTGAGTACAATGCCCCTTGTGGGATGTACCTTATCAGACACCTGCAGCAGCTGGAAAGACCACAAAAGTACCTCACCAGGAGGATCAAAGGGCTCAAACAGATGCTATTTGCTGCCCGGTTAAAGAAACTGCAGTTCCACTCAGTGGCATACCGCCTGCCCAGAGGCAATCTGTGCCTGATGTATAAAGCCATGTCCAACCTGGAATCAATGGACATGCTGCACCTTGGAAAATCTCAATCCCATCAAGCTATGCGCTCAAGAGACCTGAACCTCAGGACTGAAATAAATAGGACATGCTGGAGTGACAGATTCATAACCCAGAGACTCCCTCCACTCTTGAGTAAACTCCCACTCCAGGTTAACCAGAGTCCCTCATTGACTCTCTTCAAGAGGAATCTTGATGGGTGGATGTGAGCTTGTAGGTTTACCCTGGGTATCACTTCTATGTCACTGTTAGACAGAGGCACAGTATACTAACCTTGAAAAATGTCATGGCAAACTCCACTTAAAATGTGTGTTGAAAGCCAAACACACTCTGGCTAGGATTATAAATGCCCTAGGGCAGATAGCCTAGTATGAACCTATGAACAGAATCACACACACCAACTAGTACAACTGTGATCAATGTAGAGTAATGTTTGGCAATGTCCACCCAAGTTGGTGAATACACAGCAATGTTGGACAAGCCTGGTTTAAGTAGGCCATAGCTGAACAAAATGCAACATGCTCATAGTTGCCCAACGGGCCCTTAACCAGTCTGAGCATTTAGAGCAGTGATGGGGCTCAAACCCATGATATTGTACACCATAGTGAAAGTACTGAACCACTACAACATGACAGTATTGCAATGTTCAGCCAGTATGAAAGAATGTTGACAAGTCTTTGCAAACTATCCCATGGAAACCCTGCATGCACAGCATAATCCCTGTTGAGTTATGACACAGAGGAGTCTGGCAGTAAGAACACAACATGACTTCCAACACACACAGTATAAATGTCAGTATTGGTCATGTTCACACACAACCACAAATGTAGTGGACTTCAGATCACAACATATGGAAAGGTCACACCGGGCATGCTCACACACATGGATAAATGAGATATATGTCAGGCAACAAACCATGGAAAGCCTGAACTGGGCATGCTCACACACTTAGGCCATGTCTGAGTATAGCAGTCGGCCACACATATCTGGCAGTTGTATGTGTTAAGCCAGGAACCTCCCACGATCCAGCAAGCCACCCTGTGCAGACAGTTAAATGACAACAGACACATATATTAATATACTGGAACCCTGTCATGATCAAACATGTTACGCAGATACACAAGTTGTTCATAGAAACAGGGAAAGCTACAGCAATAAAGACCTGCAAACAGTATCAGCAACAAATATTGTGCATCCTGAACATAAACATAGGTGCAGAGGTCAATACTAGGCTGTCTGCCCTAGGGAATTCATAAGCCTAGGCATAGTGTATTTGGCATCCGCCTCTCCAGTAGAGTAGCCTACTGTGCCTCTGTAAAGTAGGTCACAGAAGGCACCCTTTAAGGCTAGTTTCCTGTGCCTCTCTCAAGCAGGGACACAGTGGAGATCCCAGGGGTGAATTTGCAAGTTCCCATCCATGCGGCTGGATTTTGCTGGAAGAGGGTTGGGGAGGGGCTATGTCTAACTCTAATTGGGATTCAATTCCAGAGTGAGGGGAGCCTCTGGGTAATGAATCTGTCCCTGCAGCATGGCCCATTTAGTTTTGTGCTGAGGTTTAAGTCCCTGGAGTGTGTAGCTCTAAGGGTCTTGGATGTTATGAGGTGGAGCATGTCCATTACTTCTGGGTTTGACATGGCTGTGTACGTCAGGCATAGATTGCCTCTGAGTAGGCATTAAGCAACTGAGTAGAGCTGGAGATCCTTTAGTTGAGCTGCATAGGATATCTGTGTGTAGCCCATGATCCTCTTGGGGAGGTACTGTTGTGGTCACTGTAGTTGCTGCAGGTGTTGGGTAAGGTACACCCCAAAAGGGGCATTGTAGTCAAGCATGGGCCTGATGAGTGACCAGTAGAGGGCCACAATGACCTCCCATGATCTACATGCAAACCCCCATGTGATAAGGAGGGCTATATAAAGGTCTTTGCAATGACTCTGTCAATGTGATTAGCAAAGGAGAGGTTACGATCTATGTTGGTCCCCAAATCTGTAAAGACATCTTCTGTAGTTAATGGATTACCACTTATGTGGTAATTTGTGTGCACCTTGTTTTCCCCAAAGGGGATGACTATTCATGTCTTAGCATTTAGCATGAGGCCATGGCTCTGGCAACAAGCATCCATCTCTGTGAGACCCTTATGGAGGAAGCATGTGTCAGCTGCAGTGTCGCTTATGGCCCCCGGTTAGCAGTCATCTGTGACATTTGTTAGACATAATCCCCCCGTGTTAGTCTGAACCTCAGAGAAGTACATACCAAACAGGGCAGGTCCCACAACTGAGCCCAGTGAGACACCAGTTGTAACTGGTTTGGAAATGGACATGGCACCTGCAATTCTGACCATGTGGGTTCCATCCCTGAGGCAGATAGCAACACATCTAATGATATAGGGGTTGATATTTAAGCTGGTAAGCATATGTATGATGCCTGAGTGGGGTATTGTGTTGCAGGCTTCTGCAAGGTACAGGTAGACTGTGCGAACTACTTTGCCCTCATCCATGGCTTCAGTAACAGTTTCAAAGATATGAACTATGTGTAAGAGGCAAGATCTGCTCTTAACAAAGCCGAATTGTGTATGATCCACTGTCTGGAGGCTCACAATGTTTTTGATTATGACTTCCATGATAATATACTCCATAGCTATTTCTACCACACTAGTCAGGCTTATGGGGTGATAGTTCCTGTGGTCCGTTGTGGCACCACCTTTGTGGAGTGGGAGCAGTGTATGTGTATGCCATTCTCAGGGTACATATCCTGTAGTAAGGCTAAGCTGGAACAGTGACTTAATGTGAGTGTTCAGTTCTACTCAGAGCTCATGTAGGACACAGCCTGGGACACCGTCCAGTCCCATACATATGCTGTGTTATTTGCTGTGGAGAGGGCACCTTTCACCTGTGCATCTGTGATGTCAGGGAGGTTACATTCATTTGGGATGGGCATCTGTACCCTTGGGGGGTAAGGGGGGGCGTTTGTGCAGATTCCGTCTGCCAGGGTGTAGGCTATGTCCATAGGTTTGGCATATTTTGTGCTGTTATGCAACAATTCAAAGCATATCTGGGTGTTTCCACACATATTCCTGACATAACTAAAGAAAGCCTTGTGATTATCTGTAGTGTCTGGTCAATTTCACTGTCAAAACTTGCAATTGTTGATTATATGAGGGATTGAAGTGTCTTGCCAATACTGTTCAGAGATGTCCTCCCTCTGTGGGATAATGCTCTGTTATTGAGTAGCTTCCTCCTTCTGTTGTACAACTTATATATGGCCGGGGTCAACCAGACAGGTCTCCTGTTTTGGAGGAGTCATAGTTTTATTTGGATAGCATGATCAATGCATACCTGCAGGTGTTCATAGAATGCGTTTGTAAAGGATTCTGCAGATTGGGCTGTATTATCCTCCAGCACGGGGCCTTTGAAGTATTCCACCCCAGTCTTCACAAGTGCAAAGTCTGCTTTTGAGAAATTCTTTAAAGTGATTTCCTTGGCTGGGAGTGGGATATGGATGTCCAGGGAAAGTTGTTTATGGTCTGATCTTAACAATGAGGGTTCTACCTCTGATGTGGAACATAGAGTCCCCATGTTGGTGATGATCAGGTCCAATATGTATTCCCCCTTGTGGCTGTGGTGACTGGTTGTGCCATAGCACATAGATTCACAAATTGTAGTGGCTGTAGGGTGATGTTGTTGAGGCCTGTGTAGTATCCCCAGTCAATATTTGTGTACCTGAAGTCAACCACTATAATGGTGTGTGTGAAGACCTTCATATCCTACACTGTTCCCAAGAAGGCCAAGTGTGGTTCCTGGGTATGGGGGGTGGTCTGAACTACACACCAAACCAAAAGGCAGTTTTGCACAATGGTAGTTGTATATGTATGGCCTGTCATGCTTAGTGCAGTGGTACCAACCCATAGGTGTGTGTATCTGTGATGTATATGGATACACCCCCTAGTTGTGTTGTGTGTTACAAGTCCTGTGGTCACGAAGCATGGTATAGAACATAACCTGGCAGTGCCAGTGTGCATATGTGACCCTGAACTAGGCATCTGTTAATGCGCAGATATTGTTATCCCCCATACTGAGGGATAGTAAAAGATGTACATTCCTCTTTGGAAAGACTGATGATGTCAGCACCCTATAAATACAGCAAGAGAAGGGAAATCATCCAGTAATGCGAATAGCATGCTGTGCTAATGCGTCTCTTTCAAGTATCATAACATAGTTAGATAGGAGTTTGAATCCTGCAAATGCTGGGTGTGGGGGGGGGGCAAGGTGGTGTGTACGTATGCAATTCTCTGTGAAAAGAATGGCCTTTTTGAAGATTGGGATAACACACTAAAAGATGTACATTCCTCTATGAAAAGACTGATGATGTCAGCACCCTATAAATACAGCAGGAGAAGAGAAATCATCCAGTAATGCAAATGGCGCACTGCGCTAATGCGTTTCTCTCAAGTAGTGTAACATAGTAAGGTAGGGGTTTGAATCCTACAAATGCCATGTGTGTGTTTGTCACACTGTTTTTGTCAATGTGTTGTGTGCTTTGCTTTTATTATTGTATGACATATTATTATAACAGTAATTTCAATGCACACATCAGGTATGTGTGTGCCACATACAGATATGTACCTGTGACCTCTAATAGTTCCTATGTGTGAAGCCTGCCTCATATGAATACAGTTGTTACCTTTGCCAGCATGTGCCGCAGCTTCCCAGACCTTAGGCCATACATGTATGTTGGTGACAATGCAGACTACTGCAGTGATCTGTGTCCTAGGCCAGCTATGTGACACATACCCATGAAAGCTTTGATAGATTAATGTGGGTGAGGGTTCATGTCTGGAGTATATGTCAGACATGTTAAAACACAGCAAAGTCTGTGAGTGATGGACATCCACTGTAGGTGTATGGCAACTGTTGCCGATATGCATATAAACACCTTCTTGCTTAGGTGATACATTGAGGGACTGCAGAATACCTTTGGAAATGTGAATATCACAGGATAGTCAAGATAACACTTGTCCACATGTACACACCATTACCCGTTCTACATGATGGGTGCTACCACCTACATGGTACTGTTGGAATACTATGTTAAGTACATGCTGATGACAATGCTACAGTTGTGTTACAGCAATACAACATGGCTTGGACAACAGGTATCTGTCTGTATGATACCCTTGTGGTGGTTAGGTGTGTCATGTGTAGAATGCATTGTAGGCCACTGTATGCATTTGCAGTCGTGGATGGACATATCTGTAGTGTGTTGGGATGTACGTGAGACTGCTATATGCCAAAGAGTATTGTTCCCAGGGATGTGTGGGGCTCAGTAAGAATGGCTACTGGTATAGTGTAGTACTGCAGGGATATCACTGACACTGGGTTCCTACATCTGTGTATCAGTTGAGGAGACACCATGTAATGAAAACTGAATATCAGGCTATGTAGGCTGTGTATACTACCAGAATGCAGACCATTGACATTTGGAAACTGTATCACCCACAGCATACTGTCAAATCATGTCATGTTCCATGCTAACCATGTTCACAAATGTACACCTGCAACTCTGTGCTGCAAACATCACACATGTACTGTCCACACCCCAACACATGCAGGCACAGGTACACACAACAGCCATGTGGCACATGTGCAGACAGCACACTTTGGGAATTAACACTGGTGTATACAAAACTACAATGACAATCATAGTGTTAATGCATCATGCATGCTCGGATATACCCACAACAATATCATTACACTGTACTATTAGCAACATGATAATATTACTACAGTGCTATGTAGTCACCCTGTGCATCAGCACCATGCTATCCTGTTCCTGCATCAATGTTACAGATGGCAGGAGGTGGCACAGTTTCATCATATGCACAGGGTGTGTACTTTGTTTGCCAGAGTCTGCCATTGACACATCCAATTGACATGTATGTGTGTGTGTGTGTTAGTGAGGGACAACAGTACAACATGGGGCAATGTTGATATGATGTGTGTGTGTATGTGTTAGCCCTAGGTGTTAGCATTACGTGTGTGTGTATGCATGCACACAGTTCCACCACGTGGCTGCCATATAAGGGTGTTTGTGGACAGCCACAGACTGTACCTGCCAGGTCATACAGATCACTGTATCTGGCCATGGACACGGTACCTGTGCCTGGCAGGGGTGCTACGGACAGTATCAGGTACTAAGCCAGACCGGATACTGTCATCAGAAGCAGTGGGTTGTTGACTGGACACATGTCCCTGCTGGGACTGTCCAGAGCCACGTGCACATGGTCTTCTAGGATGGTCTAATGACAGCACAGACCCAGCATTGCTGTGGCTGGTACTGGCACTATGGGAGCGGCTGCGGGTTTGTTGTCATCCGCGACGACTGCCAGCTGATGATGTTGCTGGCATACGTCCACGTCAACGCCTCAACCATCCTGCACTGTCCTGGCTCCTGGACATGTAGTTGTGGAAGAGATCTAATGTGTCCCCTCAACGTCTATCAATGACCTTGCTGATATTACGGATGGCAGCCGCAACATTACGCATAGTGTCATTCATAGCGGTGCGATGTGCTCTAAGCTCCCTCAGACCCTGTCTGGTGTACCATTCCATACGTGCCTGTGCCTGCATTACAGCCCGGAGCATAGCTGAGGTTGAAAGACCTCTGTGGGCACGTCTGACAGGGGCAGTACGACCACGGATGCTCCCATGAGAACCCCTGGACATCTGCCTGTGTGGTACCATGTCAGGAATCTGGCCATGGCTGCTGTGAGAGGATGCATGTGCCAATGATACCACGCTACCCTGGTCAATGCCCACTGTATGCTGTCCCTCAGCTAAGGACATTGCAGGATGACTGTGCACATTGATGGGGTTGACTGCTGTGCAGTGTCGATTGGCTGACCAACGACAGACCCTGTCACACCTCCCTGTGCCATTACACATGTATCATCATTATCACTATCCCCAGCAGTGGCTTCAGGTTCCCTGCTGCACTCCACCAGAGCAACATCAGAACCTGTGAGAGGAAGATAGGAAACACAGTTTACAAATGTGTACACGATGTTAGCACACAGACACTCAGGCACACAGGCACACAGGCACACAGGCACACAAGCACACAGGCACACAAGCACACAGGCACACTCCTCAGTACAGCAGATACAAACACAGACACACCTGCAATCCAACATATACACAATACTGTTTGAGGGTGGATGACAGTATCACAAGGAAAAACATCACTGCACATGTGTCAGCATGCAGATTATGTGTTGCACAGGAACATGCAGTGCAAGTGTAGACAGCCCTTGTTAATAACAGTATATGTGTACTTGATGCTTGTGTGTAGTTGTTCAGTGATTGTCTCCACCCTGGGACACAATGTGTACAAGGACAGAACAATGTTGTGCAAGTGTTACAAGCTGTGGGTGCATATATTTGCACACACATACACAACACATGATGGTGCTATGCAATAACTTCTATGTGTACTTTTGTGGTCAGTGGAACTGGATGTGGTGTCGTAACGTGAGCCATGATCAACATGCTTCTTGTGGTCAGTCAACAATAATAATGTGTGCCAGACAGGCAGCTAGCATGCTGTACCTGAAGTGCAGTAACATGACTACATCCACAATTACACAGCTACTTGTTACATGGGTGTGTAAGGTGGCCAATAGTGAGAATTGCCTAACATGAATGTATTATTTGTTCAAGACTGTTGCACAAAGACATGATAGGCCTCTACCCCTCAGGTATATTATGTGCGCTGCATAGATGATAAGTGGGATACTGAAGGGTGGGCATACAGCAGGTGTCATAATTGGACATGTGTAGCAGGCTAAGGTGTAGTGTCTATGCCAAACGTGTGTGTTGTGTACATGTGTATCAGGTATGCCTATCCAATGTCCAGTACTGTGTTTCCACACGTGTGTCATGCTCTGTGTATTGCATGTGAGTGAGGCAGCTACTGAGAATAATGGGATATGCATAGTCTCACAGCAAACATGCACAGCATGCATTATGCGTAGGTGTGTTACATGTACACACACTACACCTCTATATGACATGCACATGTCATTAGCAATAATATTGTTATTACACACTCACCAGCATGGATTGGCTGCCTTGCTGTCACTCTAGAGGGACCTGCAAAAATATGAGAGTGATTGCCAGTGGCCACAACTGTGCCATTGATACTGTGAGTATGATAAAGTACAGTAGTATAACAGTTGGCTTTCACAGGTATACAGATTATACTCAGAACATCAATCTTGCAGAAGAATCAGCAGGTTAACAGCTACACACACAGTACAAATCTCACACATGCATAAACTACCAGTACAGAGAACAGTCACCTACAGATATGGCATGTTACCTGCACACTCCATTTCAACATGCTGAGTGTCTCCAGCCTCCATGATGACACATGTTTGTGGATGTTGTTGTTGTTGGTCTGGAGCCACAACACTTAGGAGGTGCTCCTCCACACTGGTGAGGGGGGGGGGTGGATAGGTACCCCATCTCCTGTGGCAAGCTGTTGTCTGTGGATATCAGACGTACGCTGCAGGACATGTCTAATTAAATCACTGCAGTGATGGCGTACCTGCTCATATGTCCAGTTATGCATGCCTATGTCATTTACCCGATGGACAAGATCTTGTCACAGTGCAGCCCTCTCATGCTGGTTCTGGCTGGTCCTGGAAAACAGCACAGAGAAATTCTGCACCAGACTCTGGTGGATCTCCTGATCCTCTGCTGCTGTATAAGGTGGGTTATGCTGATGCACCATCACCCTGGAAGGAAAAGAAAAATATGTGAGCAAGTCATGTGGAACACTTAATATTCTAATGTACTGATATCACTTAACTGCCATATATAGCATCTGTCTGTCTATCAGGGGATACACATGTTTGATACCACATATCAGTGCTCATCACACAACTGTCTGACAGTGCCTGCCACACTCCATACAACAAACTAGTATACACCAGCACTCAGCACACTGTTTGGGATACAATGCACAACCTCACACTGGGGGTATGTATCAAGCTAATGGATGAACAATATTGTCATCCCATGCAATGAATGCAATGTACATTTACAGTTTCAATGATAATCCACCCTAGTCTTTGATGCCATACCCCTACCTGACATATGTGCACAGTTGTTAATATAGTCAGCATACTGCTGTCACAGGGTATACATGCTGCCAGGTACACACACATACCCTGTAACACACATGTGATTGCGGCCATGGTACAGGTATCATTACACACACATTACACATACATACAACACACAAATGTATGACGACACAGATGAGCATTAACTGTGTACCTTATAGTACTGTGTGCCCCTACTTACAGATACCTATGCATGAGGTGTGTAATCTGTGCAGACTACAGGAAACACACCAGACAGTGTTACCAGGGAATGTGAACATACACCATACTGTAGTGTTTAGACCTACAACTTCAGGTAGTACAACAGTTCATATGTGAGCTGGATTCAACAGCAGTACCACTTACTGAGCATACATGTATTGTTTCTGCCTACAATGGGACACCGCAGTCATACACAGGGAACTACGGCACAACATATGCCAATCTACTATGTTTGCATCCTGATAACTGACACATCTTTCTCTGGCCTCACACCTAGGACACAAACTACCATGACAGACACAAACTCACGCTAAGCTATCACACCTTTACAGACTTTGCACACATTCAGTGTCATACTCATTCAACCTCACATAGCTGGTATTGCACTGAGTACATGTGTGTGTGCATTGTGTCATAGGTAGGTACTATGCTATTAGCCCTGGGCCTAGGGCAGCCTAGTCATATGCTACCCTGCCCTTTTGGACACATGTAATGTGATTTTACTTGCTCCTGTGAAACAGTTACACAGAGGTGACTCACAGGGCATATTACCTATCTCCATAACATTCATCAGGGGTATGTATGACATCTACTAATGAGGAGCCTTGTTTGTTAATGCTGGGTGGTTTAGTCCAGGGTATGGCATATTTGTGTATATGAACCTGTACCTCCAGCATGTGCTGTTTAGTGCAGTGACAAGGATTAGGGCCCTAGGTCATGTAGGCTGGATGGATTGTGAGGTGTTGCCATGGTGGTTGGCCGACTGGTATGGGTGTGACATAACTCTGTATGTCCAGCAGTGGTAACCTCTGTGTAGGAAGTATGCAAGGCACTCTAGCTGTGGTTTTGTGAGTCAGTCTGCATAGGGAATGTGTTTGAGGGCATTATCAGTCTTTGTTAGGTATGTCTGTGGCCTTTCCACTTGCTGTAGTTCTCATGGGAGGTACATACTGCATAGGACATTGTGAGGTGTAGAGGGGTACACTGACTTACATTTCCCTAGCTGACACACCTTTTGTGATGACACATACCATGTACAGGGATTACAAGACTAGTGTGCACTGTGGATATCAAAGGTGAGGCTATTGTACACCTGTGTCCCATGTTCCCTTCTGACACCTCCAGTGGTAGGCAGGCAACTGCCTACGTGGTAGTTAGTGGGTAATGTGTTTTGGAATGGGGTATGGTACTGCAGTATCAACACTGGTGTTCAGTCCATGCCTTGGTCATCAGGCACCTGTTGCAATACATCTGCCCCCATGTCCCCCTCTCTCACTCTCTCTCTCTCTCTCTATATATATATATATATATAATATATATCCATATCTACATATATGTATATATATATATATATATATATATATATATATATATATATAGATATACACACATCGCTATATATAACCATATATATATATATATACATATCTATAGACATTCATATCTATCTGTATATATGTATGTATCTATTATATCTATATGTATATACATATTCTATCTATCTATCTATCTATCTATCTATATATCTCTATCTATCTATACATACCTCTCTATCTATCTATATATATATATATATATATATATATATATATATATATATATAGAGAGAGAGAGAGAGATATGTAGATATATATATATATATATATATATATATATATATATATATATACACACACACTTCTAAACATCCATTGCTGTACATATACGTGCATATCTAGGCACATAGACTGGCCACCTTTCATGGTGGGACTATCACTTCTGAAACAGTTGTGAGACATACCATTCTGTAATGATATTGCACAGTGTTGTGCAGAATGCATTATGCTGTCCTCAGGCCGTATAGCTGTAGCAGGCCTCACTGGCTCAGTCCCACAGATGTTCACCACCACATGACATATACCTGCACTGCATGCTGTTTTCAATGCCACACACTACAACCTACATTGATATGTGCACATAGCAACCTTCAACTACATATGTATGTCCAGCCTTCACTAACAGTTGCAGTATGTCCCTTGCCCTATGCACATCTGCATATACATATAGATGCAGACTGCTAACACATATGGAGGGTTCACAGTATGTAGATTACCTTTCAGACACATCATTCAGATGCCAGCAAATACATATCTGTTACATACATTACCTTTGTATTTCTCACCTCTGTCAGTTGTACCTGTTGATGTGTTGTATTTCTGTATTTTGTGGATTGGTGTCTCTGACAGCTTTTTTCTTTTGGCTTGCTAGCTGGTTTGCTTGCTTGCTTTTTTTTTTTTTTTTTTTTGGTCTCTGTCTCTGTCTCTCTCTGACTCTGTCTCTGTCTCCCTCCAGTTGCTGCAGTGATATTATTGCATGTGTGGACTGGCAGTACAGGCTGCTTTTGTAGGTATCTGCACATGTGCATGTGATGGCCTCTGCACCAATTGGTGGCCAGCATTTAGTAATTGCACGCAGCCTGCTGTGTGGTAATTGCAGTTCTCACTGTGATTTCAGGACACTGCTATAAAATGATAGGTTAGGTAGGCATAGGCCTTTCAGTTTTGCAAGGTGGAGACCATGCTGGTTTGCTGTGGGCACTGTTGAGTCAGTCAGAAGGCTGGTATATCTCTCATATCTGAGGCTGAGTTGTAGCCACTGAAATGCATTTTGTACTGAAACCTGGCTGTTGCTTCTTCCAGTTCACTCTTCTCAGTGTGTATGTTAACTCACACCTGCTAATGCTAACACTGTTTACATAGGAGTATGTACTTTCCTGTGGGATTTGTGGATTAACTGGCATACAACAGTAGTTCTTGCAATGTGTTGCTATGGCTTTTCTATTTTCCCTTTACAGTTACTCCTTGAATGCCTGATATTTGTCTTTACTGGAATGTGTTTCTATGGCTTTCCTATTTTCCATTTACATTCACTCCTTGTAATGCATGATATATTTCTTTCAGCACTATGTTCTTATATGTCTGCTGTGGCTTGGTGGTACTTCATGCAGTCTGGTGAGCCCAAGGTCTGGGGTTTGACATTTTATTTTGCTGCTGAGCAGTACTAGGGCCTTGTCATACAGAGTGAATAAGGCACTTTTAAACAGTTGTAAGCGGGAAGCAGGAAGTCAGTGGGGACACCAGCTAGGGATGTGCAGGTTGGGTGTAGGGAAGGTCCATAGCTGCACATTTCTTTAACTGCAATAGCTGTACATATGCTTGACATTTGGTGTGACATTTGAAACCTTCCACCCCTGAGAGAGGGGTGAGGACACCTACGTATATTGTACTAACAATTATGATTATCAGGCACATGCAGTGCTTGTGAACTGCTATACTGTCATTAGTATTTTAGATGGCTACATTACTTGATATTTTTGTGTTGTACTCCTACATAAGGGCATGCTTGTGGAAGTAATTCTACAGCTATTCGCAGAGTGTGTAACAGCAGACAGGCTGATATGCTTGTGTGTTTCTGACACTTCCAGGCCTGAGATACTTTCAGGTATATATTTGACCAGCCTCAGGGAAAGGTACATATCAGTGGGATACACCTGTGATATATTTCAGATATTCTGCAGTTGTGACTGTGGGGTATTTTGAGCATATGTATTACTACACCATTTCTGACATGCAAGTAGTTTATACTGTAACTTATTGACAGTTACCATCATGTGGGATTCCCCACCTTTCTGCCTACTGTTAGTACATTTCACAGAGAGTCAGTGGGGCACAGGTAACATTTGTTTGCAAATCAGGGACATCCCTGTAAATCAGTCACAGTTGGGAGGTCTGGCCTCTTACCTATTCAAATATGGTGGTGTTTATCCTGCTCTGATACTGTGTGGGGTTTGTAAGGTGCTACTGTAACATTATTACCTACTAGCATGGCTGTTTCTCTTATCACACTCATGTAATGCAATTCCACAAGAATTGCCAGTAAAGATACACAGAACAAGCTTTGTGTAATGGCCTTCCTATTTTCCCTTTACATTCACTCATTGTATTTCATGATATATCTCTTTCAGCACCAGGTTCTTGCATATCTGATGTGGCTCAGTGGTAATTCATGCAGTCTAATGTTTCCGGGGTTCAAGACTAACAGGGGTATTTTATTTTGCTGATGAGCAGACTACAGGCCTTGTCATACAGAGTCACTAAGGCACTTTTAAGCAGTTGTAAGTGGGTTTGCACGAGTTTGCGTGACGCTTATCTACGTTTAGCTAAGCGCACACCCGCTGACTACTGCTTAAAAGTGCTTACTCCCGCTAACACCCGCGCTAATTTCTTTTAAAGAAAAGAAAATGGGGAAATAGGACAGTGGTGAAAAAGGGGGCACAAAGAGGGTAGGACAGTAGGAAAACAAGCTCGGGATGTGCAGGAAGGATGTAGGGAAGGCCTATAGCTGCCCAATTCTTTACCAGCAACAGCTGTGCATATGTTAGTAATTTAGAGTGAGATTTGACACCTTCCACCCCTGAGAGAGGGGTGAGGACAACTAAATATGTTGTACAGCCAATTGTAATTATCAGTTTACATGTCCAGCAGACATGTATGTGAAATGGGCAGCTATGTATGGGGCGTAATTTTTTTGTGGGAACAGAGTGCCCTTATTTATTTTTTTTTTCAGGTGAGAGGGGAATGTGAGGTACAGGAAGTAGGTATATTTGGGGAGGTAGGTTGGGGAGGTTAACAGACAAGGCAAACAAGACGCATAGAGGGGAGGCATATGACACATGTGGGGGTAAACACAATTGACGGGGACGGATGTTTGGATATCGCAAGCCCATGAGCCCACAGATGGCAACAGTGGAACTGAGATCCCCACCCATGGGCATTTACCACTGTGCCTTTACAGCCCAGGCCGGGGCTGTGCTGGGGGCTGGATAGGATGGGCAGGCACACCCGTGAGTTGCACCAATCTCACCTTAAGCTGGCATAGGGGATCAGTCACGGAATGCCTGATCTCACTACGTACCACAGACCGGACCCTATGGAGGGTGAGTGGAGGCTCTCCTCCGGCCACGCTTGCAGAGGGGGGACGAGCCCCATCCCCTGCAGTGCTTCCACCCGAAGGTGGAACAGGGCCACCGGAGGAGGAGGTCCCGGCCTGGGCACTGGTGCCAGGTGCACTCGCCAGATGAGGTGGGAGAGGTGGGTCCGCTGGAACCCGCCTTCCCTGTTGTCCTATGTTTAGCAGTATTACATGGCATTTTGGGTTAGTAACAAACAACACCATTCAAAATTAGTTGCAACAGCGTGCATCAGTATTCCCATTAACCAAACACACATGAATTCCGAACACTGAGCAGCAAGCATAACACATGCATATTTAGAACAACAGTGGACATTCCAACAGCATGCAGGCTTCATTGGTGGCAACAGGCCATCAGGTTTGGATATGTGAACAGGGCACATGCATCAACGTACATGCAGATATGTATAAACCAACAGGACAAATGTCCATGGGAATTAATTGTGAATACACATACCCAGTTTGGTGTGGAATGGCATCATTTGTGAGAATAGGGTAGGGTGGAGAAATATTACATTAACAACTTAAACTACCTATACATATACTGTACATTCCTAGTAGATGCAGATATATATCCCCTACATGTATTAGTACAGTTTCCTGTATGTAACCTTAGGAATGTTGGTGATGGGGATGTTACTGCTACATTAATATACATTCCATTTTTATTCATATATGTTCATATCTGGCTGTATTCAGGTAAAGCATCCTGCTACATTTGATTTATATGGGTCTAGACAACTGTGGATGTTCAGCATTTCACACAACCATACTAACTCCATAATGCAAGGGTACAGCAACATATCCAAATTGTGGGATGGACACAGTCCAGGTTCTGTACTTTATTAAAGACATTTCACTCTTTGGTTGTGGCTGTCTCATTCATTTCATTATGTAGTGAATGCAGTATACCTTTATTCCAGACTTATTATAGCTTTCTTGGTAGCTTCAAACTGTCTTTCTCACACTTTCTCACTTATTTTATATTTACATTTCAGGATGGTACTTAATTCTAGGCTTTATTAACATTTATTACTGGGTTACAACAATCCTTTCCAGCTGTCTCACTTATTTCATATGGCAGAATTTACAAGGATGTATTCAACACTTGTCTATCCTTTGTTGATTGATTACAACACTCATTTTCAGGCTGAAGCAGTTATCTGATATTACAATACAGGTGGAAACTCTATTTGAGACTTGTTTAATCTTTATTACTGGATTGCAATACTCTTTTCCAGGCTGCATCACTTATCTAATCTTACAATACTAGCAGAATCTTTCTTCTAGGCTTATTTGATCTTTATTACTGGGTTACAACACTGAACTCTTTTACAGGCTGTCTCACTTCTATTCTATAACAATACCAGCAGAATAATTACTAACCTGCCTGGTGGCACAACCTTGCCAGCCTATCAGCATAGGCTTGCCGATTCGCGGAACGAACACCTGCAGCTGTAATATAAATGAAGGAATATTGGAACATACCTATCCATACTATAGGCTAGGATAGCATTTCTTACATACTTAATTACATGGATACTTACTCAGTAGTGGGGTGTTGGGCATTTGACAGGCCTCCTGGATCCATCGGTTCAGTTGGTCCTCCTTTCGTCGCTTCAGGTCCGCATGGTGGTGACGGACCTGTTCACCAGTCCTCGGAATGCCTGTGGCACTGGTGAGATCATGTGCCAACCAGTTCCATGCCTCTGCCTTGTATGCTCCCCATTGAACCTGGCCCTGCATGAGTTGGCCTTCATGATGGTGGACTAGGAGCTAAACCATATATTTTGACTCCTCAATGCCCCACCTTTGTGCTCTAAAGCAATTTCCCTCTCCTGCACCTGCCATCCTGACTGCAAATGGGTACCACAATCAGTTATGGTGTGTATTCCCGCCTATGGGGCTTATATATGCCAGTTTTCCCGCACTTATCTGTGATTGGCCATTTTAGATATTTCTCTGATTACAGAAAACCTGCTTTGTCATGGTTATATTTTCATTCATTCCTATATGTATGGTAATACTGTATTTCTAAGTACAACTGTCATGGCTTAGTGGTTCAGTACTTTGACTATGGTGCACAGTATCCTGGGTTCGATCCTTGTCATTGCTTTTTTTATTTTACTACTGTCTAGACAGGCTAGGAGGTGTGTTTGTGTAAAGGCGACTTTGCTACAGCTTGCCCAATGTTGCCCGACGGTAAGCTGGTTGGCACGCTGTGCAGCTCCGTGCAAACGGCTTACACTGGGTAACGTGTTATTTAGCTATAAGCACTCATATTAAGCTGGGTAAAATGCTGTCCAGCTACGGCCACTCATATTAAGCTTGTTAAAGCGCTGCTCAGCTACGGGCACTCATATTAAGCTTGTTAAAGTGCTGCTCAGCTACGGGCACTCATATTTAGCTTGTTAAAGTGTTGCTAAGCTATGGGCAATTATGATCCTTTTTTTATATATTACATCGGTTTTGTTCACAAATACATGGGCCATTTCATTACATTTTACTTAAATTATAGTTATATATGTCAGGGGATTGTTTCATACTTATTTAAATAAAAATGGAGAATGATATTGTGGGTGCTCGAACCGTGACTACCTCCTCTTTGGCCGACGTCTCTACCGTTACGCTATTGCTACTTGGCTTAATTTGCATATGTGGATCTTATATACTTTTCAATGTCTGCTAACTTTGGCTGAGTGAAGGGCATACCCGTGCAAATGAGCGCAAATGCGGGCAAACATTTTGGAAATTATAAAAAAAAAAAGGAAACTGCTATTTTTACATTTTACACATTTTCAGTAGGGTTTAGTCTGTGGGGATGTGTGGTGTTGTGTTCCTTGACATTTCAGCGGACTCGCTCATGGGTGTTTACTTTCAGGACTCTGACTCTTCTGTGGGCATGTCCCTTTGCTGTACTCGGCAATCGGACACGCCCCCTACTTTCCTACATGGACCGTGTTAGACTAGGGTATGATTCAGCATGCCCTCATGAATATACATGGCATGCTGACATCATACCATTCAACTGCAGCCTCTGAGTAGGACATATTAAGTCTTACACAGAGGTTTCGTGAATCCGGACCAGTAACTATTACATTTGTAATATTTTGTAAACAACTTACAATACCTCAACAACCACTCAAGTTACATACATATTGCCAGCAGCATTTTATTCATCTACCTGAGAGCTTTCATATGAGGTCAAGGAGTTCTGTCTGTGTTACCTGGTTTTTGAGATATTTAGAAAAAATGTGAAAATTATATCTATATAAAGTAATATAATAAAAACAACAGTTAATATCTATTTACCCGCACTAGACAGAGGTCAAATATTAATGCAGTTGAATTTGCCATTGTGTAAGCTTTTAGATGAAATCTTTTAAAGCCTTGTACATAGCATGGATTTGGAATTACTGATGCAAATATGAACAACCAATATTTGACACTAGAGGCTTCAGTAGGAGTTAACTGCAGATGCACCTGGAGGTGTCACTCAGATGTAATGAGTTAACCAATAAAAAATAGAACAAGGAGCCAAAGTGCAAGATGTGAAATCAGCTCTATTTAATAAAAAATCAAGAATAGTTCTGATGAAGTTTAAATATTTGCTAAATTGAAGTGCTTATTTTTTTGAAGATTTTATTCTTTGTGAGTGATTTTTAATGGACTTGTTTTTTTTTTCATTAAATACAGATGATTTCACATCTTGTGCCTTGGTTCCTGATCCTCGTTCTATAGTTTGTTAAGTTCTTCTTTCATTTTTCTTGTTTTTTAACAAATAAAAAAAGCTCAAAACTGAGCCCTGTGCCAGCAACCTTCAATCAATTGAATAATAACTGCACTCCCTACCACAAGAGTGCAGGGGGCCCTCTCCAACAAAAGGTTGCTTGGTTTACTGCTCAATTTAATAAACAGAACAAGATTCAGCAGGTCTGAATCTAGTCTATGCTACAGCAGACAAAAAAATGCAACACATCAGCAAGAAAAAATTTACAAAAATCAGCAATATAGCAAAACTACAGTTTGAAGTACATAATACAGTATAAAATTGTACTTATGGTTAGCAGAATGCAACAGATTCCTTGGATTGCACAAGTGAATACAGCAGAGCAGTGACTGGTCACCTAACTCTGTGGAGCTGTGTGTTAAAACAGTGAGCAAACTGAATTAAACAATTTAATCAATGAAAAACTCAAAACCGAGCCCTGTAACAGCAACCTTCAATCAGATGAGTCCTAACTACACTCTCCTGCCACAAGGGTGCAGCAGCCCCTCTTCAACAAAAGATAGCCTGGTTTAATTCTCAGTTTAGCAAACTGAACCAGATCCAGCAGGTCTGAATCAGGTCTATACTACAGCAGACAAAAAAGTGCAACAAATCAGCAAGAACAGTTTTAAAAAAATCAGCAATATAGCAAAAATGCAGTTTAAAAGTGCAAAATACATTATAAAATTGTACTTATGGTTAGCAGAATACAACAGATTCCTTGGATTCCACAGATGAATGCAGCAGCACAATGGCTGGTCGCCTAACTGTGAAGCTATGTTAAAACAGTGAGGAAATGAAATTGAACAATTTAACCAATAAAAACAGCTCAAAACTGAGCCCTGTGCCAGTAGCCTTCAATCAGATGAGTCCTAACTGCACTTTCCTGCCACAAGGATGCCCCCTGCATTAGTGCTCAATTTAACAAAAAGAACCAGATTCAGGAGGTCTGAATCTAGTCTATGCTACATCAGACAAAAAGTGAAACAAATCAGAAAGAATTGTATTATTTATTATTATTATTATTATTTTACATTTGTTTACAGGGAAAGTCTGACTAGGCAAGAAGCCCATTTTCAGCAGAGGCCCGGGAAGAAAAGCTCCACTACAGTACAGCAGTACAACAGCAAACAGTTACTAACTGACTATGATCTAAACTATAATACATCTAGTAGTAATTACATCTATTAATATGTATAACACATATAACAGTACAGTAAAACAGCAGCAAATGGTTACTAACTGATTATGATCTAAACTATAATACATCTGCTAGTAATTACATCTATTAATATGTATAACACATAGTACAGTAAAGCAGCAGCAAATAGTTACTGTATATGATCTAAACTATAATACGCCTGGTAGTAATTACATCTATTAATATGTATAACACATATAACAGTACAGTAAAACAGCAGCAAATAGTTACTAACTGTCTATGATCTAAACTATAATACACCCAAAGACTCCCTATGCTGTGGAATAAAATCCCGGTATATGTGAGGCAGAGCACCTCGCTGGCCTTGTTCAAGAGAAATCTTGACCAATGGATGGGAGATCACAGATATACCCCAGGGATTACCTCAGTGTCACTGCTCAACAGAGGCACAGCAAAATAATGGGTATAGTTCCCCATACTAAAGGGGTGGCGTAAGCCACAAAACTATGGGCTAGGCTTGTAAATGCCCTCGGGCAGATAGCCTAGTATGAACCTATGAACACCTGGTAGTAATTATATCTATTAATATGTATAACACATATAACAGTACAGTAAAAGAAAAGCAAATAGATACCAACTGACTATGAGCTAAACTATAGGAAAGCTTGTAGCAATTGCAGTGGGTCTATATCATATGTTCGAAGTTTGAAAACTTTGAATGTTAAATAATCGAATTGAAATGTTCGAAGTTTCAAACATCGAACATATGATTAAAAAAAAAAAGGGCGCATACCTGACTGTTGCCCCTGGCACCCCCCACATTGGGGGCTGCACCCCGCACACCCCTCGCTCTTTAAATATACTAACTTTGAGACCACACTATAATGTGGTAAAGGGAAGATTTCCCTTACTGCACTGTAGTGTGGTCTTGGAGTTGGTATATTTAAAGAGCGGGGGGCATGGGTGGTGCTGAGGGGCTTGCCCTCCTGCCTACAACAGTTAGTTTTTTTTTTTTAATCATATGTTCAATGTTTGAAACTTCGTACATTTAAATTCAATTATTTAACGTTCAAAGTTTTCAAACTTTGAACATATGATATAGACCCATTGCATGAATACTTAACCAATAGTACAAGATATTAAGGAATATTAATGAAATAAGTGATGTTTAGGGAAAAAAGTAGGACTGAATTATGAACATTAGTATTGGAATTTAGCATTTCCACTGGTTGCCATCAGTAACTCAAAAGGCACAACAGTCTACCTTGAGTGTTAACAGTAACTGACTGGCTAGCCATTTGAAAGACAAAATGGTAAAAGTAATTTGCTGTTTCTGCAAACAATAACAAAGGTTGCACCACAACACACACACATACGCACTCACAACTTCATATGAACAACTAAGGATAACTAAGTGTTTTGCAAGGCTGAAAGCACCCCCCCCCCACACCCGCCAAACTTATATATATCAACTCTGAGGTTGTACTTACTTGAAAAAAGGGGGAAATTCCCCATAAAAGGGAATCACATCTTACACAACTCACCAACCGTGATTTCCTATGGCGGAACTCCAATTGTCAGCAAGTTAAACCTCAGGCAATCAAAATTTCAAGAAATCAAGCGTTGTCCACTAGTTATATAACCAGATACAGCAATTAAGCATCTACAAAATGCCAACATTTAATTGATACAGTTGAAATAATAAAAGGCATATGTAGCACTTACTTACAGAAACACACTAATAGTAAACAAGAGTTGTGACTTAAAACCAGAAAGATACAGCAACAAATTATCTACAGATTCCAACATTTTAAACTGTACTGTTGAAATAGAAAGTATCTGTATTGTCAGCAGTATAATGATACTGGATTGGAACTGTGATGTTAAGCAAGATCCAACAACAGCAGCTGTACTGCAGAGACCAATATTATAATTGTATTGTTTCAAAAAGTAGCAATTGTTATCCATAATACAGCAATCATAGTGACAGTTATTCCAGACTGCAGCATAGACATACAAAAAGATACAGTAACAAAATGTCTGCAGAAACCAAAAATAATAAAAAAGTAACACACTGTCATCATTACATAGATTCTGGATTGGAACTTTTAACATAAAGCAAGATAAAGGTTCAGAAACCAAGGCATCATTGCCATATGCAAACAATGTTATTGTTTAAATGTCTTAATGAAAAATGAGAAGTAACACAAGCTGAGACTAGTGCAGTGATTCTAAATTGCAGGTGTAATGAAGCAAAATAAAGAATCCATAATCCAGGCATTGCTACCATAAGCTAAAAACCTTCATGGGCCATGTACAAGAGCATGCATATGTACATGGAAATGCATTTTAAGAGCTCACAGATGTGAATACAGTCTGCTGAGGGGTTAAGGATAAAATAAACCTCTCTAATGGCTCCCTGGAAAATGGCATCCTGCAGTAATCTCTCATATCACAGTGGAATGAATGAACCAACTTGCTAGGGGAGGTCTGTTGGCTGGCAGGCAGACTGTGTGTGTGTGGGAGGGAATAATGATGATGGGTAAAAGCTACATAATACACAGTCATAAAGATACTTCCCATACTCTTTAATTTTGGTAAGCCCAAACAGAATTTGCAAAAAAACTTTCTTCTGGGTCTACCACCATACATTCTTTTAATCACTTTCACTCTACCCCATAACAATCAATAATCAGCCCCCCCCCCCCACCGTACTGTCTCTGTCTGCTTGTGAGACCATTACCCCTTAGCTCCATTATCTTCCTAACCCAACTTGCACTCTTTCAGTAAACTGCTTCAGCACCACTCCAGTTTCTCCTCCTTTGACTCCCTAGCAACCCTAAACTTACTAGTTCTGTATACCAACATCCAGATTGACCTCTGTTCACAACATCACACCCCAAGGAGATATGTTATTATTTTTTCTATCTCTGAAGCAAAAAACACCAGCACTCTCAAAACACTCAATATCCCCCCTTCCAACTGGAGTGTAATGCAAAAAGAAGACGTGTCTCTGGCTGCTGAAATGGGCAAGCTACACTGGTCTGACACATGAGGGTGCAAGGAAATTGCTAGTGTCAAGCAATGGGTTACCAATATCCAGGGAACACAAATCATGAGTCAAATAATGTTGAGATGTCAGCATCAGCATCAAATTATTTTCTTGTGTGTGTACTAATACAGCTGCCAGCTCCAATCCAAGAAGGTATCAGAAAGGATCCTCCTGTACATCCTGAAGGAACACTGTATTCAATAGCTGGTCTGACAAATGCTTTGTATAAAGGAGAAATTATCTTTTCAGACTTTGATTATATTCCTTTGGCTATTAACTGTGCTAAACAAAATGATTTTCCCACAACCATTGTCTCATGATGGTCAAGGAATTATCAGCCCAGGTACCTAGATTCCTGACAATATTTTTGTTTTACAGTGAAGAATTGTCTATACAGTAAGAGGATGAGGGTGATTATCCAAGTGGTGGTACTACACTTTTTAACATTTAGTTTGAACCCATTTTTTGTACAGTGAGAGTTTAGGGGAGTTCATTCTGGAGTATTTGGGGATCAAAAGGTGAGTTAACAACAATCCCCAGTTTACAGTCAACTGCAAACTTTGTTAGCCAGAGGTCTTGGTTGTCTGCATGAATATCTGAGAAGTAAAGTCCAAAAAGGAGAGAGATCACATCATTATGTTTTGAGGGACCCCACTGGTCTCTTTCATTTTATGCCGAGACATCTAAAATTTCACTGTTCTGTCTTTCATCCAGTTTGCTATCCATCTTACCACATATGGGTTAACATTTCATGCATTTAGCTTCTGTATGATGCCAGCATGGGAAATGGTGTCAACAGCCTTGGCCAAGGCAAGAAATACTGTGTCTACTTCATGGACACCCTCTACAGCCTCCAGAAACCTTATTGAATAACTTTATCAGATTCAGTAGATAGGATTCATGCTTCACATAGCCAGACTGAGATCAATTATTCTACATTCTGTGGATTTACAAAAGAGCCTGTGACACTAATAGATCTGTCAGTACCTGTGTTAGTAGTAATGTCACCCTTATAGAAAGGCCTCACTAGTGCATTTCACCATTCATCATGCATGAAATCAGTAGTTAAACTTAGGTTAAGTAGTTTAAGGGTTGAATCTGCAGTGGCATGTTTAATAGTAATAAAGCAACACTGTATATTGTCAGGTCTCATGGGTGAAGTATTTTAGATCTTGGTTAGCACTTTCATTAAATGAGCTATAGAGAAACTAGGTGGAGCAAGGGATTTAGGTATTCCAGGGCTTTGGATAGAAGTCCCATTGTGGAGATGGCACCATTTTGAATAAGTTCATAGCAATGTAGGGCATTCTTTCTTAGTTTTCTAACATAGCTAAAGAAGGATTTATAGTTCTCTTTTGCTTCAGATGCCACCCTAAGTTCATGGGCTTAGTGGACCTTATAGTGTTTTTCAGTGTTGTTTTTTTAATGCTATTGATATTTTTCTTGAGAAGAGGGGTTTGGGATCTATGAAATAATTTAAAGGGGGTTGTTCTTTTGTTGTAGAGTGTATGTATGGTAGTGGATTACCAAGTAAATTATTTAAAATGTATTCTGATGTTGTAGTAGAGGCTATTAGCTGTATACATTTTCTTAACTGGGTGTAGAATTCCTTAGTGAAGCTTGCTATTGTATTGATATCAGGGGTAGCATAGTTGTAAGTGACTTTTGATATGGTGGTCCTTAAATTCAATGGAGTTTGGAACTTTGAAAGAAAAAGGTTACACAGTTGTTGTATTATTTCACTGGGAAAGGAGGTATCAGAAAAGTAGTCCAAGAGGCAACCATATTTGTAAGTATCAGATCAAGAATGATGTGCCCCCAGAATGTTTATTTACTTTTTTATTTGTAAAGTATAGGAATTTTGGGGCATATCCTACATTGGTGGAATAGATGTCCCAGTTTATTGAAGGATAGTTAAAGTCACCCAAACTACTAGTGCTTTTTCTCATAGGGAGATCATTTGGACCTCTGATGAGTCTTGCATGGTCATCAGGGGACAAAGAAGATATTCTGTAACAAGCTATTACTTGATGATTAATCCTGCTTAGAGTTATCTGCAGTTCAATGAGTTCAGTTTGTGGGTCCCTATATGTAATATGCTCCTAAACATATATGAATACTATATACTTCACTTGCTATCAAGAATGAAGGTAGCAAAGGTGCTACACCTGGCTAAAGAGGTAGTGGTCTTTCTACATTTAAACAAGTCTCAGTAACTATGTAGATATGTTTTCCAAATGCAGGAATGCCTCAGGATCCGGCAATGAATTGTTTAAATTCCTGGCATTGAAGACAGCCAGCATAATGTGCTCCAGTGTTGGTAATGATATGTTAGTTATGTTGGAATGTTTATCAGCTGGACACTGCATAAAAAGCACTGAGGAGCAGCAAAGGCTTTTAGCCAGTATATAGTAGTCTTTGAACTAGAAATACAGGCCTTTCTCTGCAAAGCAAGCTGTACTGTCAAGTATGTCATCTCAAGTTGACACATTCTGGATCCTCCCTGGAATGCCACAAGTTATATTAAAACCAATTATCTTTATTCATATCTAGGTATTGTTTAAGGAGAAGAAACGATTTCACTAAGCACCAGTGACTTACTTGTATTTGTAACATGCATGGAAAGTTCTGACATGTCTCTCAAGGTTTTAAGTCTCAAGTTGTTCAATCCTGCATATACAACTTCCATGTCATAGTGATATTTGTCACAAGTCTGGGTCCTTAAAGCACTTTCAGTGTCAGAAACTGTGGCACATGACAGAGAGCTCACTGTAACCCTCTACTTGTCCATCTTTGTGAGTGATGAGTCAATGTCCTTGGCAATAGAGTCACCTATAACTAAAACTTTTCTATTACTGCTGTGATTCAGTGGAAGATTTGGAGTGATTTTGCTTAGGGTGACTCTTGATACTAGGTACATATTGGATGGATGAGTAGCTTGATTTTTCTTAAGACTTAATATTCTTGTTTCTAGAAGACTTTGGAAGTGATTTTCTTAAGTTAAAAAGGAGTGACTTCTTAAAATTATATGTTTGTGCTTAATAAGAATTGCTAACAAATGAAGAGACAGAGAGGTAGGGAGGAAGTTTTATGGTCAAATTAATAGAAGGGGCAGGCAACAAGAGTGTCAATAACTTTAAGAACACAACAAGAACAGGATGGGAATGTAGGAAAATTTCAGCCACTTAGCTCAGTTGTTGAATAGCCTGGGACTGGGCAAAACAAAAGTGGAAGACTTGAATAAAAACAGCTATTGGGCCTCATGCAATGGCATAAGATATTTCTGTGTGAAGGATTGTATTCAAGTTGTATGAAGTTTACAAGGCAAGATTTATGTGAGGTAGAATCCTCCGGCTTAATTCAAAAATCCAATAGCAACTATGCATTTTGAATTGGAACACATGTGCCACACACCAATGCACAGAAATACCTCTGTTTTAGGTATGCATCTGTTGAAGTACTTCATAAACAAATAAAAAAAAAAAAAAAGTTTGAAAACACTGAAAAATATTCTCATTTCAGGAGTAGAGGAAACTCTCCTGCTAAGATGCATTTGCTCCTACAGTCTGCATCGCAAGTCTGATTTGATGCAAAATATGCACAAGAAATGAGTTGAAAACATAGGGTAGAGCAAGACAATAACACAGCTGTTGTGGGTGCTGTTTTTTTCTTTGACCTCATCTTCTCCAATTACCATTAATATTGTTTCAGTTTCCCAAAAATCTATCCCTTCCCCACAAGAAACTAATTTTTCTCTCCAATATCTAATGTACTATACTTTCCTTTACATATTTACTGTTATTTCTCCATACACAATGTTCTCCTAACCTACAAATGCCTAGTAGCTATATATTTTAAAATGTTTAACCTGCAAGGCACTCATAACTTAATATTTTACTATTATGTAAATGTTTATTTTCTGTATTTAACTATGTACGTCTTTTTATATGTAACTTGCAACTTGCAAATATTTTGCATCTAATCTGAATGTTGTAAACTTTGACATGTAACTTACAATATTGTGGAACTTTTCTCCCTGGGCCTCCACTGAAAAGGGGCTCTTTCTGTCCCAGTGGACTTCCCCGGTCATCAAAGTTCAATAAATAAATGAGAAAGTTCATGACAACGCTTAGAGCAAAAGTATGAAAATAGGCAATTCACTCCATGTAAACTCATGCAAACTTTAGAACGCAAAACAAGCTACGGATGAAGTACAAATAAATACTGAACCTCTGAAAATGTCAGCAAAAATGTACGATCTTTGGAACATTAAAATAAGGGAAAGATGGAATGACCATAAGATGCATAATTTTGACAGTATGAAAGACTTCCGCGGTGGTGCAGCAGTAGCGTTGTTGCTTCCCAGCAAGAGGTTCTCCCGTTTGATTCTCAGCTTGGGTTGGGAGTGCCTTCTATGTGGAGTCTGCATGTCTTCCCCGCGGTCAAGTGGGCATTCAAAAGGCATGCGTTGAATGGGAGTCCCTTCGTTGAAGGTTGGGCATCGGGCTGGCAACTCAACACCATAAAAACCAACTGCCAATCATTAGCGGACCGGTGTTCCGCTGTGGCGACCCCTAACCAGGAAAAACTGAAAGACAAACAACAACAACATTAATACACATGAAACTGCTGCTATATTGAGCTTTTCCTAGCTGTTGAGAAAAATCTGAACATCCTTAGAAAAATTAATGTTCATAATATTCTTGCTTATAAACTTGATCTCTTAAAGAAAGATTGCAGTGAATTGGGATTTTTGGGGGTTGACTTACTGTCTTCGAAATTGGTCAGATGCATAGATTTCTTTTTACACTTTGTTTCTACATTGAATGAAATGCATATTTAAGTTTTAACCCAGTGTCTTTTAACTAAGCTAAAGGATACATTTTGTATTTTTTTATGTTTTAGTTATTTATTTTTTACCTTCTGTAGACCCCTAGTAAATATCACAGGGCTACTTAACAGGACTGCTTATTTTGCCAGCTTATAATCACAGTCTGGTCATTGGTGTCATATTTAGGTGTTTCCCTTTGCACAGTCAGTCCAGCAACAACTAAATACATGTATTTTTCTTACTGATATTATTACCTATTTTAATGATTAATTATAATTTATGATCCTAATAATTAGGGCATTATTATTAGTATTACTGTTTTTACTATTTCACCCATCAGATGAAATTTCTATGAAGTTTAAGTAGAAAAACACAACACCCTCACTGATTATGTTTAGACAACACACCATTAACTATAGCCCAGGACCCAGAAACTAGCAGAGTGTGGTGTACCATCACACCAACTATATTTATAAAACATTATGCTGCCTTGGCTGCAAAACTTCAAGAAAATATCATTTAACATTATCTCTTCCTTTATAACAATATCAGTTGTATAGTTAAAATTATGTATACCCACACCATTATTTGAACACATGTGTATTTATGTATAGGAAAACCACTATGTTCTGTTCATGTTACACTAATACAGCATTATATTATATCCATACCTTTGTCTGGTAATACTATGATAATACTATTCGGAACCAGAGTATGTATTCTTGAATAGTAAGGTTCTATGGAAATGAACTAGATAATTACATAAGCTATAAATGTTACACTTTAACATATTTTACTCTAGTAGTATAAAACATCCCTGGAAAAAACATAAAAGCCCATAACCATAAAATTAAGTGCTATAACTCATGTCAAGTATTTAGAGTTGAAAGACCTTGGTTAGGATTCATTAAACTCTGTGTAGGCTCTGTGTAGAGCCTACATGGAATGTATCCATGTACATAATGGTGGGCAGAAAGTGGCAGCATGCAATGCATATTAATGAGGCACAACACGCTCTTAGTGAGGTTTCACAGCTTGTGCCAGTATTTCTGGCCGCATAACCTTGTAAATGAACATGAATATTAAATCTGTGTAAAGGACAGCACAGATCATCTGCCCCACCCCAAATTAATAGTACATATCACATCATGCAGACCACTCCTCCCAACCTCTTAGGGCAAGACATCTCGACAATGCCATAAATGATGGGTGGGGAAAAGGGCCAGAAATAGGTTCACTTTCAAAATATTGCTCTTACAAACTTAGAAAATTGATAGAACAAGGTTTGCAAAATGCATCTCTGCTGCCACACCTTCCAAGGAACAGTACACACCATAAGTCATGCAGACCTCCCAGCCTCTTACAGCAAGAAATCTGAACAAAGCTATAAATATGAAGAAAAAGGAGTAGTCCGACTAACACGACCAAATCCAGTTTAAAACACACAAAACATTTAATAAATAAGATAAAACAGATAAGTGCTTTCAAGCATTAAGCTCTTCTTCAGATCGAAAACAACTTAGAAGCAGCATGTTAAACAAAAACACACATTCCATTCAATAAAAACTATTCAATAAAAAATACAAGGAATGTTTCAATAAAGCAGCTGTCATGAAAAAAATGCAGATCTTAAAGGTACAGTCCCATTAAGCCCAGGAGTTTTACTTGCTTGTAGCCTCACAATCCACTTATCTCTGCCAGTTCAGTACTATGAACAATGTTACCTCCTCTCTTATTCTTCTTCACCAGCTGTAAAACCAAAAATGAAAAGTATGCCTTAATGCCTGAAAGCACTTATCTGTTTTATCTTATTTATTAAACATTTTTTTTGTGTTTTTAAACTGGATTTGGCAGTATTAGTTGGACCTCTCTTTTTTCTTCATTTTGTGTTTTTTGTTCAGGATCAACTTTTTGCTGCAGTTTGTGTATTTTTCTTACAAAGCTATAAATACTGGGGTGACAAAGGGCCAAAAATAAGGACAATGTTTAAATCTTAAAATATTGACAGAATAATAGGTTTTGCAGTAGCATGAATGTTCCAAAGGATATGAAATCTGAATTTTGAATGTCTATCATTATTTTCTGAATTCAATCCCCAATGATTTGCCAGTGATTTACCAAGAACTCCTCAATTTTATGAGAAACAGACCAAAAATATGAAGCACAATTCTGGACATTTTGCCAAAATCTGTATAGCTGAGAGGTATGACAGCAATAGCTTCTCCTTGTTCAAAGTCTGGCAGGGTCCCAAATGCATTTAAAGAAAGAAAAATCATACAAGGGACCCTGCCATAGACAAGTCATTCTGCATTTATTACTGTCATATATTTTATTGTTTTTCATTTGTCCCTCTTGTTTTTTTTTTTTTTTTTTGCACATGTTTACTTGATGCTAATTCGCGCATGTATCAGATATGACCCAGAGAGTGAAAAAAGAAACTGGATGCATTCAATTAATACCACTGGGCACTGCGCAAACCCAGTAAGTGAGGTTGTGCTGCCCTAACACAGTCAAGTTAACAATCAATACTAATATAGGGGATGTCATGTAACGGATCCCGTGGCAATATGTGGGAAGTCTAGTTCTAAAGTATAAATGGTCCTGGGTTCTAGTACAGGGTGAGCAATGCTTTCTTTTACTGTGTTGACATTACAGATTATATACATGAAGTGCAACATAGACAAGTATTTTGTCAACCTTCTTGTGGTCACAGCTGTAAGTTTAGGACTACTGTACACATGGTCCTGGGTTCGAAAACTGCATATACCATACACTTGTAATGTTCCACATCACATCATATTTGCTCTCACTCATATAACACCTGACATGTAGCCGATATTAATATTTATATGCATGAGGGCTGAGACACTAATATTGTGTCAGTTACGTTTACCTAATCATTTATATGGGTATTGTGCATACATTATGAAAAGTATGATTGTGGGTGTAATGTGTACTATGTCAATGCAAATACATTTCTGCAATTCTATTTGAATAACAGAGCTACATAAGCGACTGTATATATCAAATATCCTTGGAACTGCATTTTCATCTTTTTTTTTTATTGCCCACTGTTGAGCACCACCTATCATTGCGCACCCTGGCTTACTGTGTTTAAATGTAGCAAAAAACAGACAGTGCACACTCTCAGTAAGTGCAATACATGCAATTGGCATGAAAACATATATTTAAGGCAGAATTGGTGGGAAATGCTCAGACATTGAGCTTGATCTTTAGGAAAGATGTCTGGTGTTGCAAAGGGTATGCACTTTCATGCACAGCTCTGGGGTGTTTAGGAGTCCAAAGTTTTTGTTGAGCTCCTAGTTAAGGAGTATGGCCAATGCCTATTGCAGACAGACTACTCAGGTTCTCAGTACAAGTCCAAAGCCTGGACTAGTTTGGCTAGGGCTTTGACAGTGCAACAGATATTCCAAGCACTGGTGAGCAATATTGCCATCATTATGATGACCTCTGTAAGAGGAAGTGGCATACCCTTAATTAGGGAATGTAGAGCAGGAAACAATCCACAGATTTGTAAATATAAAATGCATTGAACAGTAGTAAAAGTTATAGCTGAAGATAGTCGAGTGATATTCATAATATTTTTCTTTTCCACAGCTGCTGAAGAAACGGCCTCAAATATGAGGTCTCATGGAGTGTGCCTCGCAAGAATGAGGGGAAGCATGTGGCATATATGCATATCTAAAGTAATGTTATTGTAGCTTTAACTGCTAACAATGGATTACTTGTTATTTCAGACAGTTGTATATAATTGAGCATGCATATCTCAACTGTAAAAGAAAGTGTGTATAGCATACTCTGCAGCACAAAGTAACCATTTCACATTCTCAAATAACAGTGAGCAGGCAAGTATAAAGTAAAAAAGGACAGTATGCATGCAGTAGTTTGTAGTGCAAAAAATAAGTACAGTATTACAGTAGTCAGCGGGTGTGGGTTCAAAGACCTCACTTTTCACATATACAATAGTGTGTACAATACTGTTATGTTTTTAGCATTATTTACACAATACTGTTAGCTTATCATTATTATACAATACGATCTCAGCAGACATGAAAAATGTGCATGCTGATTGGCTAATCCAACCAGCGTGCACATTGTAAATACTAAACAAATAACAAAGAAGTCCGACCATTAATGTATCATGCAGCGGCAACTGGAAAACAAGTAAATGAAAAATGCACCAAAAGCATCACACAACCAACTTCACAATTGTAAATAAATACATTATAAGTCAAAGCTATGCAACCCTACAAAAAGAGGAAGTATTCCGGCCATTAATGTAACATGCAGTGGCGACTGCAAAACAAGTAAATAATATATAAATGCACCAAATCATCACACGACCAACTGCAAACATCTAAATATTGTAATGCAAGGCTACGCAACCCTATAAAAAGCGAAAGTATTCCCAATACTAAAATGTCTAAAATACATAACAACTGTTCCCTATGCTACTAAAACATATCCCTGAAATGTCCATAACTCACTGTTACATTTTACCTCTGTCATTGTGCAGAAACCTGCATGCTAATTGGGCAATACAAGCAGTCTTCATACTGTAAATCAAAAGTAATTGACAAAGTGACTGCCATTCTTTTAATTTATTCTTGTACCAGGTGACAGGTCTACCATAAATAAAGTCCTTTAAAGCATCCCATATCATCATTACATTAGTATCAGAACTATTGTTTATTTCTTGAAAGTATTTTAATTCTGCTAATAACCAAGGTTTGAAATCTTTAATTTTGGTTTTACCTGCAGGGATTCTAGGTATAGAAATTTATTTAGTAAAATCTAGCTGCATTTTTTTTCAAGTTTGAGACAATCGTGATCAGAAATTGGGCAAGGAATTATAGAGAAAAGGCAAAGTTTTAGCTTTAAATCATTAGAGACTAATATTCTATTAATCCTAGTTTGGGTTTTGAGCCTATTATCAATAGAAGACAATTTCAGAGTCTGATTATGTTTAGAGTTAAATGTATCATATAAATTATGGGAATTAATCCATTTCTTGAATAGCTTTGCTGTGGATGTGAGCCTTAATGGTCTATTGTTAGTAGTGTCAAGATTATCTAAAATACAATTGAAGTCCCCCCAGTATAAGATTACCTTTATAAGTATTTATAATAAAATCCAGATGATGTCTTGCAGTTGACACACCCAATCCTGGAAACCAGTATAGACTGACTAGTTCATAGGTTCATATGTGTGTACTAGGCTAATGGCCCCGACCCCCCACAAGCCCAGCCCTAAAAAATTGCCCAGGCATCGTGCCACCCGATGTTACTTCACAGTGTCCCTATCCAGCCAGGCAACTGGAGTGATCCCTGGGGTTTTTAATTTATCTGCATTTATTTAAACTGTATTTGCCTTAATATTGCTACACACTCAAGTGTGCTAGCTTGTACTGCATTGAAAGTGTTTTTGCTACTGTTTTAACTGCTTTTCTGCAAAAAAAAAAGTTATAAGCTTGTTTCCCACCTTTCCTGTAACCCGTCTAGTCCAGAAAGAGATTTGCTGTATCCAGGACTGTTTTGTAAGTTTTTGAGCCCCCAGACCTTTTTGTGTTGGAGGGAAGCCTTCTAGCTTATCAGTGGGAGTGGTAAGCACTAGGTAGCCTATATACCACAAGAGAAGTTGTTTCTGGCCCAGAAATTGTAGTTTATTGGCCATTTGGGTAGTTTTTTCCATCCGTTTCAACTTTATGGTTTAAAAGTTCGGATTTGTGCTTGTTTAAGCTCTGTGGATCCAGTTTTGACATCCTGCAGACTACAAGAGCAACAGGAAGGAGAACAAGATACTCTAAGTGCCTCAATTTTGATTCTTTCATAATTTACTGCTCTCTGCACTTGTTTTTTGTTGTTTTTAATTTATCTGCATTTATTTAAGCTGTATTTGCCTTAATATTGCTACACACTCAAGTGTGCTACCTTGTATTTCATTTAAAGTGTTTTACTAGTGTTTTAACTGCTTTTCTGCAATAAACAAACAAAAAAGTGACCAAATTCTATTATTAAGCTTAGTAATGATGATGGTTAATAGTCCCTCAGGATCCTCACATTTATATAAAATTTGAGGGTAAATAACACTTCTGTTACAGAGACTCATGACCTTTCCTTTTAGCTTTGTATGAAGAAAGGGCTATTATGCAACTCCCCCCCATTAATATTCAAAAACGTGCATGCTGATTGGTCATCGTGCACGTTGTAAATCAGAGTTATAGTAATGGAAAAAGGTCCGGTCGCCCGGACTTTTTCCATTACTATAACTCTTTTTTCACACTGTTTTGCTATGTTAAACTCGTTTAACATAGCGAGACAGCTTTAAAAAAAGCAACGGAGATTCTCCGTTGCTTTTTTAAAGCTGTTTCGCTATGTTAAACTCCTTTAACATAGTGAGACAGTTTGTAAAAAGCAACGGAGATTTTGCTTTCTCCGTTGCTTTTTTCAAAACTGTCTCACTATGTTAAATGGGTTTAATATATCGAGACAGCTTTAAAAAAATCAATGGAGATTCTCCGTTGCTTTTTTTAAAGCTGTCTCGCTATGTTAAACCCATTTAACATAGCGAAACAGGTTGTAAAAAGCAACAGAGATCTTGCTTTCTCCGTTGCTTTTTTCAAAACTGTCTCACTATGTTAAATGGGTTTAACATACCGAGACAGCTTTAAAAAAAGCAACGGAGATTCCCCGTTGCTTTTTTTAAAGCTGTCTCGCTATGTTAAACCCATTTAACATAGCGAAAACAGTTTGTAAAAAGCAACTGAGATCTTGCTTTCTCCATTGCTTTTGCCCACAGTTCTGATATACTGCATAGGCATTCGCATGCACAGTACATCAGAACTGCCACAGAATACCAGACAGCTGCGGAAGGGCAGCAAGAAGGCATTATACAATGCCATTATTTAAGAAAAGTAATTATTTTTTTTCTTAAATAATGTCATTAGATATAATAACCCACTTCTGGGTGTGGATAATGCTGGATTAACCCACGGTTGGCTTTGTTTGGCCACTCGGGCTTCGCCCTCGTGACCAAACCACGCCAACCGTGGGTAAATCCAGCATTACCCACACTCAGGCGTGGGTTATTGCTATAGTATTGTATAATTATGGAGGTTCCAGACATTATTTTCAGCTGATTTAAAATTAGTTTCTTGTAGGAATACTGCTTGGGGTTTATTTACATTTAAATACCTTAATAAACCAGATTTTTCCTTGGATTATTGAGTTCATTTACATTTAAAGAAACTAAGGATAAGGACATAAGGAAATGTAGATATAGTTAAAATAATAAGAAATAATCACATTTCTATTTAGGCTCCTCTTTTTATTTTCCATATATACCCAGGCATACGTAAAGATGTATGACAGATCCATTTGTATGATGACAATACCTGATATGTAAAATACTTTACTTTCAGGCCAGAAAGTTGAAGAAACATCAGAAAAATTACTGAAAAACAAGCAGTAATCTAACAAAAAAATTCCCAGTAACAAACATGGAATTTTTAAGATTCTCAGTCTGAGAAATAGAACAGAGTCTGTCAGACTACTTTCTCTAGCCTTCATGACCGTAATTAACCACTCTGACAAGTACTATTAGTGAGACATAAATAATTTAAATGAGATTATTTTGTGCAGCAGTAGATTAAGAATCAACTTAATAATTAAATACAAACCAAATGTAATAGTTAATGTGTGACTTTGAGATTATTTATGTATATACATGTGTGTCCTCATACATAAATGCACATACACACACACACACACACACATATATATATATATATATATATATATATATATATATATATATATATATATATACACACACACACATATATACACATACACATACATAGACATACATACAAATACACACATATATATATACACCCAAATCCATTGAAGTTAGGTCTCTATAAAAGAAATATGAATGATAACTTCTTAAATTATATCTTGTTAGAAACATACTTTGTTCAAATAAATAAGAACGGCCATAAGTATTTGTTAAAATATCCTTTGTGATGGTTTATATCAGTTGTTAATTGCTTAGAACTAACATAGTGTATGATAATATGAAATAATTGTAAGACATATATAAAAATAACTTTATAATAAATGTTTAAATCATCTCAGATGTAGTATCTAATATTAAAGTTACACTCACAGAACAGTCCTGCAGGATAACATTCATACTAACAGATTTTTTCCAATCATTGTCAGCACTGTAATTTATAATTTTTCAGTAAAATCATTTAAATTCTTAATGCACACTTTCTTACAAGTATAAAATTATACATATCTACTTATTTAGATGAAGAAGAGCACTGCATAATTTAAGCACAGCAGTAAAATAGCTTTCAGTAATACTTAACTTAAAGAAGAAACTACTAGTGCAATTAGTATCAGTGCAATATGGTATATGTCTTATAAACAAGTTTTGTTTTCCCCACTCCCTCCAACAATAAACAAGCCATTCAAATTAAAACCATAAAATTGCCTTTAAATAATTTCTAATTATTAGTTAACAACCTTTTATTTAACTTTAATAAATCAGTCTAATAATTGTATGCTGTTCTGGGCATTCACAACTAAAGATTAAGGTAACAGAGACTGGTGTGTCACTCTGAAAGCATTCCCCTCAATTTCCTTGTGTTACATTAAAAAGGAATGACCAGGAGATTATTTTCATAATGGAGACTACTGTGCGGCTTAAAACAAGTTTTGAGATGCCTTGTGATATTAAAAGATTCAACTTGAGTGAAAATTGTTTTTAACTACATTCTAAAGTAATGTGAGGCCATAAACTTGAGAAAACATAAACAAAATGTCACAAACATTCACAGTAGTTTTCTGTATGTTAGTAAATGGCAAATCTCAAAGACAACAATAGCAAACTGTATTTAAGTATTTTTTGCCTAGAAAAAGCATTAATAAACTCTTTTTTGATAGTTAAACTAATAAATATTGTGTCATTAATACATTTAGTATGCTAAATAACACATATTATTCAAAACAAGTGCTTTTTGAGACAATTAAATAAATCCTTGAAAACGTCTGTCTGCTTCTGGTTGTTCTCTTGAAGATTTTCTAGGTTTGATGGATGCTATTTATTCTCATAGATAATGTTTGTAGAGTTGAAGTTAACATTTGCATCTCCTTCAGTGCTGAATCCATTTGAGAGTATTTGATATTGCTCATTTTGTTTCTGATATGTCTCAGGTAATTTGACATGAATTTCTTCAAAATAATTTTCCAAAGTTGTTACAAGTAAAGTACAAAGTATTATTGACAAGATTTTGTAAAGTTTAGTTGATATTGTTGACTGAATTCTTGTCTGACTAAATAGTTTTACAAAGCTCTGAAATTAAGCTGTCTTCAGTTGGCAATATTAGCTCTGCCCCAGTTAAGAAATCTCTTAGGAGATGGTAGTGTTAAAAGTAAAACATAACAGAAAACAGTGACATAATTGTAGAAAACTTTTGTATATTAACTATGAAGTTAGTAATGTTTCCTTTTTTCTCTCACCCCACCCCTTTTATCTTTTTTTTCTGCTGTTTCATTTGTGTTCATTTTCTTGTTATGATGTATAATTTTGTATTTCTTTGTTTTAATTTATCATTCCTGAATTTGTTTGTATTTGTTGTTATATAATTTGTTTTTCTTATTTTTGTTATTAATATGTTTAACTTTTGTTTTTCTTTGTTCACTTTTTATTTCTTTATGTGTTGAATTTTTTATTTTAATTTTTTTTTATTTTAATTTATAATTGTATGTTTATATTTTTTATTACTACAACACAGCAGGGTAGGCAGATCCCTGTGATCCTCCTACTTTCACTACACCGACTACAGCACTGATGCTCAGCACATCTGGGCTGCAGCTTCGCAGCAATCCCTCTGCTCCCCCTGTACTACCTGGGCCCTCAGGTAGTTCTGCCCCAGTGGATAGGCTTGTGGTCCCCCTTGGAAGCAGTGATGGAAGGGGTGTATTTATCACCCAGAATGAGTTGCCAAATATGGTGCATAGGATTGTCCACCATATGGTGGACACACTTCTATGCCAGAAGGAGCACCTGCTCTCTGTCATGGTATAGAATATCCATCATAGACACACATTGGGCACTGCAGCCCCAGCACAGTGAGAGGACATTGGTGACAGTCCACTGAGTGAGGACTTGACTCCCACTGTCACCCATCCTGACATCCATGAGACCTCAATTTCTCTACCCTCACCCCTACTATGGTGCTCACTGAACCTTGTGTCCTTTACTGTCCATGTATCTTGTCTTGTATGTCCTGTCTTTCAGCAGCTGCTTCCTCATCTTGCCAACTTGTCTGCCCCAGACATGCCTGTGTCCCTTCCCCAACGTCCCTATCTCACCAAAAAAAGGGCACTTGTCCCAAAAAAATAAATAAATTTGTCCCATACATAGCTCCCCATTTCACACATGTGTCTACTTGACACACTTGATTCAATCCAATTGTCAATACAACATGACTATATTGTTGTCACCTCTGTCTCTGGAGGTGACAGTCCAAATTCAGGTAATATTGTATGCATCTGATCAGTTTGTTGATGAAATGGGTAGCTATGGTTCTTTTCTACACCCTTCCTGCACATTTCTGCCCTCTGTTCACTTTGTTTTCCCCATGCTTGCTCCCCATTTCACCACTTTGCTATCTTCCTTATTTCTTTTCTTTAAAGAATCATTGGGTGATGGTTTGCAATGTGCACCATCACTAAGTAATGCTAAAAGGCAGTAATATCAGTAAATGTATGTAAAATTAATATACACACTTGTAAAATTAATGCCTGCACTCCATTTCAAACCAATTACCATCTGCCTCCAGTAGCAATGCATTTACCCAGCCAGACACACAGTCAGTTCCTTAGCAGGTGTTTTTTTATACAATCAGTTTTAACTGTCACATGTTATGGTTATATTTACCCTTTGTATTCCCCAGTGCTTGCTCCTTATGTCACCATTGTCATATTTTCAACAACTGTGTATAAAGCATTATTGCACTATATATATTAATATTTTACAAATCCTTAGTGAGAAATCCCCATTTATTTTTATAAAGCATGGGTGCTACATGCTGCACACCACACAGGCTCACTAAGCAAGGCAAATAAAAATGTTAATAAATAACAGAAATGAGTATAGTAGGGAATAGTATTGGCTACAGCTTTATTTGGAACCAGTTCTGTGTGGCCAGTGAAAGGAACGTATCACTGGCTGATGTCAATTACTACCTGCAGCCAAAGATTCAGTTAAGTAGCAGATGCATGCAGCAGCAGTGAAGTCTGCAATTTTCTACTAAGTGTATAAAATGCACTTGCTACTCAACTGACTCTATAGTATCATCTGTTAATGCATTGATTCATCCTTGTTTTGGTTCAGATGGTACAGGTTTTGAATGCAGGTGTATGTAACAGTTTCACATACTTGTAATTTTAAAGAAATATTATAAATTTGGATACTCATGAATCTGTGTCATCATTTTTGCGGAACATGGTAGTTGTTTCAAATACAAGTTTGTATAATAGGTGTAATTTCTTTTCCCGTAGGTCTGCATCGTTGCGAGATGCACACCATCATGCATCAAAGTGTAATAAGTCTTTAAAGAAAAGAAATAGGAAAGACAGTAAAGTGGTGAAATGGGGAGCAAGCAGTGGGTAAAACTAAGTAAAAGGAGTGCAAGAATGTGCAGGAAGGGTGTAAAAAACAACCATGGCTATCCATTTCTGCAACAGCAAAACCTCCTAATACATGATGGCTATCAGCGGAATTTGAGTTATCACCCCACAGAGAAGGTGACTACACCACAATCATTTTGTAAAGCCAATTGGACCAAATCAAGGGTGTCATGAAGACATTGGTGTGAAGTGGAGAGCTATGTATGGGGTGATATTTTTTGGGATGGGATAGGTGCTCTTTTTTCCTTTTCAGCAGAGAGAGAGAGAGAGAGAGGAATGTTGGGGTAGGGACCTAGGTATGTGTGGGTAAGTTAAGTTGGGTAGGTGTGGAAGCAATGGCAGACAGACAGGACATACAAGATGAGATACAGGGATGGTGAAGAGCACAAGAAGGGAGTGAACACCATGGCTGGGGAGAGGGGGGACATCTAGACCTCATGGACATAAAGTTTGGAAACAATGGGAATCAAGTCCTCACCCATTGGACTGTCATCTCTGTTACCTCACTGCACAAATAGCTGAAGTGTCTGACATCTGCATCTCCTTCTATTATTCAGAACAATGATGGAGAGCAGTGTCTCCACCCAATGTAGGTGTGCACCAACTGTGTGGAACACAACCCTATGCACAAACCCTGCCAGTTCATTGCAGGTGATAAAATCACCACCTCCACCACTGCTCCTGGAGGGAACCTCCAACCTGTCTTGTGGGGCAAAACTACCTGAGGCCCAGTTAGTGCAGGTGCAGCAGAGAGGGAGAGTCCTACCAGGGTGTGTCCCTGACATTCTGGGACATGGTGCCATAGCAGGTGGAGTGGGGGCAGGTGGCTCTCATGGGACAGGCCTACCCTGCTGTGCTGTGGAGAAAAATAAATAAAAAAACAACATAAAGGACAGGAAGAGAGAAAAAAAAGGAGAATGCTAACAACATCATAAGTGACATACAAAACAGTGACACATTTTCCCTCTATCATGTTACCCTTTATTATAAACAGTACAAGCTGTAAAATAACTTTTTTATAAAGTGTCTGAATACCCAGTTGATAACAGATGCACACTATAGTACAAATTTTAGCCAGCAATCCTTGATGTGTGCATATATTGCCCATCTGCAGGCTCCAATTTTACTAACTACATTTTCCAGCAGGCCATTTCTGCCACTGCTTGAGAGATCTGCCATTACAGTGCAATAATAATGAACACATAACAGTACTTGTTCATTTGGTAATTGTGGTGTTTTATTTCCACAACTGCTGAATACCCTCTACAATCATAGTGTACTGTGTTCCCATTGAGTACTGCATGCATACTTTCCTTTTACAGTTTTGAGATGTATTCTTTAGTTTATAGTACTGTATTCATATGCCTCAAACTCTTACAGCTATAAATTAGGACAAAGCCATGTGGAATAGGAGACCAAAGTCTAAAAAAATAGGAATGACTCTTACATACTTGCTCTTACAAACCTATTAAGCTGATAGAGAAACAGATTTTGCACTTGCATGACTTTTTTGAAGGGTCTGGGGTCTGAATCTCATATGTCTGACATTAGTTAGTGATGTCAGTCCTCAACCCTTATGCAATTATGTGACTGAAAACCACAATTATATATGTAACTATACAAAGACTGGAAAATCTGTCGAAACCTGTACAGTTGACAGGCGTTACTGCATTACATATCAACTAAGCCTATACCTCACAGCCTCTTGCAGCCACAAATGTGCGCCAGCCTATAACTACTGGGGATACAAAGGTACACAAATAGCAACCAATTTTACATATTCTTCTACAAACCTAGAAAAGTGATCCAATAACAAGCCTTGCAGTAACAAAGATATACTGAAAGGTATGAAGTATGAAACACAAATGTCATTTTCTAACTTTAGTCCTCAATGCTTTAGCTAAGATTTGCTAGACAAACACATTTTATGAGAAGTAAACCTAAATTATGAGGCAACAATCTGAACATTCTGCAAAACCCATACAGTTGAGAGGTATTACAAAGTAGTGTTTAACTTTTAATGCTACAATAACAGTACAGTTGTGATGCATACATAGCACATGCTGCTAGCATCCTTGCCAATTGACTTTCATTCAGATCATTATCTGCCTCAGCTGTGAAAAAAAAACAGAATAGAACAGAATACCATTATGAATACCAAGCGTGACTATATGCAGCTTTAAACTATTACAAGTAATGTCTGAAAGTCATACTTACATATCTCGGGGTGTCACCAGTCTGACATTCCTTGATCCAATGGTCAAAGGTATCCCTCCTCCTCATCCTGAGGTCTCAGTAGTGATTCCTACACTCTTCACCAGTGCAGGGGATACCAGTAGCACTGGTCAGAGCTAGGGCCAGACTATTCCATGCCTCTGTCCTTGATTATGAGGCATGATAGTGTCTCTGCATGTGCCATGGCCCATGTTCATTCACCAGGAGTCCAATAAACACTGTGGACTCCTGGACACCCCACTTTTGATCCCTAAATCTCAAACCTTTACCAGAAACACCTTCTATATCTGTCACAGAGCAAGTCCAATGTAGAATGATATTTTCCTGCCAATTGCATGTACCACGTTTACTCAGAGGGTGCACTTTATGATTTGGCAACATTTGAAAAAGCTGTGCTTTGCTTACCATTGTGCAAACAGGGTGCAAAGGGCAAGTGATACAGAAGTTTGGTAACCAATGCAATTTCTACATTATTTGAGATACAGGCAATTTTGTGACTGTGTTGGTCTAATGGGAAGGGCATGCCAAGCCACATAGCAAGAATATACTTGCCTGAACATAGTACACATTATACCCACACTAATACTTTTGCTATTAACTAGAAAATACATAGATTAATGGATAATTACAAAGCTGACAAAATATTACTGTGTCACTCCTAAGCCATATTTATATTATATATGCTACACTAGCTCACCTACTATAAGTGACAGTGACTATAATGTGAATTGACACAACACTAAAATTGAATGACATACTCTGTATTCAAACCCTGGACCATATGGATAGTAGTCCTGCATTGACAGCTATTAACACATTAAAGTTAGAAAATCATTTCTCTATGTGTCATTTCTTTGCTAAATACTACAATATCACAACAGTAAAACAAAGACTGCACACATTGTACTTAAACGTAGGAACATATAGACTTCGGACCTAGACTTAATGCGTCTATATCTCATTATCAAATCTCACTTCAGCGAATGTCTCTTCATCAAAGAATTAATCATTGAAGCCACTATCAGCAAACAAACTTTTCAGTGAAAAGTTTCCTAATGCATACCAATGGTTGGCCACCATCTGGAATTTGCCCTTTTCAGCACTGTAGTGCGATCTCAGAAATGATATATTTAGTTGGGGAGGGCACAGCCCCCTACCTGCATTGGTGTTACATTTTATGGTTTTGTTTATGGTCCCTAGGGTGGACTACTATAATTTTGCCCTAGAACATTTTCACTGAAAAGTTTGTTTGCTGATTAGTGGCTTTGATGATTAGTTGTTCGATGAAGAGCCATTCGCTGAAGTGAGATTCAATGATGTGATATAGACCCACCTTAATACCTGTTGGGAAGTTAAATAACATCCCCTAAATTAGTATTCATTGTTAAGTTCTCACTGTTAACTGCAGCACAATGGTGCTTAGCAGGTTTGCACAATGCCCAATGACTTTACTAGAAAGCATCCTGTTTCTATTTTAGCTGTCTGGGCCTGTCTGCTACCTGGGTGGTCCAGCCATTCATTTTGTGCAATGCTGCTCTACATGCAAAACAGATTAGCATATCCAAACCCATTTGTGCTTAACTGTGCATCACATAAACAATTCACCCAACAATCCACCCCCCCCTTTACCTACTAAAGTAGACAGAAGATGAAAGAAAAAAGAGGAAATACAGTTTGTTATTACACAGGAGGTATGTCTGCAGAGGTCTGGATTTCCACCCCCCTTCACCTACTAAAGTAAGACAGAAGGCGAAAGAAAAAAATGGGAAATACAGTTTGTTACTACACAGGAGGTATGTCTGCAGAGGTCTGGATTTCAAATATCACTCCAATGCACTTTCAAAAAACACGATGGGTGCTTTATCCCTGTTGGCCACACACACAGCTTGGCAGCAAACAACTTTAAGTTATCCATTACACAATACTCTTCCACAATATATTTTAACTGATATTGAGCCACCAGCTGTTATTTAATTATTTATATATGTATTATATGAAACAGATTTGGATATACTGGACTTAGTGAACATATAACCTGTTAGGGCTATTGCTTAAAATTATACCAATCTGTGTTGCTTGTCCTCTCAGTCCTGTTGTATGTATTGCTGTATTGTCTGTATTAGTGATAGCAGTGTACTTTTTTAGCATATATTGCAGCATATTAGGGCAGCCATTAATGTATTCTGTATTCTCCATTTTTATCACAGGTGAACATGACAGTGGGAGTGAGGGCACTCTGACACCTGATGTCAGTGTCTCCGCAGATACTGATGATGGTGGTGGCCAAACTGAGGCACAGTTGGGGGGGTGCAGAGGTTGACTGTGGTACAGAGGTTGACATCCAGCGACCCCCTTAATTTTCCCCAGACACAGCCAGTAGGCCTATGCCTATCCAGTCCACTGTGGATAGAAATATTGGACAGGTTGAGTACAAGGACATTGATCAGGGTAGTGTGGCTACTGCAGCTTCAGTTCCTGTTGAATCTGTCCATAGCCAAAGTGTTGGTGACATGTCACACAGGAGGGTTGACAGGGATGCTCAGAGGAGGCCTGCTATCCCTCCTCCACCTGGTGCAGGTGTCTCTTCCTGTGTCACTCAATGGATGTTTAGGACCATGATGGAGGCACAGGCAAATTCTGAAAGGTGCTCCAAACAAATGTTCAGGGTTTTAGATGTGGTACAGTCTGACATATGTGACTACCTCCACTTTGTAGCTAATTCAATGGATCAGTTGAATGAGATGTTGGAACATGGAGTGTCTATGATGGAACAAGGTATTTATATCATGGACCATGCACTTTCTGTGATGACGTGTCTGCTGGGAGGGGAATGTCATCCATGTGGGCATAGGTCAGCTATATCATCTGCTGCTAGCTAATATGGCTGTGTCCTATCATGCTCCCATAGTGGCAGTACTTCCTCTGCTCCATCAGGGAGTGTGCTGTCCACACACAGACATGTCAAGCCATGGGGTCATGGCCCTGGGCATTTCTGTGAAGAGAGCATGTCCAGCAGACAAAGTCACAGTCAGGTAGTAGCACTGCATATAACTTTGGGCATGGAGGTGCCAATGCATCTACTGGCAGAGACAGATCTCATGGTTGGGTCAACAATGATGAATTAACAACTCTACTATACACAGCTCACACCTGTCTAACATACCACACCATAGAACTAGCACTGAGTGTGGCTGTGTTTGTGCACACTATCACATACCACGTTCACATGGAGGACCCCTACAGACGCACCCAACAGTTACATGATTCAGCCTGCCTGCTTCCCCATTCTTACACACACACTTAACAACCTTTGTTATCAGCCTAGGTCTCCTGCTCATCCAACACCCTGTGCAAGTGATGATAACTGTGCCATATCCCAATTTCTCTCTTTTTGATTCAGGGAAACTATAGCTTAGCTACAGTATTGCTTAGTATATCTACATTTGAGTTGTTTAAATGTTAATTGTACTTGTAAATTATATTTGCCTTGCCAAGTTGTACAAAGGATAACATAATCATTCCCCTACTTTATACTCTATTCTCTTGTAAGAGTTGTGAAGTCAACAACTGCAAGGTGTTTCATTACTTTTTAACTGTTCTCTTTAATGATTACCCAGTATGAATGTATGGTGCACATCATAAGTCAGTTGATCACATTCAGATCTCTATATGGGAGCACTGTGGTGAAATCTCATCTGAAAAATACAGTATCAGGCTCTCTGCTGTATGTAGCTCACCAGAAACATGCATCTGCAGGGCAACCCACAGTACTTTCTCATCAAGCTAACACAGAGCCTACGAACCATGCCATTATGTATGTGTAAAGATTAAAACACATGCCACTTTAATCTGTCTTGTATCACATGATGGGATGTCTGCCAGGCATCTAGGCCACTGTCTGATGATGGCCTAGTGAGATACATGTATATACACTACTCTGATAGAGCACTCAACATCAGCATTGTCTATTGAGCATATGAGGGAATAACAGTGTCCCACCTCCTGGTGTAAAATGCTGTCTGTAATATCAGTTTATAGTTGACTCACACACAGTTGACTGCAGTGAGAATAGAACCCGTACCTGTCTAAAGCATAGGACTACAGATCACTCAACAAAACACCCATGCTATGGCATGAGTCTGACTTGTGTTGTGTCTGACAACCCTTTATAGTCGACATCAGCAGTGTCTGCTAAGGAGACTATAACAGTGTCCCACCTGCTGGTGTAAAATGTTGTCTGTAATGTCAAGTTACAGCTAACTCACACATACAGTTGACTGCAGTGAGTATAGACCCCCTATCTATCTAAATACACAGGCTACAGAACCCTGAACATTACGCAAGCGCCACAGCACAAGGCTGATTTACAGTGTGTCAGGCAACACTTTATAATTGATGACATCAGCAGTGTCTGTTGAGGAGAATATAACAGTATCCCACCTACTGGTATAAAATGCTCTCTCTAATATCATGTTACAGCTGACCCCCCCACGCACACACAGTTGACTACAGCAAGAATAGAACCCCTATCTATCTAAATGCACAGACTAAGAAACACAGTATTTAATGAAAATGCCACAGAACAAGTCTTGCCTTATACAAGAGTGCAGATGAACTTACGATAGATGACATTAGCAGGCCATGGGGGAGACAACAGCTTGGCAGGTCATTATGAAATGACAGTGCAGGGATGAGCAGCTATCAAAAAAATACCAGGCCATGCCATTGGAGATGTAACTGCAGGATAGTACTTCTAGTCTGCTGACTAGAGACACAGACACACAAATGCAGTGAGAACCAAACCCCTACCTACAGTATCTATGTGCATGGACTACAGAGCACAGTATTTAATGCACATGCCACAGCACAAGTCTGATGCATGCAGGAGTGCAGGCAAACTTATAGTAGATGACATCAGCAGGCCATGTGAGGGACAACAGCTTGGGAGGCCAGCATAGCCACATAGGGTCATAGCATCATATGAGGCTAATAGCACTAGGCTGCTTAGAAGCCTAGCTGTATAATCATATGGTTGATATATGTGTGGAAAAATATGAACTGAGAACCCAGGGTTGTAATGCTTGTGGTTGAGTGGCCAACACATGGACTGAAATCAGACAGCATCATATATACATTTCCATAACATATTGGGCCATACTTCTCAACCTGTTATAGCAAGGAATTTGGAAAAAGCTATACATATTGGGTTGAAAAAGGACAAACACAGGGACACATTTTGCATACTGTTCTTTCAAACTTATACAGTTGATAGAATAACATGTTTTGCATTAATGTAAATTGTCTAAAGGCTAGGAGTTTTGAAATTCAAATGTCTACCATTGTTTTCCGGCTTAAATACTCAAGTATTTTCAAATTATTTGCCATAAAACAAACTGTTTATGAGGAGCAGGGCAAAACTGTGATGCCAATATCAGGACATTCTACAAATATCTATACAGTTGAAAGGTATGTACTGGGCAGTAGATTTGCCCTATATTTAACTAAGAGTATGCACACGTGAGATACAGCTGTTTGCACATATATAAGCAGTGTGCAAATGGGAGCTGCATTGCTAATATGTGGGAGTTCTTCCATGCTGGGTTTTTGTACTAGCCTAAAGCATTTATTGAATGTAGACAGTTGCTATGTCTACCTGTCTGCTTCCTAGGTGGTCCAGTATTAGCCACACATCATGCAAGCCAAATAAGCACTGCCAAACCTGCAGTCTTTTGTTTACCCTATGCAGTGCATCATGAAAATAGTGGTAAAAAAAGAAAAGAAGGAAAATAAATGGAAAGGGAGACATATGTGAACTGAGGAAAAGTAAGGTATGACATACACACTACAAAATGATACTACACATCAGATATTTCTACATAGTTCAGGATTTGAACTCTTACAGCACTGCAGATTCAGAAAACAGGATGAATGCCTTAGCCCTCTGTGTAACACAAACAACTTTGCAACAAGTAACTGAAGTCATTGTTCAGACAAACAAATTAAGCAGAATGTACACTGCTATGAGATCTTCAACTGTGACTTGTACTTTTAACCCTCGTTATTACATTTGGCCTTAGTGTACTTACTGATCACACAACCTGTTAGGATTCATTTGTCAAATATACAGCTCTGTCTTACTTATCAGTGTTTCTTGGTACTTCATCAGTTATCTGAGCAGTACTGTCAGACATTCAAGTGTGTAAGGCATTCAGTATGCTCGTCCTTAACATGTGTACACTGGAAGTTATATAATATGCATTTGCCAGCAAGTGAAGGCTAGGTTGGAGGGCAGAAAGAACCATATACTGTTCATTTGGTGGGATCATTGCTGAGTTACTCTTAAGGCACAAGCAAGGCTACACTGTCATTGAGGGGGGAGCTCATGTACTGTTATTTCACAAACAAGCATAGCCTGTACTTTTGTGGGTAAGCAAAGTTGATATTGCTATGGCACAAACACAGATATGATGATCATGTTATTCTCCTTGCTCTGCTTCCTGCCTGTTGTTTGATCTTGGTAAGGGTTATGAAGTCAGAAACTGCAATGTGTATCAGAACTGTCTAACTTCTCTCTTTACCAATTTTCCAGTACAAAGGTATGGTGCAAAAATAAGGCCATGTAGTGAGCATCAATATACTTCAGAGGTAGGACTGTGTGAATCTTTGACCACTGAGGTCTAGTACTTACTAATGAACACATATGAGTAAAGTAAAGGTCCCCCTGCTGTCACATGTTAAAGTACTTTTTGCACAAATCCACAGCACCATTTACTTAATTACTGTTACAACCTACTAAATACCAGGGTATATCATAATATAATTCAAAAAGTATGCTATAGGTTGAGGACTTACCTTTCAAATGCAGCAGTGGACACATTCTGAGTTCAGGGCTGACTCCGTCTGATGCAGGGAGTACATAGCCAGTACATGGGAGGTGAGGGTTGTGTGAATTGCCTAGCATCAATTTTACTATGTGTGTAAGTAGGAGAAAGGTATTATGCACCTAGGTGGTCAGTGAATGTGCTATGGTTTGTCTTTTAATGAAAGCAAGGGCATACTGAGCATGCCTAAGTCTGCCTGTAGGCACAGCAGCTGGTGCTTCCTCTTCTGAGCCCTCCTCTGACTGTGGCTGTGGTGACTTAGGTGTTGGTGGGGAGATGTGTGTCCCTTCCCATAGCTGTTCCTTCTGCAGCTGTTTCCGCAAGATCAGATGGTGTAGCATAGCACATACTGTGAAGACTTATGCACATGTTTCTGGATTATACTGCAGGGCTCCAGCAGATGTATCTAAGCAGCAGAACCATGACTTCAACAGGCCAAACACATGTTCTGTGATGCTTCTGGTTTGGGGGTGTGCCTCATTATGACAATCTTCTATGGGTGTGTGTGCACTTCTGATGGGTGTCATCATCCACGGTTCCAGTGCATAGCCAGAATCCCCCAGTAAATGGCCCTGTTTGATGTCCCCTTAACAAACATCTGATACAACTATGATGTGTGCCTGATATGGGTGTCATAATAGCTGCCAGGGTTGCCAGTACACACATTCAAGATTATTCTTGGCGGTTGATGGAGTGGTATCCTTTGTGGTTAATGTAGATTCTGCCCTGCTAAGCAGGTGGTGCCCTGATGTGTAGATCTGTGGCACTCAGTACTTCGGGGTAGTGCACTACAGGGTAGAACTGTTGCATAATGCTAGCCCTCTCCTCAGAACTACAGGAAAAACATGAGTGCTCAATGGCATGTATGAGCATAGCATCTGGGAATTGGTGGAGGATCCTGGATGCTGATGCCTGTGACACACCCATCATGTCCCCAGTTGGTCTTTGAAAAGTACCTGTAGCTAATAATCTAAGGGCTACACATAACTTAGTTTCCACTGGGATGGGTTCCCCTAGATTGGCTCTGGCTCTGAGTTGAGGAGGGCAGAGCTCACAGAGTTTTTGTAAGGTGTCTCTGTCCAGCCTGTAGTCCTCTAGAATCTCCAGGTCATGTAGCATCTGATAAGTTACCTGGGTCTGAACACTCTTCTCCTTCTTGGCCTAGGCCTATTATCAGCATCAGCAGCATTGACTTCAGCCTCTACAACATGCAGATGTAGAATAGCTGCAGCAGCTCCTAGCATTGTGTCAGATATAGTTTCCTTGTCTGTACCCCAATGGTATTGAAGTATTTAGGAAAACAAGAATCGAGGTTACATAGATATTTCATAGCATGTAGAATGGCTGCATCATGTTTAATTGGTTCATGAAAATGGAATTCACCTGCTTATACTGTAATTAGCATCTATTACACACACCTGCTGCTTGCTCATCATTGCGCTAGGCACATCTACACAGACCCCATGCACTCAAGTGCAGTTTTTCATAAAAAAAAGCAAGCAAGGCAAAATTGTAATTAATTTCCTCTGTTCCCATGATATCGGTGCAAACATTCAGTATAAAAAAAAAAGCTTGCCCACCCTTTACTAAAACCCAGGACCTTTTCACTCTAGGTCTATACATACACATGCCATTCATTCATTCCTCCACCATATCGCAAACAAGGACATTAAAAAATGTACAAGAATTATTTGAAGTGGACAGAGAAGACACACATTTTACAACAAACTTCCAAGGATGACATATGACCTGTGATTTGTGCATAGCTTACATGAACCTTCATTCTCCACAAACCGACCTATACAACTTTGAAAGTGTAACCTGACATACCCCCCGATGTCATCAATCACTGTTGACATCAATTAAAAATAAAAACACAGTGGAAGTGCCTACATGGAGTGAACATCCCTACAGGGTTCTCTTTTTGGGGGATTCAGCAATACCAATGAGTTTTTTACCTAATTTGCATCTTCACAGTACTGACATCCTGGACTCTATATGGTTAGTAGCTATGTCAGTGGAGAAACTGCATGGGAGCACAATGTTGTAAACACAAGGGAGCCTATTTCTTTGCCCATATATCTGCTACATACTACATATGCTTACAGTACAATATAATACTTGATTTCAGGATGTTAAAACATTGTAGCAACCTACATTATGTACAATTACATTTTCTTTTGGGGTGAGGGAGCAAAGGTGCAGTTATGTCATGGCCTTTATAAATGTATTTCTTATTTTGTGATATTCTAGCATCCACATTGTGTAATTAGGTAATAATATGTGTGGGGTTACATGTCGTTAAGAGCTTGCTCTTGCTTCTGTGTAGACTCCTTTCCATGGCTATATTTGGAAAGTTTCTCAGTGCAAGGCCAACACAAACACAGAGTCTACACAGTTGCTTTAGAGGTTTTTGAATCACTCCACCATGTTTATTTGCTTCATTAGCATAAAATGCAGCTATTTATGTTGCAATTTGCATGCCTCAGAAGTTTCCATATTTGTGCATGAGTGCCTGCCACTGCGAAGAGTTTACTGAATCTAAAACTTGTTGTATCTGCATGTACATGGTAAAAATTATCATGTAGGCTTTCGTGAGTCTTCCCCCCTTGTCTTTGTATCCAAAAACATTCTACCTCATTGATTTTTTTGTTGTTTTTGATGGTAAACCATATGTGTGTGTGTGTGGGGGGGGGGGTTAACTGCATTCTGTTGAAGTACCTGATTGGTCCTCCACTCATCTCATTTTTTTCTCCATCTACTATACCATTATTTCAAGTTAAACTCCCTGCAATACTGCCTTTTGCAGTTAACTTAGGTGTATGTTAACAGCAATTTACCAGCTTGTGTGACTGTCATTAAAATTATAAGGATTTGTCTTACCTCCTGCTTGGCTGTTGTTTTACAGAGAGTTTTCCTGGTACTTACTCCATCATGGGCCAACTCACTCCATTCAGACCTTGTGTTTACTATGCTCGCCTGCTCTGCCCCAGTTCCCCCCACTTACCCCTAGTACATCTACACTTATACCTCATATACTCCCCCTCCTCTATCTACTCTCCTACCCTATACCTAACTTTGTATCCAGTCACAAACTGCTCTCTTTATGCAATCTCCACCCACTTCTGTTCTAGATTCCTTCTCAAATCTCACTATTCTCCCTCCCCATCAAAACCTACCTATTCTCCACACTATTATTATGACTCATCACCTCTTCTAACCATACTGAAAGCTTTTTACTTTGTTAACCATGCTATCTCCTTCCTATATCACCTTATTCACCCAACTCATCTCATTCCTAACATCATCACTAGTAGTAGTAATAAATAAGCACACCTCAGCCATTCCTTCATCCTAACCTAGCAACCATTTTCCCACTAGCTATTAAAAAATCTCTTCAACCGTATGTCCCATAACTCCATTCCACTGTCGTAACCCCAAAATACTAAAATAATTCTGTCCCAATGTTAAGGTAATACTTCTACCCATCTCTGTTAAAAAATGTCATAATAAACAAGCCTTCTTTCTCCAACATGCATCAGTGTGATGACATCTACCCCAGCCTAGTTTCCAATCAAACCCCAAACCATAAAATATACCTTAAATGTTTAAAAATAATCACTCTAAATATTAGAAGCATATGCAACAAAATAATTTTCATGAATGCATGATAGAATACAACCCATATATCCTAGCCATAACAGAGACATGGCTAAAGCCTGAAATAAAAGATGCTGAACCACTACCCCCTGGTTATAATATTATTAGACTCAATAGAAAACATAATAAAGCAGGTGGAATAGCCATAATCTTTCCATATATGCTCAAAGTAACTATACAGGCACAATCCCAACTTTGTGAAAAGCAGAAATACTAATTCCATTCCTAAAACTTAATAGAGCCAAGAGCATATGCATTGCTGTACTACATGTGCCCCAGGGCAGAATATTCCAATACTTGAAAACATACTATCCTGGATAACAGATACAATCACAAATGAAATTATCATCCTGGGTGATGTAAACATTGACTGGCAGTCTTTATCCACAAATTCAGTGATCAACATCATGAATCTCTTTGGATTCACTCAAATTATTAGTAAACCAACAAGGCATGGCAAAAATAACTCCCAACAATCTATCCTGGATTGGATTATGGTTACCAAACAATCTAATTTTACCTGCTCAGGTACCCTCCCTGATACACTATGTGATCACCTGCCAGCTTATACCCACAGGAGTATTACATAACTAACAAAGGAATATAAGCTAAAAACTATCCATAATCTCTCCAAATTCTCCAAGGAGTTTTTCATTGATTCTCTGAAGGCAGTTAACTGCTCCATCCTAAAAAGGCTCCCCTTAAATGATGCAGCTGAATACTTCAATGCAACATTTCTAAATATTCTTAACTCTTTAGCCCCACAGTGTACAAAAAGAATTAAAACCAGACATACCCCATGACTCACCAACCAATGCAAATTCCTTATGAAAGACAGAGACAAAGTATGGATTAACCGGCAAAAGAATAAAAATGACAAAATTGGCAACTATTCAGACAACTACAAAACCAAGTCAAGAAACAAGTTAATAGAGATAAAAGTCTTATTATACTCACCTAAAACATAGCTATAAAGAAAAAATATTTAAAAAAATTCTGGTCCTCCATATCCTGTCATCAGCCCAGGTACAAAAGAGAATCCCAGCCCATACCCAGAAATTCCCACTCTTCAAACAGCTACCTATATCAATGTGTACTTCATAGAATGCATAGCCAACTTAACCTCAGATTCACCTAACACACCCCCTTCCACACATCCAACTTCCTCTACCTTAGACCCTACCACATTTCCTTCACAAAACTCAACTGTCTGCAACCTCTCCAATACACATGCAGACAACTCCACCCACTTTACCTTTCAACCAGTTTCTATAACTCTCATAAAAAAGCTTTTAGGTAAACTAAAATCTTGCTCCCCCTCAACTGACAACCTTCCCACAGAATAACTAAATGTAGCTGCAGATCCAATAGCATATCCAATCAGCAGTATTATTATTAATAGATCAGTAACAGAATCCTGTGTCACTGACTTGTGGAAAATGGCACAAATTACCCCCTTATATAAAGGAGGTAATTCCAGTGACATTACAAATTTCTGTTCCATAGCCATCTTGTCTCCCCTCTCTAAAATCCTTGAAAGATGTATTCATCAACAATGTATACACTATCTAATATAAAGTAAGCTAATCACCAATACGCAACATGGACTTCAGCCAGACCTCCACCACATTACTATCATTTATAGACACTGTCAACAAAGCTCACAACATTAATAAACTTGTATTTGCAGTATTTCTAGTTCTATCAAAAGTCTTTGACATGGTCTGTCAGAGTAAACTCCTTAATCAACTTTCCACCCTGGGTCTTGCATCTCCATCTGTTCAATGGTTCTATAACTACATCGCCAACAGGCAACAAGCTGTAACATGGCAAGGATCCATCTCCACATACCTTCCTACTTCCACAGGAGTTCCACAAGGATCAATCTTTGGCCAGCTACTGTTCAATGTCTTTATAAATAAGTTTTGTTTATCTTCTTGTGAAAGCACCTTGCATCAATATGTAGATGACTCTGTCATCATCTGCTCTTCAAACACCTTAACTCACTTCCAAGAAATCAGTCAACAAGCTGTCATCTCCCTTGAAACATGGCTCACACTGGCACAACTCCTACTCAACCCCCCAAAAAACAAACTCCTCCTCCTTATCCACCATAACAAACTATTAGGAGTCATAATAGATGATAACGTTAAATTTAACCTCCATATCCAAAGCAATATCAAGAAAACCCATCAAAAACTAGGCATGCTATACAGAAAGAATAATTTTCTGAACACACCCACAAAAATTACTCTAGCCAAAACCTACCTTCTGCCTCCCAATTCTATAGAGCAGCAATTCTATCTAATTTAAAATCCTCCATAAAAAACAAACTTGAAAGCTGCTACAACAGAATTGCTAAGTTTGCTACTAAATCATCCTCCTTTACCTCTCACCATAAAGCTCTACATACCCTTAGCTGGCTGTATCTCCCCTCCCCCTCTCCTTTAATCAACTTATAATAATACATAAAATCATGCACAAACCATTAGCCTTCCCAGCTCTTACTCCTTTAATCAACTTGTATTTTCTAAAAAGAACTTTCCCCAGGATTCATGAAGCTTGCGCTAGGCGCAGGAGTAGTGTAGGCGGTATAATGCCAAATATGGCCACCGAGCGATTCAGGTATGATCCAATTCCACATGCACTACCACCATACGCCAGATCTGTGCAGCCCTCGGCTCAGGTATGCTAATCACCCCATGCGCAGTACTGCACCATGCAAATGAAGGTACATAGTGATTCATGAAGTGGTGCAGGCGTAGCGTAAGCCCACAGAAATGCAAACCAAAAAAAAACGGTTTACATTTTTCCAAACAGAACATCTGAGCTATGAAAGCAGACCAGACTCATGTATTACAAAGTTAACATATGCCAATGGCTAAATATACAGCCAATGGCATAAGAAAAGATGCACAACACCTAAAAAACAACATTTAATGTCATGTCCACAGTAAAGAAAAGTACTACCGCAGGGCATGTGTGTGCAAACGGGAACAGAAGGAAAATATACACAAATGTCATAAAATCGCAATGTAATACAAATCATGATTTCACCATAATACTCAATGGTATGCATGGTACACCACAACCAAGCTGCAAGGGTTACTAAGGGTCTGTGACAGTGTTCGGCGCGGTAACTATGAATTAGTAGTCAATGCTATGCAAATGAGGCAAGTAATAGTGAATCGCAAACATCCCACGGGACTAAGGATGTACCATACGGCGCAGCGCTACAACACTGAGGAGCAGTTTGGAGGTATACATGACATCAGCAGTGGGGTGTGCCACCGTAGCTGTAAGCACATTGGAGCAATGCAAATACAGCCTGCCCATTGCTAAGCAAAGCCGCAGGATAGGGGTGGGGATGTAGGTATAGCATCGTTTAGCTGAGAGCACATATAGTGCCTGAAAGCACATGTGTACGCGGATGAAAACCTGTCCAAAACCTGGTAAGTTGACGCATGTGCCGCACACCATAGCCCAAACAGGAAGGTTAGGGGAAGAAAATAAGGAAATGCCGCAGTAGGGTAATTGGAGTACAACTGAGCAATTAACACCTATTAACTCACAGTGGGCAATTGACGGCAGCTAACAAGTCTGCTCACAGCAACCTGCAGAACAGGATAGGGGAGGTGTTGGATTGCAAAGAAAAAGAACTGTCATAGCAGAGCAAAGCAAACCTGCAGTAGATCGGCCATAGAACACATTTCGTAAGATAAACCAGGTTTTGGAAAGTACAAATGAAAGCAGGCTGCTGGATGCATGCCAGAAAATGGGAGGGGAAACATTAAGAATAATGTTAAGGGAAGAGCAAGAGGTAATCCACAGCAGCCAAATGTAATTCATCACCAAAGGCACCACAATAGCAGTACCTGTGGAAAAACACATAAGATACCCTGTAGCTCCGATGGTACATACACACCCTATGACATCATCAGTGTTCACAGCAGAATAGTATAAAGTGTGAAGGCACCTCACACACACCTATGTATTCCCAAACACTGCACCATTGGTGTAAACAGATGGGGAACTTTTACAATGTACATGTTGGGAGCTGCCATAGCTGTGATTCATCACCATGTGTTAGAGACTGAAGGTGTTTTGGAGGATGATGCTGAACCCCACCACAGGCCCCAGAGGAGGAGAAGAGTGTTCAGACCAAGGGTAACCTACCAGGGGCTACATGATCTGGAGATAGTACAGCGTTACAGGGTGGACAAGGACATCTTACAGCAAATAGTTGAGCTGTGCCAGCCACGCCTGAGATCCAGAAACAACAGAGGGGAACCCATCCCAGTGGACACAAAGGTATGTGTAAGCTTGCGAATACTAGCCACAGGTACCTTTCAAAGGCCAACTGGAGATATAATGGGGATCTCACAGGCATCAGCATCCAGGGTACTACACCAGTTCCTGGATGCCATGTTACCACATGCCAATGAGCATATATACTTCCCCCGAACTTAGGAGGAGTTGGCCAGCAATATGCATCTCTTCCACCATGTGGCACACTACCCGGAGGTACTGGGTGCGATAGACTGCACACACATACATATCAAGTCATCACCCAGTGAGCATGGTAGGTGCTACATAAACCGCAAGGGATACCACTCCATCAACTGCCAGGTCGTGTGCAATGCCCAGGGCATTATTATGGATGTGTGTGCTGGCAGCCCTGGAAGCTACCATGACTCCCACATCTGGCATGCTTCACAGCTGTATCAGGTATTTGTCAGGGGGGACATCCCACATGGCCACCTTGTAGGGGATGCTGGCTATGCACTGGAGCCGTGGATGATGACTCCCATCAGAAATGCACACACACCTATGCAAGAACGCCATAATGAGGCACACGCACAAACCAGAATCATCATAGAGCATATGTTTGGGATGCTGAAATCATGCTTCCATTGCTTGGACATATCTGGTGGAGCCTTGCAGTACTCTCCAGGCACGTGTGCCCACATCATCATAGTATGTGCCATGCTACATAATATGATCCTGCAGAAACAGCTGCAGCAGGGACATAATGGTGAAGGCCCTCACAGCCCACCACAATTGGCAAGGCCATCACAGGCACAGAGGGATTCAGACCACGAACACCCTGTGCCAGCCCCAGTGGGCAGACGGAGGCATGCCCAATATGGCCACGCCTTGGCAAAGATGGAACGTATAGCACATACACTGACAGTGTAGGCCCCTACGGACTGACACACCTCTCCACCTGCACACACAGTAAACTGGATGTCACACACACATGACCACCTGTAAATTGTAATGTATAGGTGGCCTACTGTGTGAATCCTACATAGGCAGCCCTCAACCATTGCACACACAACAGCTATTGGAACAAGGAATGTCAACACCTGAACAGTACACGCACCTAACAGCATATGCTGTTGATACTGTATGTATAGGTTCCTAGGTACATCAGTAGGTACATGCCCGATTGTCAGAGGCCATTCAACAACTGAGGCAAACAGTGTCTGCTGTCGCCACCACATCGATTAACCAACTGTCCCTCAGTGGAGCAGGGCCAATTGCGGGATCCATGTGTGTAATCACTGTTCCCCACACACTCTGCATGGCTTCCCTGGTGTGTTAATGAGGGGCTCCATATAATGTAATCAGGGATGTAGTGGCAAAGCATGGGCAGTACCCATGACAGGTATCTGTCACTCCAGCATGCTCCACCTATGGTTGTGTGAAGGTGTAGCACATAATAGTGTGTGGCTCACTGTGACATACATTCCCAATGCTGGAGCACATCCATTAAACATCACTTGGACATACCATTAATAGGTCTCATCCATATGTAAACTAACTGAGTTACACATTTGATTGCAGTATGGAGTAACAGCCGTAGAACAGTCCACATACAAAACACCATAACACGTGTACAAATCCCAGATGCCCAAGTGGTAAATGCACTGACTGTCGTGCAAGTTCCTGGTCCCACGTCCTGCAAGGGACGTAACGTAATCCCGAAGGCATGCATAATGGATGTTGGATGCAGGTCATCAGATCAGGTTTAGCACATGTTAGCCGAATTATGCGTTGGCAAGTGCTGGTAAGCGTCGTTTAAACATGACTATACGGATATGCACGAAACAGGGCTAAGCTTTTCTGAATATCACGCAGATCATGGTCAACAATGTCCAGAACAGGTGAAACTAGCATTATTCACCCCTGTACTAATAGTGCCTGCTCTGAAGGGTAAAACGACCACTGCCAGGAGTAGAACATGCAATCATGTACACAATCACCTAACACTAAGCTACCCGAGATGTACCAATGGCAGGTGTGTATTCTGACAGGTTAAAACACAAACGTGTGGAGTCCAGGAAACACTATACACTGACATGTACACAACGAAAAGTGTGTTCTCCCTCTCACTCTCTCTCTTTCTATATATATATATATATATATATATATATATATATATATATATATATATATATATATATCATAGAGATAGAAAGAGTGATACAGAGATATATGTTGATATATACGTATTCACCTATATCTGCAAATATATAGATAGGTCAATGACATGTACACAACCATGGAGGTACAAATAAATAGGATACTGCCAACTATCGATTGTGTCACATACTGACACACGTAATCACGAGGCTTAAAGACCAAAAGACCACAGTACCGGAACACTAGAACTGAGAGTAATATTATCATGATGTTAAGGGACATTTAGTTATCGCTGCTGGTGCTGCGGTCCAGGTAGGTACTGTGTTCAACTGTGTTTGTGATTGCTGTAGTCTGTGTATGTGTGTGTGTTGAGAGTGCTGTGTGCGTTTCCATGGGACTGTAATGTGTGTGTGTGTGTGTGTTTGCATCGTGTGTCTGTTAGTGCTAACTCAGAGGTAGATCATTATGGTAGGTGTGGTCATAGCTGGCCGTAGGCATACGGTTACCACCTGTCCCACTTTAAGAGGGACAGCCCCTCCCTGGGCAGTTGTGTCCTGACAAAAAATATTAAAAAGGGCAAATGTCCGAGATTGTAGGACATAATTATGTCCCATATATTATGTAATAGTTGCATTAAATAGTTATGCCTGTATCTAAAATACATAAATGTTACATGAAACATGATAAGTAGCTAAAGTGCTACAAGAATAAGTATGTATTCAGGATAAAAGTATGTTCTATCCTGTGTACTGACCGTGGGTATGTGTCGGCCTGTAAACACCGATGTGTGTCCTGCAAATGTCCCACTATTGCCATTTGAAAAGGTGGCAACCCATGCCAAAGAGGTTCAGTCACCAACACAACTGCAATGAGTGCAAATATCTGTGACAGAAATACAAGAGACAGCCATTTAGTAACATTCCCTTACATATCAATGTATTTCCGGAGGTATTGAAGTATCAACCTCACCTGCATGCTATATAGAAACCAATTAACAATGGCTCAATGTATAAGCCCATAACAACCATAGTTTCAGTCTACTAAATGATAGGTCTTCAATTAGGGAAGGAGCCCACACTCATATATGGAATATGTAGAAATGCAGTCCCCACAAACCTGTATATGCTATGTACACCCACCTACATCTTCCCCACACCCGAAACAATTGCAATACAGACTGTAATAACATCACAAACATCCACTCACTCAATTACATCTGCAGAAGTGTTAACATACATTGTGAGAGACACATTTGTAATGGCGCCATGTGAAATCATAGCTGTTGTATAATGGAACAGACGGCAATGTTACAGGTTTTGTTTGCAGTAGTCCCTTATCAGACGGTTGAGATGACAGGTACACTCACATGTAGAACCACATACTCTAGCTGTCACACACAATCCACGGGGGACATGAATTCAAAATATCCGTGTCTCTCCAAATAGCAGTTGCAATTCCTCACAACAAAACACATACAGGCCGTCTCCCGAAGGTAGGGCAAAAAGGCAACGCCCAAGTGGAGAATTCAATTATACCCCACTGTTGCCACGTAATTGGTGAATGGAGTAGCTGCACAGCTGATGTGCATGTAATAATTTACTCAGGAACACCAATTGGTGGCAGGAAATCACATGTTACAGGTATCTACGTATATAAGGATGCCTTGCCATACATTCAAACCGTATGCTCATACCATAGAACCATTTAAACAGTAAAGGCATAAGAGAGATATTTAGGAAGACTCAGAACGCTAACAAGGTATGTAGAACACTCAGTATTTTAGTGTATGTAGAGCCTGTTTTGTATTAATTAAAGTGTACGCAATGCATAAAGTGGGAAAAGGTATTATGCAGTGATGTCTTGTTGAGCATAGTAATGCTTGTAGAAATTGTGTGTCCTGCTGTGGGCCACAAGGTGAACATCTCATACACCACAAGGGATGCTACATGAGGGCTTTAAACACAACAATTCCACACCACCCACCGTCAGTGGTAGGGTTTGTCCAACAAGTACATGCCATAGCAGGGGATAGTATATGTTGATGTACTGTCACAGTAGGCATGTGTATGGGCACATAAAGAGAATAACATGCCTAAGATGGGCCTGTGGTGCAAGTATGCTTTGCATTATGGGATAATGTTTAAAATATGTGTAATGTACAGTATTGTAGGTAGATATGTCAGAGGGCCTGTGGTGCAAGTATGCTTTGCATTATGGGATAATGTTTAAAATATGTGTAATGTATAGTATTGTAGGTAGATATGTCAGATATTTTACACAGCATAACTGTTATATCATGCAAACAAAAGGTATCGTATATTGGCATGTACAATACCCAATAACAGGATACATATGGCTTGTAGTCATGGGACACTGTAACAGCATGATAGCTAATTGAAATGGAAGAGCTACTCAATTATCCATGCACAAAGGACATGTAATAGCTACACAGGTTCATAGTGAGGTACTATGCTGTCTGGCCAAGTCCATGTGTAAGCCCAACGACAGTGTTTTCACCGGCAGCACCTCCCTAGAGTAGTGTTCTGTCTGTGAACAGCAGAGCCTTGTGTTACCTGCACCTGTGTACAGTACAGCCACTGCAGTGATCCCTGGCAAACATGTGTGTCTCCCATCCATCCATCGAGGTATTTCATGAAGAGTGCTAGTGAGTGTCCCTGCTTGATGTACATAGGAATCATTTTCCAAAGCATGGTGAGTGTCTGGTTCAGGAATATATCCCTCAAGCACGTCCCACTCATCGTTGCGTTTGTGCACATATCCATGAGCATGTTGCTCTCAGTGGCTTTTGCTTATGTTGCTTATGTGGAGGATATTCATACATATCGTTGTGGACATGGGCCCTGTATGTTCAGCAGAGGTCACCCCTGAGTATGTAGTATGCAAATGTGTACAGTCGTGGTGTCCGTAGTTGTGCCGCATACGTCATCTTTCGAAGGTCAATAATCCTCATGGTGTGTTAACGTTGTGGTATGTAAAGCCATTGCTGTTCTGCAAGGCACACCCCAAAAGGGGTGTTGTACCCTTGAACGTGTGTCATACGTCAGGAGTATAGAGGTACAATGGGTGCCTTTGTTCCAGCTACAAACCCATTACAGATAAGGGTGGCTACGTAGAAGGATATCCATGCCACATTGGTAATATGGTTATCAAAGGAGTGGGTGCTATATACGTGTGTACTAAGATCCCGTATTATGTCACATGTATGTAGGGGACTACCATCTATGTGATAGTCAGTGGGTGATTGGTGTAATCCAAAAGGGATGTCTATGCACCTTGTGTCATGCAGCTTGAGGCCATGTTATCGACATCAGGTATCCGTCACAGTGACACCCTTATGGAGGGTGTCTGTATCAGCTGGTGGATCAATCATGGCTCCTTGTTTGCAGTCATCTGGAAACCTATTCAGGGAAAGTCCTTCTGTCCTAGCCTGTACCTCAGGGAAGCATATACCGAACATGAAGGGCCCTATGACCGAAGACTGTGGTACGCCAAGTGTAACTGAATTACAGTAGGTAACACGGTATGCTACCCTAATTGTGTGGGTCCTGTCCGTGAGCCACTTTGCATAACATCCCGAGACGTAGGGGTCGATGTGCAGGTGGATGTGTATGTTGTCAATACCAGAATGGAGAACGGTGCTGAAAGCCAATGAGAGGACAATGTAGGCTGTGTGGACCACCTTACCGTCATCAACTACCCTGGTAACTGTATCAAAGGAGTCCACCTGGTGTAGGAGCCATGGTCTGGCCCTAACAAATCCAACCTGGGTGGCATCAAAGGTCTGGAGCCCACCAATGTCTCTGTGAATGAGTTCCATGATGATGTGCCCCATAGCCTAGCAGAACAGTCCAGTCAGGCGTATAGGGCAATAGTCCCTTTGGTTCATTGTGGTGCCACCTGTATGGAGTGTGATAACTGTTGCTGTGCACCATTCAGGGGCCACAATGACTGATACAAGGCTATTACTGAATCTGGTGGCCAAGTGGGGAGCCATGTCATTCTGAGGTTTGTGTAAATCACAGCCTGGGATGTTGGACGGTCACATGGAGTCTGTATTCCAGGCCTTAGAGAGTGCAGGTTGGAACTGCGTAGTTGTGGCCGCAGGGACTCTGCATTGTTCCTGTATGGATTTTGGCCCTGTAGGGAGTGGGAGGGTGTAAAGTTAGCAGTGAACCTATCTGCCAGGATGTTGCCAATAGCGGTCGGTCCTGTAATATTCCTGCCTAACCGTTGTATGTCAGAGCAGATGTGGGTATTGCCATTGAGTACTGACATACCTCCATAATGCTTTGTGGTAGTCCTTGGAATGTGTCGCTGTAATGTTTATGTAGCTAGCTTTGGAGGATGTGATAAGGGATCCCAGATTCCTACTGAGGCTGACCAGTGAGCTACCCCACCCATGGGATTGTACTCCACTTTGCAACAGCCTCCACCTTCTGTTGTACATTATGTCCATGGAACTGGACCCCCATAGTGGTGTCCATTATCTAATGGGTGCCATCATGGCCCTGTTTGGGATAGCATGATCCATGCAGTCGTGTAAGTGCTAATGAACTGCACTGGTGTATGTTTCAACTTTTGTAAGTGCATTGTCCATCTGCACAGGTGTCATGATGTTTACTACTGCTGTCATAAGATGCCTGAAGTAGGTGTTGTAGAAATCTTGTACTGTGTATTCCGTGAAGGGTGTGGTGCTGGGATGTGGATAACAAGGGAGATTAGCATATGTTCGGAAACTACCAACGAGGGGATAACCCCAGGTGTGGAACACCAGTCACATGTTGGTAATGTCCATGTCTAGGATATTGTTGGACTTGGTGGTGGTGTGTATGGGTTGATCCAGCCAAGTGGAGGTTATGAATCCCAGAAAGCGTTGCCCTAATGTGCCGGTACATGAGTAGGTATCCCAGTTAAATGTGGGGTAGTGTCAGTCTCACATCAGTAGTACTTGCCTGAACCCTACTGTCCAGTACACCACGAAATGAGGGCCGGTAACCGTGGGGTATGTTGTTGAATCCGTAGCAAGTTACAATGTGTATAGCAGTTCTGGCCACAGTTAGTTGCACGTGGATCACCTCTGATGCACTGTGCTAAGTAACCAGCCTGGAGGTGTGTACATCCTTGTGAAATATGGACACACCTCAACCGTGGGTGTTCCGGTCCTGGTTACATGACTGAAAGGTGTGGTCTGCATATAACCTGTCAGTGCAGGTGTGCTCTCCGGAGCCTAGAGGCAGGTCCCAGTCACTGTAGAGATATCGAAGTGGTCCATTATAAGGAGTGCCTCGCCTGAGTGCATTAGAGATGAAGATGTCAAACATTGAGTAACAGTACCCCAGGTTTTTCTTGCCTGTTCCTGTTCTGGTGGTGAATGTTATTGGAAACTGTCCAAGACAGGCAGTATAGGAGCAGCAAGAGCCTTACATGTTATCTGTACTCCCAGGGCTGACAGGTGCAGGTCATCTGTGCCAAAGCATCGTGTTTTGTTGACCATGTCATTCAAAGCAGACAGATACTGGATGCCTGTGGAATGACAGCAGAAGCATAGGCAACTGTTGAAGTGAAACATTCAGTCGTTGTACAGTGGTATCAGTCTGGATGAATGCAGAATGCTTCTCAGGGCTTGGGCGATACCTTCTGGGCTACAAGACCGGAGAGCTATTGCATGTCCCTGTACATGTAGTCCAGGAAGTTACATCTCAGGGCAGTCACACTAACATGGAGAATGACAGTAAAATCATACCTGGTGAGGTGTGGCATAGGTGCATACGTTATGTTGCAGATCCTGTTACCCGACAGCCAGATGTAAGCAACTATCGCCTTGTGTAGCCTGCTGAGTGGGACATCAGTGTGACCGCCTACAGAGTCACCTATGACCGGTGTGCTGGGTATGTTATGACACCCTATTGGCTGTAGTTGATGGGCACACATGGGTCTGTGGGCTATAAGTAATTGGTGTTGTGTTTGGTGATGGGGGCTGCCTCTGTTGCCTACACAGAGAGTATGGAGAGGTTCTGCAAATGTTGTAAACATACTGTGTATGGCCTGTGGTGGTGGAGATCTAGTGAGACTATGTGATGAGTGGGGTGTGTTGCAAATGTTAAACATCCCCACATGAATGTCAGGTTCAGTCTGGGTTGGTGAGAGCATTACCCCCAGCATGGCTACATATCTGCATCTCCCACAAGCTGTAGTGTCATATGTTGGGAGGTGAGCATTGACTGTGTACATGAGACAATTGCTCTATTGCCTCATGTTTGCCATATTCATCATATAGACAGGCAATAACACTGGTAAGTGACACTTGGACATGCCCGTATATTCAACCATGTCTCACAAGATATGTGAGTTACGTGTGTACAACAGCTGTTGTACTGTAAGCAAGCTGGAAATGTAAGGACAGGCAGTGTACTTGTAAGAAATGAGTTGGAATGGGTGCTATAGTAATTAGTAGCTCATGAAGTGCTTACATGTTCGGAACAAGTGCTGAGCATGAATATGCAATACAGATAGGGTGTTGGATAATATAAACCCACTGCAACCCACAAGCAGAGATGCCAGTCATAATTGGAGGCACTGCACTATTACCCTGCTGAGTATGGTCTGCAAGTCTATGAACCTTTATCAAAGTAGATGTTAGCAGTACAGATGTAGATGACAGTACAGATGATTTCACACTGCATAGCATACCTGTGACAGGTCATAGGACATCATCACCCATACTGTGGTCCAGCTACACTGAGTATACTAGATGTACCTTCGTATGTCACAGGAGTGTTCTACCAGTGGCCTGTTGACAGAAGCAACACTACAAAAGGTGTCTGAGTGACATGTGCATATCACACCAGTGGCAGCTACAGTAAAACAGGGTTAATGTTTTGTACTCCCCTCTCATTGTAGCCCATACCACACAGACAAATGGGAGGTATCTGCATATGTAAGGATGTGAATGGCCATGACCTAGGAGAATAGCTGTCTCAGTCTTGTGGAGAACATACAGAATGGGCTTTGTGGGTGAGGTACGTGACATATGTGCACAATCTGACAGCTGATAACAGCATTGTCACCGCTAGGTGAATAACCCTGTACCCATTAGCTACCACCTAGGCAGCGGTCAACATTATGGACACTGTGTGTAAGGGATGGTGCTGTGCAGTTCACCTCCCTGAGCTGACATCTCTAGGCCTATTAGGTAGCCATACAAGGCACCCATGTCATGACAGGATGCCATCCATGAGCATGGAGATCATTGGACAGGCATACTCAGCACTCGGGTGACCAATATTGGATCACATATCACCTTTAAGGGGTATTGGACATGCGTGGTTGGGCAATACCAGCCTTCACAATCCTCACCTCCACTATGCAGCATGCTGGCTACCTTGCATAAAGACATGTGCTGTACTGTGATGTTGGACATGTTACACATACATATACTGATCTGAAAGACATACGTCATGGACAGCCACCATCCTACTACAAGGATCGCCACATGCTGGACAGATCCCTGTGCCGTACATGTTACATACTCCTGCCATACCATGCAACCCTGTCCATCAAAGCTGCACATGTCATCTCTATCATACATGGTGCGATGACCGCATGGTAGATGTATCATTAACTGTCTGGATCAGTAATGTGGCACTGGTGCACCCGGCGGTGGCAAAATGGCTGTTGGATACAGCTAGAAAACCTTGCCCGTTCATGTTATAGTTGATAACCATCCCTGCGAATAACGTCCGGATAGCCATTGTCCCATGTGTATCACATGTGCAACACAGGCGATACGTGGCAGGATGTTGAACTGCTGTACAGTGCTGTGTAGATGTATATGGCAAAACACATGCATGTAAAGGTTTCCATGCGCATGTGTTCATTGTCACTGCTCATGTCCGTTAAGGCAGTGTATGTGTTGATATGTGACATATACACAGCATGAAGGTCATCAGCATTACTGTGGACACATCCAGGCATGTGCTGATAGGTAAGAACACCAGTACAGGCAAACAGACATGCCCACATCAAGACAGCATTCACATGGAGTATGAGCAATGTAATGAGGTGACACACATATATGGTGATGATATCCAATGCACAACGGGTGTTACATGTGTGTGACACAAACATATCAGTCTTGTCAGTGTCATGATGATTTACAAAGATAACTGTTCATATGTACTAGATTTAATACAAATGTATGTGCAGCTGTATCTCTGTACATATCTGTGATACTGTGACCTGTCTCCATCATTAGGTCTTCCAGAAAATGCCTCGTTCACACCTGTCAGCGTATAGCCGCCTGGAGGATGATGCCCTCATCCCGTTCCTCCATGATAACTATGAGGTATTGTTCATGCCATGTGCCACAGCATCCCCAGCAGCATGACAACCTGTGGCAGGAACTACGCAGGAGGGTTAATGATGTGGGTGGCCATAACCGCACCTACCAGCAGGTACGCAGAAACAGCACGGACCTGATATGACATGCAAAACAGCTTACCAATGCAATCGCCAGGGAACAAGGCGGAACAGGTGGTGGACCACTAACCCAGCCCCCACTCACACCCACCGAGGAGCTACTGGCCAGCCTGGGGACACCCTCAGAACAGCATCCACAAACACTAGCTGCCATTGTGGAGGTGGGTGTCTCCCAACCACTGAGCCTGGAGTTGCCTGGTAAGTCACTACTGCACATATGACTATTATATTCCATTTAGTTGCATGTGTCACTGTACAATATGTAATGTAACATCATATGCAAGGTATGTTTACACGCATGCTGCATACTATAGTATGCTACCCTGTGTACAGGCGAATGTGTTAACATGCACAGTGCACCCTGTAGCTGTCATACAGTCATGGATAATGTTCAAACTGCTGTGTCACCCCTATACAGGTACCTCTGGCCCGCCCCACAGACATCAGTGCCTTGCAGGTGAGACAGTTATCAGTATCAGGCATGTTAATGCATATATTTATTCGCCATGTGGCCAGTTAACACATTTACACATAATGTATGGTCCAGTCATGATATACAGGTCGCATCTGTCATCAATTACACTGGCTACCCATGTGCAATATATACAAACTAAATGAAACACAGATATGAAACCACAGTATCTGTCATTGCTAGATGTGTGGACAGCTGTGCATACAATGGTGGAGGTGTTGTTCAATGTAGGCATATGTACTATACATTGGAACAACACATGTGTGGTACGCAAACAGTACCACACAGTGAGCTGGGATATGGGCAGCCCACAGGATTCACCATTGTGTAATATGCCCCTGCAATGGGTGCAAACATTGTGATATGCCATCTGACAAGTCCCAGACATGTAGTGTTCCGACTGCAATATTGTCTCACTATCCCATAATACATATCCCACATACCAAACATACAACCCTTTGTCTGTATAACCCTGTGGACAGTGACCTTATCTGACATCTATGGGTGTATGTCATATGGGACAACACAGACATGTGAGATAGACGGCCATCACAAACATTTGGCCAACACATGTTCACACATGGCCATGGAGGATGGCCAGCGACATGTAGCCACACAGTAGATGTGATGTGTATACACCCTGTTGCACATTGTCCACACATGGTCCACCTATAGCCTTTGTTGAATGGTTATATAGTTGATGTGGAACACTGGACATCCTAAAATCCTGTGCACAGGTTGTGGAGGTGTCACTTAATTCGACCATATAAGATGTGTTGACTGTCTCATAGCATGACAGTAGTCACCTGTACAGCTTCCACAGGCATAGACACCACATCAGGCAACAGATACTGTACATCTTCCTTGCTGCTGTTGGACATCACTGTCAGCCGTGCACCTCATGTGTGTGGTACATAAATGTCATGTGGGACATGGTGTATTGACAAGTCTGCCATGTGTGGACATGGTTGCCAGGCAGCTAAGAGATTTTAGTAGTTGTGCAGGGATGTCATCCATAGGTCTTCCAGTGACCTGTCACATGACACAGCATGGTTTGGTGTGTATACACCTCAGCGACGTGGGTCACAATCCACAGTAGTTATGTAATGTGCATGCACGCAGTCATGGCTATGCACTGTGTGAGTATTACACACTGTATAGCAATATAGATGCCTATAGATGCCTCATGATGCCATGCAATGGCACAGTGTCTGTACTTCATACTGAATAGCAATGTAGATGCCTTATACTACCTTTCAATGCTGATGCACATCTGCTAAAAGTGCTTTCTATCTGTAGGGCATACAGACAGCACTGCAATGTGATACCCATTACACCGCTGTACATGTGTCAGGACACCATTGTGTCAGATATGTATGCATGTCAATGCACACGTCAGCAGATTACATGTCATACTACATGTCAATGTCAAGGTCACATCAGCCATGTGTACTGTTAACCTGTGCTGGTCCACATGGTGTATCACAGGGATGCATGCTTACTACCATGATTGTGTGAACTGCATGGCTTCTGATATGACACCCGCTTGCTGTTGTGTGCAACCCAGGGAGGTTTGCTAACTAACACTATGAATGTCTGAGCTGCATGCCGTCTGCTGTATCACATGCATGCTGCATGCCATCTGTCAAATCACATGCATGGTCTGTGTGTGTGTGTGTGTGTGTGTGTGTGTGTGTGTGTGTGTGTGTGTGTGTGTGTGTGTGTGTGTGTGTGTCTATTGTAATGTAGAGTCTTTCTTTGCCTTCACAGATGATGTAGGTGTGTTACCCTCCTGCGGTCCATCTGATGTTAGTGTCCCCACAGATACTAGCAGTGATGAACATATGCATGAGGTACAGGCAGGGTTGTCAGGGGCTGAATCTGTACCAATGGTTGCCATTCCAGCTATGTCCCCGTATTCCCCGCACACAGTTATTATGCCAACACATACCCCATCACCAGTAGCCATAGAGGAAGGACAGTCAGCTTGTGTTAGCTTGGAAAAGGAACATGTGGTGGCTACAGAAGGTGTATCTCCACACCATGGTGTCAGTGTAATGACTGCAGATGTGCCACACAGGCATGTGGCCAGTGCTGCTCGTAGGAGGACCTCTGCCAGACAAGCACCTGCAGGACAGAGTGCAGCAGCCGGTGTCACCAGACGCATGTTCCAGACTGTAATGGCAGCACAGGCACGTGCTGAAAGGCAGAACAGAGAAGGGCAGAAGCTTCAGAGGGCTGCTATCCATTCTTAAAGCAACAACATCCAGGCATTGGCAAATGCTCAACAGCAGATTGCTGATGTTCTGGACAGGCGATTGGGTGACATGGTTGGAATCCATGACCGTGGCATGGCAATCCGCGAGCGTGAGCTGTCTGTGCTGGAACATCTGGTAGGAGTGAGGCGTAGGCCATGTGGATGTAGGTCAACTACACCACCTGGTGCAGGTCAATGTGAACGAGCCACCTCACATGCCCGCTCCCACAGTACCAGGAGCAGTAGCAGTGCAGCTGGTGCTGTGCTGTCCACACCAGGAGACAGCAGGCCATGTGGACGTGGCCCTGGATGTTCCCAGTGGGGACACGGTTCCAGTGGACATGTGTCATCGGACAGTAGCCAATTTGTACCTCTGCCTGGTAGTGCCCGTGCAACCCCTGGCAGGCACAGGTCACATTGCCGTGGCCGGACACAGTGAGCTGTACATCCTGGTCTGTACAATCTGGAGCTGTCAATAATACCCCTGTGTAGGCCGGACACACGACAGAACTGTGTGCACACATACACGCACACAGCAGAAACATCTGTAGGGCACTGTAACACCCACATGCATAACGACCACACATGTCCAATCAGATCACCGGCGCTAACCCACACACATGATGTCATCCAATGGTGCAGCCTATGCCCCTGGCAAACATTATCACCCTGTGCATATGCGATGCCTGTGCCGCATCCCTGTCATCCACACCATCGGTGCAGAGACATGCTCATATGGTCTGATGCACAGGGTGAACAGAATAGTTAGAAGTGTATATTACATTTGTTGTGTACTGTTGACACTCACCAGACATACCATGTAGTACAGGTTTAGAATGCATTGTTATATGTTCACAGTATGTGTCTTGGTAACAACCGTAACAGCATGTTGGTAATTATGCCCTGCTTCCCTCCTTAAGGTCTAATTGCATGTGCCATTATGTTACAGTGTTTGCAGTTAGAGTGCATTGTTGTATGTTCACAGTATGTGTCTTGGTAACAACAGTAACAGCATGTTGGTAATGATGTCCTGCTTCCCTCCTTAAGGTCTACTTGCATGTGCCAATAATTAGCAGTGTTTGCAGTTTCCCATGTGTAAATGTGGAGTACTCACAGGCATATATGGAAATACCAGCATGCTATACGTAGCCTCAACCTCACTGTTAGAAAGGCTACCAATCCACAGATGTCCACACATCTACTGATCCAGAAGCATGTGAGCTTTTTAATAGCCTACTGTGGCTAGAGATGTGACATCCATACCGGGTCACATCACAGGTATGGTGACATGGTGCAGGGGGGTTTACACAGCGGTCTGGCTGATGTCAACGTTAGAGGCAAGTTGATAGCATGAGGCCTCACTGTGTAGCAGTAATACACTGTCACATTACAGAATGAGAACATGCACAGACATACACAGAAACACACAGTAACATGCCCACACTCACGGGGTCAACAACACTATAATGCACACTCGATAGTGTTGAGGTGAGGACCCCTGCCTATGTGGTAATCACCTTCACAGTACTGTGCACCCACATGATGTGACACAGAGAATGAACATGTACAGGTAGCCAGTAAGGCTGGGACGATGGCATCAACAGGGTAGTAGACTGCATCACCATGAGGGGTTAGGGATCCTGTCTGTTCTGTATGGTAGCATACACCCTCACTCCATGCAGCAGACAGCCATACATACATACATACATACATATACACACACACACACACACTGTGGAGTCCACAAATGTCATTCACATTCAGATAGCTGACATGTGTGTGATACACACACCACCCCTGCCTACGTCTTAGTTTCTACACTGCAGTATGTATAGATCTCTACAACAGTGTATAGGAGTGTGTAACAATTGGGATGTATTCCCCACCATACGTGGGATATATGGTCACACAAGCAAACACACATGGCAGTGCTATGAATCATACACCTGCTATATGATGCTACGTCTGACAGACATGCAGCTGTATTGGCCACATTATGTGTACCAACGCTACCTTCGGCAATTGTGCTGCTATATGCACACGGGAGGACGTAAGTGTTACAGGTGTCAAGTGATGTACAGTCAGTAACACCCTGACCGCTGTGTACGTGAGCTGTCTTCAGCAAACATCCATCTGCAAAGGTGGACCACCACTTTATGTACACACATCCATCCATACCTGATGTGCATCCTACCATATACAGGTGTCAATGATGGGGCTGCATTGCAACTGCATGTTGTAGTTAGACACAGATGACATCAGCTACTGCACATGCATGGTAGCTGCATGCACACCACTACATGTACATGTGTGTTGGTCCTACATTCCTGTCATGTAGCCATGTTTGTATGCATTGCAATTGGTGGACATGTGTGATGACATACATGACACATGGACTGTTGTTTGATATGTTGGTTGTCATGGGTAACTAGTACAGAGGGAATGTTACCTCAGTCAACATTGCTACCTTATGTACTGTTAACATTCAACAGCCATGGACCTACCTTCCATGTGCATGAGTGTGATTGCTGTAGCCACTTGTCTGCATGGAGGACAGCAAAAGCTATGCTATGTACATATGCGTTGTGTGTGTGTGTGGGGGCCATGTACATTTCCAATGCGATTACATATATGTCATTTCCAAACATGAGTGTTTTTTGGTGTACAGCGACAGTCATCTGTTACAGCTGTGTAAGACCCAGGGCCCCTGTTATGTGTAGAGGCAACCTGGTTATGAACTGTGGTATCTTTGCATTGCATACCACATGATGGAACCCTGTCAGTACATGTGTAGTCTGCACAGTTGCTGTAGACCTATGCACAGTCCACTGGTCATAAGTAACATGGTGTTGTAGTAATGTATGGATGTGTGTTGCTGGTCCAAGGACATGGCGATGTCTAAGGGCTACATAGTAGAATGCGGCATTTACCACTGTGATCTGCACCTGAGACATCTGTGATGGTTCTTGAGTGTGTACTGGTCAGTACATCTGTGTGGCCTTCATGTACATGGGGGCAGTAACACCTGGAGCGGTCCATCACGGTCTTATGGCCCACATGTCTGTATCTGAGGTATACGGCGGAAGTGCTATTGTGCACAACTGTGCCATATGCCAGGTGTTCCTCACTGCATAGATGTCCGTATTCCCCATAGTTGGATCTGGATTGTCAGCTGTGATCACAAACGTTACACAGCTAGCACTGACGACCAGTGTCAGATATATGTAGTGCAGCATTCGTGCTAACAATGTTCACTATCGAAACACTGTGCCCTTCCGTGTTTAGAATCCATCTGCATACAAGACAGCCCTTCACTACTATTAAGTGTGTGAGCATGCCCAGTACGCCGTTGTGTAGATGGACACACAGTACATTCCAAACTGTGCCCTTCCATGTTTAGAATCCGTGTGCATACATGACAGACCTTCGCTACTACTAAGTGTGTGAGCATGCCCAGTACCCCGTTGTGTAGATGGACACACGGTACAATCCAAATGGACATGTGCTACGAAGTGTGTGAGCATGCCCAGTGACACCTTGTGTCGGTTATGTGCCTCTGTGTATGGACATGACCATTGAAATCCTGTATAGCGATAGTGGTCATCCAGGCAACAGATGTCCATACCCCATGTCAGGATGGATTCCTACATTGAACACACTGGGACTGTCTTGAAGGGTGTACTGTCTGTGGCGCATCTCGTATCTATGTAGTGTTGTAATAGTGCTCCGTAGAGAGGCAGTTGTCCCGCTCACACCACTGCCGTGTGTTTGTCTATGTCTACCTTGGGACAGTAATATGCTTTTAGACTGCTCACTCTACATACATTCCCTATCGACGTCTTTGCCTTTGCTGATTATGTCATCCACCTAGAAGTATGTCTCTGGGAGTGCTATGTTCTAGTAATCTCGGTAGCACGTTCTGTAACTACGTAATGCTGTAGTGTGATAAGGTAGTTAGGTGTATGTTTGACTCCCAGCCCTGCTAAGTGTGTGTGTTTCCAGCTGCCTGGGGACAGAATAATGCTTTTAGATGGCTCACTCTCTATACATTCCCTATCGGCGTCTTTGCCTTTACTGATGATGTCATCCACCTAGAAGTATGCCTCTGGAAGTGCTGGGTTCCAGTAATCTCGGCACCATGTACTGTCATTGCGTAATGCTGTAGTGTGAAAAGTTAGTTTGGTGTATGTTCGACTCCCAGCCCTGCCAAGTGTGTGTGTGTGTTTCCAGCTGCCAGGGGACAGAGTAATGCTTTTAGATGGCTCACTCTCCATACATTCCCTATCGGCATCTTTGCCTTTGGTGATGATGTCATCTACCTAGATGTATGCCTCTGGGAGTGCTTTGTGCCAGTAATCCCGGTAGTGCATTCTGTAACTGCATAATACTGTAGTGTGATAAGGTAGTTAGGTGTATGTTCGACTCCCAGCCCTGCCAAGTGTTTGTGTGTGTTTCCAGCTGCCTGGGGAAAGAGTAATTCTTTTAGACGGCTCACTCTCCATACATTCCCTATCAGTGTCTTTGCCTTTGCTGATGATGTCATCCACCTAGAAGTATGCCTCTGGGAGTGCTGGGTTCCAGTAATCTCGGTAGCGCATTCTGTAACTGCATAATGCTGTAGTGTGATAAGGTAGTTAGATGTTTGTTCGACTCCCAGCCCTGCCAAGTGTGTGTTTCCAGCTGCCTGGGGACAGAGTAATGCTTTTAGATGGCTCACTCTCCATACATTCCCTATCAGCGTCTTTGCCTTTGCTGATGATGTCATCCACCTAGAAGTATGCCTCTGGGAGTGCGGTAATGCTGAAACTCGGTAGCGCATTCTGTTACTGCGTAATGCTGTAGTGTGGCAGACTAGACAGGTAGGTGCTCGATTCCAAGGCATGGCAGGTGTGTGTGTTTGGCAGTTATACCCTATGTGTTGGTATCTGTGGGTGGCTAGCTGCGGGATGTGTTCAGTGTGTTTTGCTGACCTATATAATGTCCACAGCCTGCATATTCTGCCAAGACACTGGGTTGTCAGCACATACATTCGCCAATAGGTCTGGTGAGTAAATATCAGCAGCCCTACTCTTACCCTTAATACAGTCTGACCCATGTGACGCAACAGAACACACATGCCTTGATTGTAAAAACACTACATGATGCAGGTGGCACATGTAGTTTCCTTTTCATGCCTGTCTAATGCTTTGCTGTCATGCGGTCCACTGTTGTGATATAAATGCAATATCTACATATGTGTGCACATGTATATGTGTGTATGTATATCTATGTATATATGTATACAAATAATATATATGATATATGTAGATATAGAGTGATAGACATAGATATAAACATATATGTCTGGGGACATCAGCACTATTGAATGTTTGTGCCGGATGATCTGTACGTGATAACCTGGGATGTATGTATATCTGCCATGGCGTAGTGGTAATGCACATCATCTATTGTGTGCAGGGTCCTGGGTTATAGTCATGTAGACACCGGTTATTTTGTTGTTGGGAAGACCATGGGACATCGAATATGGTGATAGTAATGCACCTGTTACCAGTTGTGTACGGATCTGAGCGACACTAAGCTGTGGTTATTAATTTGGAGTTCGGTATGGGTCATATAACTATTCATTAGAAGACTATACTATGCAGATGAGGTTGACAATAGTGTATCCCATTTATCCCCAGGGTGTGATGCAGATACCTGGAGTGTATGTGTGTAGTTAGCTGGGTGCAGGGCTCGAATATAGTTGACAGTATGGGAGGGGGGGTCAGGCATACTGTACGTACATTGCAGAACTGTGCCTCGGGAGTGCTCCTGCCTTAGCACGCCTAAGCTAGGGTTCATAGGTTCATACTAGGCTATCTGCCCTAGGGCATTTATAAGCCTAGCCAGAGTGTGTGTGGCTTTCACCACCCCTTAGGATGAGAATACTATACCCATTAGTTTGCTGTGCCTCTGTCCAGCAGTGACACAGAGATGATTCCCAGGGTAAACCTACGATCTCCCATCCACTCGTCAAGATTTCTCTTGAACAGAGTCAGTGAGGGGCTCTGCCTCACATGGACTGGGATTCTGTTCCATAGTGTAGGGAGTCTCTGGGTGATGAATCTGTCCCTCCAGCACATCCTATTTATATCCGTGTTGAGGTTTAAGTCTCTTGCTCTCATGGCTCTGGTGGATTTGGATTTTTTGAGGTGGAGCATATCCATTAATTCCGGGTTGGACATCGCCTTGTATGTCAGGCACAGATCACCTCTGAGCAGACGGTATGCGACTGAATAGAGCTGGAGTTTCTTCAGTCGGGCAGCGTATGACATATGTTTGAGCCTCTTTATCCTTTTGGTGAGGAACTTTTGGGGTCTTTCCAACTGCTGCAGGTGTCGGGTAAGGTACATTCCGAATGGGGAGTTGTACTCAATCATTGGTCTGATAAGTGAAGAGTACAGGGGTACAATGACCTCTCCTGATCTGGATGTGAATCCCTTCATGATCAGGTGGGCAATGTAGAAGGTCTTCCTAACCACTTTGGCAATGTGAGTGTCAAAAGAGAGGTTACTGTCAACTTGGGTCCCCAGGTCCCTGATAACGTCTTCTGTGTTTAATGGATTACCACCTATGTGGTAATTAGGGGTTACCTTGTTTTTCCCAAAGGGTATGACTATACATTTTTTGGCATTTAGCTTAAGGCCATGGCTCTGGTACCAGTTATTCATTTCTATGAGACCTCTCTGGAGGATGTCTGTGTCTGATGGAGTGTCAATTATGGTGCCCAGTTTGCAGTCATCTGCAAATTTTGTCAGCCACAATCCCCCTATGTTTGTCTGCACTTCAGAAAAATAAATGCTGAACAAGAGGTTACACAGGTTACACTACTTGTGCTCGGCCATGTATAGGAGGTGCACTGTGTCTATACCTGCCTGGTGACATTGGGAGGGACAACAGCAGTGGTGGGGTAGTCAGGGTGTACAGGCTGCACAAACAGGTGATGATCAGCACAATCAGCAGATGACATGGCCAGCCCACACCTGAACAGTATGGTAATGTGAGCAAGCAACATACACACAGATTTCTTCCGCACTCTACACCACCGGTGTATACCTGCGGGGACATTTCATGACACAGTCCAACCAAATAAGAAGGGCTGCAGCAGGCAACATAGACCAACATGTGCAGGAGGCTGAGGGCAGTGAGGATGTGTATGCTGCTGAACAACCCTTACTGGGGTGACATAAGACTTTATAGACCCAGGGTGACTTACCAGGGGCTACATGAGCTGGGGATGGTGGAGCACTATGGGGTGAACAGAGACCTCCTACAGCGGCTTGTTGACCTGTGTCTGCCACACCTGACACATCAAACAGGCTGAGGGAAACCCATCACAGTGGATACTACGGCATGTGTTGGCCTAGGTATACTAGCCACAGGTACCTCACACAGCACAACTGGGGATATCATGCAAATCTCACAGGCATCTGCATCCAGAGTATTGCACCAGTTCACAGACGCCATGTCAACACATGCTAGTGAGCACGTACATGTCCTCAACACATGTGATTAGTAGAGCAGCAATATGCATCTCTTCAACCACATGGATGACTACCCTGGGGTACTGGGTGCTATAGCCTGCACACACATACACATCAAAGCACCATCTGGTGAGTGGGATAGGGCCTACAGTCACTGCAGGGCATACCCTCCAACAGCTAGGCCATATGCGATGGCCAGGGCATTAGATTGAATGTGTGTCCAGGAAGCTATGATGATTCCGATATATGGCTTCTGACACAGCTGTACCACACCTTTGCCAATATGGACATCCCCTACAGTGTCCTAGTGGGGGATGCTGGGTAACCACTGGTGTCGTGGCTGTTGACACCCATCAGCAATGCACACACACCTGAACACTCACACCATAATGAGGTGGATGCACAGGCAAGACATGTAATTGAGCATGTGTTTGGGATGCTCAGTACACGGTTCTGGTATCCGGACACATCCGGTGGAGCCCTGCAGTATTTACTAGCTACATGCACACAATTTGTTATGGTATTTGCTATGCTACACAATCTGATCCTGCAGTAACAGTTGCAGCAGGAACAGCATGGGGCAGGGTCACATGGCCCAACACCACTGCCAAGGCCTGTACAGGCACAGTGTGACTTGGCGAAGGAACTACCTGAGCAGGGCCCAGTCAGCGAAAGGCCGTGCACAGTATGACTTGCCCTTGGCAAAGAGGCAACACAAGGCATATGCACTGACACAGTAGGTACCCACGAATGTCCCCTCTCTGACCTGCACACAGTACAATGGATGCCAAACATGACACTACTTGTGCTCGGCCATGTATAGGAGGTGCACTGTGTGCATCCGACCTAGACAGCCCTCCAGCACCGTCCTCAGGTCCAGAACACTCCCAGGGTATGTCTATCGACCTAAAAATTGGCAGTTGTATTAGAATGTGTATTTACTCATTGCTATAGTATGTATGTGAGCATACAAGAGACTTTGGTGGCCGACTCTTAGGGCAGCAGACAGTACACGTCCATAGTGGCAGCATGACATCTGTAGCACATACGGGGGTCACAATGGTAGCCAGTAGTACACAGGGTGACCTAACCCACTGCAGATTATGGGCTGAACATCATGTGTGTCCATACCGCCCACACACGTTCCATGCAGCTGGACAGGTGTGGACCAATACAGACAAATGATATACAATGGCCTATGAATATGCCCAATGAATGACCCTAACCCCCAAAGACACACACAGACTACAGCAGGCCAGGCAGTTTGATATAGGTTGTGAAAGCTAGGAAGTCCAACACCACTGTGCTGGTATTTAACGCTGGGATCTGATGTACACTGGTATCCCTCCAACCGGCAATTTAGGTAGGTCCACACACTGACATGGAGTACCTGGCATACCAGTACAGTAGCGGCAGATGTGTACAACTATCAGCTGTGCCCTCCCGTCCAACCTACACATGTGAGAGTCATATGTGCCACCCACAGTGCTGTCTAGGACTGTGGATGCGGTTGGATATCCCCCCACGCTATGCAGACATGTAGCAACTGTCAATGCCACATGACCATTAGCTACCCTGCAGACACAGCATGACACTTGTCTGTGTAGAACGGAGGGGTCGGCAACACAGTATTGACTATCTGGACATTTGACACATATGATACAGTTGTCCATACTTGGCATGTTCACACACATGACGGTATGACGGTAATGTCGGTCGACAACATGCGTAACAGTCATACTGAGCATGCTCACACACTGAAACACAGGACGGCCAGGCATGCATACACCAGTGGTCCGGACATATCTGCCAGTACATTGCTATACTGTTGGATGACTGCGCTGTATGGTGTGTGTGTGGTCTATTGTCTGTACATATGCCATGATCTATTGCTAATTCACATGAGCTATGTGCGCAAGGTACTGCTACCAACACGTGAATAGGGTGGTTCTTTGTTTGCGGACAGACCAACGCCTTTGGATACGGACTGTGTAAGGCACATTCCAGCAGGTGGGAGCAGTTGTGCGTGGGTTTGCACAGTGTTAAGCACTGCTGACCTCTGGTTACAGCACCTTTTACCCATTTAGACTCCACATTTCTTTGACAGTTCACTACTGGCATACTGGTAGACAAACACGCTTACAGCCGCTCGCTCACCAACATTTCTGCTTACATTTGTCACTCATGCTGGGTGTGTGCGATCCCTTGTGATGCGTATTATATTGGACTACATGACTACAGTATCGGGTATGTCTAACCATTTGGCGACGGCAGGCGTTCGACTGTACGGACTCAGCGGCCTGTCCAGTGACGTAGTCATATTATATGCGTGTTCCTCATACGATCTGCTCCCATCTGCCTGATACATGGAAACCGATACTCTGCAATGTTGACATGTGAATATGATTTTGTTAACGCAGCTGTCTGGTGAGTCATGCTACCGCATGCCTACGGTAAGTTTTCCACCTTTCAGATTGCACAATGGGAGACTGTAGGAATAACACCTTTCCCACTTTGCATGGGACAGTCCCTCATTAGGCATATGTCATGTGATGATACTCTAGCCATTGCAACTGTCCTGATTAGGGGACATTCTCATATTCTACGTGTCTGTAGTAGTGTCTTGTTACAGGTCTTGTATACCTGACACGTCAATATGTTATATGTAGTAGCATAAGCAACTTTACAGCTGCTAGACTACGCTTTGATTTGTGCTGATATGTATATTGCTGTACTATGCATGGCTGTAGGTATGTTCTGCCCTGGTACATCTGACATTTCTACAGAGCAGGTCCCAATTTGGCCATTCAGAATGGTGGCTGCCCTATAGATCCTATATGTAGAGCTATCACATGAGTCAAGGCAACACATACCCACAGCCAGTAGTAAACTGACTACTTCCATGGTTTGCATACGTTAAGGTTATTCTTGTAGCATTATAATTGCTAATACTGTTTCCTATTACATGTAGCTGTTTCTGATACAACAAATTAATTTCTGATACCACTACACACAATATATGGCCTCCTTTCCCAAACTCACAGGCCATGTGCCATAACATTCATTTTGCAGGACACAACTGCCCGGACGGGTGTGTCCCTCAAAGGCATACGGGTGTGGAACCTCATCTATTATGCTATCATCTACCTAAGGTGGTCAGCAAATTATGCACTTTCTGTCACTAGCAGTCCTCACAAACCAATGGGGGAGAATGAACACTGTATCAGGAACACTGCATAACACCCTGCGGGACACATTTAGATGACTGGTTCTATTAACCAGACACATTGACAGTCACAGAGCATATGTATTCATTCACGTTTGTCGAGGTACATGTTGTTTATGACTCATACATGTTGTCATCTGTCATTACCTGTATTCCGCAACCTGTCCACCTAATATCACTAGTTCTGGAAGTGTTTAGTTGGACTTTGTTACATCCTGATTCATAACTATGGACGTCCATGCTAATCAGGTACACGGCACTGATTTGGTCTCTATGTATTCCCCCGATGGTTTACAGACTAGATGTGCCCTTCAGGTTTGGGACGTATAGGCGTCTGCTATGCCCACATAGGAATATTAATGAGTTCTACTGGGCGGGCCTACTACATCTCTGCCAACCAGCACTTGCACACTTAAGCCCATTACTGCATACCCATGGTCCACCTACCTGGCACCCCTTTACAGCACTCATGACAAATACTTACTGTGAGCGCAGCTGGGGTATGAGCACACCCCTACACATTGCCCACTCTCCCCATCTTGGGACACATGTCGTACATTTTGTCAACCCATGTATTATCACACTTGCACAACCTACTGTTCCATATACACCTACATCCTGCTCGCATCGATGACAACAGGTTGACACATACACTGACATGCAAGGGGCACCGTTATCCATGTTTAAAGTGTAGACCTTGCAGATCTCTCCCACTGCTACTTTCCTGCCAGTGTTTTGCCTGTCTGTATGTCTGACCGGCCTAGCTGGGCGGTGTGGAGGGTATAACATTTATTTATTGGACCTCCCAGTCACATATGCCCGGGCTGTATATATGTTACCCCTAATTGCTGTAAAGTAACCTAGTTATGTACATGTGTATATCTACAATGACATATATATTTGTTTTGTGTGCATGTGTATATATCAATACCTGTTGTTTGTGTATCTATATCTATCTATATATATCTGTAGTATAGCTTTGTGTGTGTGTATATATATATATATATATATATATATATATATATATATATATATATCTGTATAAATGTATATGTGTATATAAATAAATATATATCTACGTTTTTATCTATATATACATCTGTCTGTCCGTTTACCTATACATTTCCCGGACATAGACACTTACACATGCGTTTTGGGTTTTATCTCTGCTCCAACAGCATACTATTGCCTTAGTCATTATGACACCGACACTTCACTCCAGTGAACTTGTGATCAGTATACTGCACGTTATACAGCGGACAGATGTTGCACGTTTTTCATGTCTGGGGTGCTGCTGATAAGTGTGATGTGATACAGTGTCATTCGACCTATTACTTGTAAGCGCAGCCTGTTATTCCTGCTACTGTGTTTGTTTCTGTGCACATTCATATTATTAATGTTAATAGAATGAGTGTTTGTGTTACTGAGATTGTACGTCAACATATCGATGTCTGCATGTAGTTGTGTCTTTCTGCTTTTCCCGGCTTGGGGTTGTCACAGCAGAACTCTGTTCCGCTCATGGGTGGCGTATAGGTTTTACGTGCCGGGCTGCCAGCCCTGACGCACAACGTCCGACAACGATACACCCATTCACGCATGTCTCCATGCAGACGAGGCTCTATCTGGGAATCGCACCTACGTGCTACCTGACCTCCACGGGCCACTCCATTGCAACTGGTGCAACATACCCTAGCACTCCTATGTCCATAATCGCATATCCATAGTTTCTCCAGCACACCCGTGTTGAGTTTCCATGCATAACAGACATTATACATCTGATATTGCAGCCATGACACACCTTTACACATTGCCCTCTCCAGAGCGTTGGGGCCCTACGCACATTTTGTACCACCTCGTGTATTCAAAGGGTCACTATCCATTCATATTTGCACATACGTGCCTTTCCTGGTGTTATGGATTACGAACGATTTGCGGGTTACAAGTGTAGGTGGTCACAACATGTACTACATTCCGTCTGTGTATAATGTTGACGTAGCACTTCAACGACGTTATGGCCACTGGTATAACCCTGCCTCTGTTGTGAATAGCGGTGCTCTACTCACACTTGTGCAGCTTTATCTGACATACGATGCGAGCACTTTATAATACCTTACTTGCTCTAGATTCCCTTCACAACCCTTATGTTTGCTTTTGTCTTTTGGCGTATATTATATATATATATATATATATATATATATATATATATATATATATATATATATATAATATATAGATAAATATATAGATATATAAGTGCATATTTCTGTTATGTCTGTGGATATATATCTATACACACATCTATCTATCTATCTATCTATCTATCTATCTATCTATCTATCTATCTATCTATATCTATATCTATAAAAGTTACAGCTGTACAAGACAACATACATTTGCTATGCTACAAGCTGAATACACCCACGCAGGTGCACTTGCATCTACTTATTCTGAGTTACATATGTTTACTGCCACTTCTTTGGGATTACATGTGCCTTATTCCTTATGAAAGTACCACTTTGATTGATGGAATCTGGTTAATGGCCCCATGCGAGACATGCAGTCACCTTTACATGTATAAATGTTGGCTTTACAGCACAGAGGCATTCATTACACAATAAATTAATATGTGCTATAGTCGTACGTGAACCAGGAATGCCTTTACATTAGGTGGATGCTCTAACCACTACACTATTGTTGTTCTGCCTCATTTATATGTATACCCATGGTTAATAGCTACTCTGACATATGCCTCACCGCTTCCCTTACACAGCAGGCATCCATGCTCCTGCTGGGAAAACCGCAGTACTACACTTCCGACATTCCCTGTTTCCTACTGCTCTGGACCTGTGCTGCATGTCTACTCACTCCAAGGATATTCAGAACTCCTACGCTTATAGTCCTCGCACATACGTGTGTTTGATTGTCAGGGTGTTCATGTGCTGGTCTGGGTTTAGGCTTGTCCAACTGGTGACTAGAACTGCCCTGGCACTGGTCAAATATCAGCTGTAGCACATGGACAGACTTAGTCCAGATTTTAACATTCTACCTGTGTTTACAGACGCAACTGTGTGGGCACCTCTGACCACATTATTAGGTTGGTGCTACATAATATAGGGTGGGGAGTGGTTCCACTACATAATATGGGGTGGGGTGGGGTGGGGGGGGGGTTTATACGTGTTTCCCTTCACATTTGACTATTTCATTAGATACAATGAATATTATTCTGGACATCAGTTATAAATTCACTACAGGTATGCAATAGTCCTGTCAACAAATGTGACAGTTGGTTGGTGTACATATGTGTACGGACCTCTGTGATACTCGGGGACTAGTTTCTACAGTGTCAGGGGCAAGGCTATGACAAATCAGGGACAATCACAGACACTTCTACCATATTAGTACTATTAACTTGGAATGTGTTGACAGATTTATATTACTACTAATTTTCTGCAGTTAAATGCATCTATTACTCTTCACTGTTGTAATTAGTCATTCTCATTCAACACCTTCCCTCCAAAGGTCACTGGCTTTGTGAGTAATTAAGAGGCTGGCCAGTTATCGTACGAATGCTCTGACCATTGGTAGGGTTGACACATTGTCATATGTACAGGTTGGGATATATTCTGGGGACACCAGATTGTTTAGACCAACACATACGCATGGTCAGTGCAGGTTTAGAACATTCATTAGTTTCCTAGCTGTGAGCCTATACCTTTAGCACTTTAGTTGTTAGTCTGTTTCTTGTACGAATTACGTATTTTCTATCCTGACATGATCGCTTTAGGCAACTGTTACATGCAGTATGGTACATAGTTATTTCCTACAATCACAGGACATTTGGCATTGTATCATTGTTGATCAGGACACACCTACCCAAACAGTGACTGTCCCTCACACAGTGGATCAGGGGGGTATCCTGTTTCTGTCAGTGCCTTCATCACCCTATTTCCATGTACCACTATGCGAATGTGTACAATATATTCTCTCAATTATTCATGTCGGGACACGTGCGTCACGGGCAGGTGTTTGATCCTGGGTAGTAGGTTCTGCATGACCATCTAGGGCTGGACAGTTTTGTGCGACACTACTGCACATTCCAACTTGTGTCCATATGTCTACAGGACTGGACATCGTGTCTTGATACCCATTCTAATGTTTACATAGGTTACTTATCCCATGAGGGATATCCAAAAATTTAACAAGACTAATACCAACCATTCTTTTGGCATTACGAAAATGTGCTGGCAGTTTTACATGCAAGGGATACATAGTTTGCAATCCTGAAACTGCCTAGGGTGACACTGCCTACTACATATGAGTAGTGGTCACTATGTGTAGATGTGGCTGCGCCAAGCTAGTAGGCCAAGTATGGCTGGATTTGGTGGACGTTCAGGTATGGGGGCGGGTTGTGTGATGTGGAGGGGATGCTGGGTATTCCATTATGCATCCAGGTGGGTTGCATTTGATTTGGCCGGTTCCATCAGGACCAATCTGTGGGTATGTGCCGGTGACATTTCTGTACATCTGTATCGCACATTTTAATATTCATATGTTTGTGGGATTGTGTTCTACAGTATGGCCTGTCAGGTTGTATTGCAGATGTGTATACATGTTCTTTGTGTTTCTTTCTGATTCACCCGCTGCTCCCTCATACACCTCCAGTTCACCTATTCTGCATACGACACAGTCTCGCCTTTGAGGATTATACCATTACCCCCACACACACACACACACACACACACACACATATTCCTGACACTCCATCCATCACTGCTTTGGCTGATGGCCCATGACACGGTCAAGGTAACACATTGCATACACTACATATGTCAGGTACCTGTATGGTTGTGTGGACTACTCTGGCACGTTTCACATTCCACATGCTATACATCACACACATAGGTACACACCCATACTTAACTTTCATGACATGGTTGGTACACCTGGGTAATACCCATTCAACTGTGACACATCCTGACAAGTACGGCTTTGACCACATATGTGCGGATTTTGGCCAACTGTTCTGATCATTGGTAGGATGCCACCTTTTCCTATGTCCAGGATGGGATATATTCCGGACACATATCTGATTGTACTGGACAACACGTACCCACAGTCAACGGTATGGATAATACTGTTTTTTTAAGCCTACATGTTGCCTTATTGTTGTAGCAGTTTATATGCTCCTTCTGTTTCGTTTTCATGCTTATTCTATTTCCTGTCACATATGGTATGTTAAATACGGACATACCTATTGTATGTGACTATTACATGCATTGTGGGATATAATTCTTTCATACGGTCGCTAGATATTTACATTTATCGTGGATTTGTTATGGACACATCTGCCCAGCTGTGTACTCTCCCTCACAATGTTGGTCAGCTGGTGACCCTGACCATTGGGCTGGACGTACCTATTGGCGGCGAGCTAACATGATGCGTTTCACTTCCACCTGGTATAACTATCTACACTGCGTTGGACTACGGGCACATGGTTTTCAATGTCATTTGTTCGAGGGATTGGGGCCCATTATTCCCTACCGTGCATTTGTGTTTGCTTCTTCATTTTGTGTTCGCAGGAACTGTCTTGCATGCTTTGCATATGTTTCAGTATCCACGGACACTGACAGATGTGATTACTATTGCTTGCAATTTGTTACATGCAAGCATTTTAGGTTGCACATCGACAGCTGACATTTCCACGCCTCCGTGCGGCACTTCGAAACGCCCTATGCACTCACGCTCGTTTCCTATGCACATGGCTGTGGCAGCAGCGCACCTTCATTAACATGCATTTGACGCTACTGCACCATCTTCACGCCACACGGTCAGTGCATGCCTAACACCGGCCTTGCGCCGAGCTTTATGAATCCCGGGGTTTAAGATCAAAAGATAAACAACTTCTCACCATAAATAAACTGAATAAATCTCCTGGACAAAGCCTATATTCACACTCAGTAGCAAAAAAAGGAACTCATTACCTCTACCCACCAGAACTATTTCCAACCTACCCACATTTAAATGCTCCCTAAAAAAATACCTTACAAAATCTTGGACTTGCTACTTTGCCAATCCTGAAGGAACTTACTATACTTCACTCACCCTTCAACTTAGATCACACTTCACAGTTCTCTCCAGCCTCCTATTCCCTTCCTTTTTCCTCACTATCTTACCTTATTTAAATCATCTCTGCAGACCGTTCCTCTACCTCTAACCTCCCTACTCACCTAAGCTACCTGAAGACACCCTAGAGTGGTTTCTGGCCAAGAAATTGTAGTTTATTGGCTGTTTGGGCAGTTTTTCCATCTCTTTCCAATTTCTGGTTTAAAAGCCTACATTTGTGTTTGTTTCCCACCTTTCCTGTAACTAGTCTAGTCCAGCTACAGATTGGCTGTATCTAGGACTATTTGTAAGCTGCTGAGGCCCCCCAATCCTTTCTGTGTTGGAGGGAAGCATTCTAGCTTATAAGTGGGAGTGGTAAGCACTAGGTAGCCTATCTAGAACAAGATAGATTCTTAGTTTTAGCACTTGAATTTGCTTATTTGTGCTCAGCACTTGTTCAGAAGTTGTTAGCACTAAATAAGCTACAAATTACTACAGCACTCAATCTTCCTCTTTAACTAGAGGAAAACAGTTGTTATGCTTACTTTCCTCACTTGCTTAGAGAAAAACAGATCTTATACTCACTTTCCTCATTTGTCTAGGGGAAAGTAGCTTCCTATTCAGACATGTCCAAGGGTTAGCTCCCAGTGTTCTTTCCTGTCTGTCTGATGAATCTGGGCATGTTGAGGCAATGTAGCAATTGCCTCATGTACATAGACAACCCTCTCATCCTACCACCCAACACCACAACCTGTGGGAGATGCTCTTATCTAGCAAAACTGGAGTTAAAGCTCTCTCCAACCAAGGCTGAACTTGACAGCAAGAGGAGAAGGTAAACACTTGCACCACACCACACTCATCACATACGCACACTAAACATACACCACCAAAATCCACACATAGAAACACAAAAACATTCACAGAGGCTCTCAATAATAATCTGCTCAAGCAACAGAGACCGACAAAGTAGAAATTCAAGCAACCACCGCCCCCCAACACAACCCAAATGACACATAGCCCACAGACTCAGTGTGCCAATAAACCACAGCCCATAAGGCAAACCAATGTACCCAACACACTAGTCATAGGTGACTCTATAGTCAGGCACACTGATGTCCCACTCACCAGGCTAAAAAAGGAGAAAATTACTGTCAGCTGACTATTGGGTGCCAGGATCTGCTACATAACCCACACACTCAGGTCACTCCACAACAAGTACAAATATGAGTCTGACATTGCGGTGTGAATGACCTGAGATGTATCTCCCTGGACTACATGAAAAGAGACATGGAAGAGCTCTCGGATCATGTGGCCCAGGCAGGTATGACCCTAGCCCTGAGTAGCATCCTGCCTTCGCCCAGAATGATACCACAATATAAGGACAAAATGGTTGACTTCAACAATTGTCTAAGCTTCTGGTGTCATTCAAAGGGGATCCAGTATCTGTCTGCCTGGGACGACATGATCGACAGACCACGATGCTTTGCCAGAGATGGACTGCACCTGTCGCCCCTGGGATTCAGGTTACTGGCAAAGGCTCTTGCCACCCCCAACATCCTGGCAGATAGGTTCAGTGCTAACTTTACCCCCCCTCATCCCCTACAGGGCCCATATCTATACAGGAAGAATGCAGAGTCCCTGTAATTACATCTATGCAGGTAAAAGCTGCACTCTCTAAAACCAAAAACACAGCATCCGTGGGACCGGACAACATCCCAGGCTGCATTTTACACAAACTTCAGAACGAACTGGCTCTCCACCTTTTACCATGTTCACTCATAGTCTCACATCAGACTTTGTGCCAACTGAATAGTGCACAGCAACAGTTATCCCGCTCCACAAAGGGGGAGCCACCACTGATCCTGGGAACTATCGCCGTATTACCCTGACGAGCCTGGTCTGCAAGGCCATGGAACATATAATCATGGAACTCATAAACAAAGACATTGGTAACTTCCAAACTCTGGAAACCACCCAGTTCGGGTTTGTGAAAGGCAGATCATGCCTTCTGAACCTGATCGACTTCTTTGAGGCAGTCATCAAAGCCGTAGACAAGGGTAAGTTGGTACACACAGCCTATCTTGAACTCGCCAAGGCTTTCAACACCATCCGCCATTCTGGAATTATAGCTAAACTCACTAAACTAGGTATAAATCCCTACGTCACAAGATGGGTTGCCAACTGACTCACTGACATAACCTACACTGTAAAAGTTGCAGACTCCAAATCTGACTTCAAACCAGTGGCAAGTGGAGTACCACAGGGTTCAGTCCTGGGACCACTCCTGTTTGGTATCTACTTCTCTGAAGTACAAGCTAACACAGACGGTCTTTGGCTAACGAAGTTTGCAGATGACTGCAAACTAGGAGCCATAATCAAAACTCCTAACGATGTGGACATCCTACAAAAGGACCTCACTGAGACACATGCCTGGTGTCAGAGGCATGGCCTCAAGCTCAGTGCCAAAAAGTGCATTGTTATCCCCTTTGGTAAAAACTCTGCACCCATGAACTACCACATAAATGGCAGTCTACTTAATGCTGAATCTCTGATAAGAGACCTTGGGACCCAAGTGGACAGTAGTTTCTGCTTTGATAATCACATCACCTCAGTAGTCAGGAAATCCTTCTATGTGGCACACCTCATCACAAAAGGGCTCTCATCCAGGAAAAAAGAGGTCATTGTTCCCCTCTACTCGGCACTCATTAGACCCATTATAGAGTACAGGACCCCTTTTGGAATGTACCTCACAAGACATCTGCAGCAGGTGGAAAGGCCACAGAAGTACCTCACAAAGAAGATTACTTGCCTCCAACAGTGCCCTACACTGACTGTCTCAAAAAACTCCAGCTTTACTCTGTAGCATATCACCTACTCCAAGGAGATCTCTGCCTAACATATAAAGCTATGTTAAACCCAGAGCTGTTGGGCATGCTACACCTAAAGAAATCCCAATCCCTCTGAGCTACATGCTCTAGGGACCTAAACCTTGTCACCACAATAAACAGGACATGCTGGAGAGCTAGATTCCTGTCCCAGAGACTTCCTAAACTCTGGAACAAGCTACCCATCTGTGTCAAGCAAAGCTCCTCATTAGCACTCTTCAAGAAAAATCTTGATGAGTGGATGGGAAATAGGAAATACACCCCGGGGATCACTTCTGTGGCTCTGCTCGACAGGGGCACAGGAAATTAACTTTCTTGGGTGGTGTAAGCCAGGGAACCTTGTTGGCTAGGCTTACGTAGGCCCTTGGGCCAATAGCCTAGTACCTACCTATGAACCTATGAACCTATACTTCACTCATTTTATAATCTCCTTCTCTCCATCCTTCTTACTTCTATAACCATAATATTAACACCTCTCTCATACTAAGACATCATTCAGTTTCAGCTCACTGTCTCTAATCATGTAATCTCTGATATCTCTTTAAGTATCTTATTATAATTGTCTCAGGTCTCATTTACCACATACTATTTAATTTTTCCTCATATATTCTCTTCAACTGATATTATTGTTTTTCACTGCACTCTACCTTGAAACATATGTTCTATGTTTTTCTCATTACATTTATTTTTCAATCTCATATTTTGTAATGTAACATGTATCTGTACTTGATTTTTGAAATGTTATGATTGTGGAGCTTTTCTCCATGGGTTCCGCTGAAAATGAGCACTTTCTGTCTCAGTTGGACTTTCCCTGTAAACAAATGTCAAAATAAATAAATAAATAAATATTTTTAGTACACAGTTTCTTGTTCTGGAATACTAATAAAAGATTGTGAACACTATACAATAGATATGTGATGAAAGGCTTGGAGTATTTCATTTTAAATATATATATATATATATATATATATATATATATATATATATATATATATATATATATATATATATATATACACACACACACGCACACACACACACACACACACACACACACACACACACACACACACACACACACACACACACACATCCACCTATCTATCTGTAGATAGGTCATTGATGTCTCATTAAAAGTTTCATTCATCCAATCAGTATGCCAGTTATTTCATCAGAAGGTTATACAAGCATTTCATCCAGTTGCATCTCACTTAATTTATCTAAATAATCTGTCCTACTAGAATAATCTGTATTGTCACTTTCTGTATTTTTAGCATTTATAAGAGGAAGGCATGTACTTGTTTGCTATTATTTCATGTGATTCTGTATGTCATGGAATTAAAGGGAAATAAAACAGGTAAATTTGTTAAAAGGTAGAAAATATTTGTGCAAACTGCTTATAGAGTAATAGATGCTGACATTTTATATTTGTTTACTGGGAAAAAGCCAAACTTGGAACAAAGCCAATTTTTAGCAGAGGCCCAGGGAGAAACACTCCAGATGTATGTCTTTGTAATGTGGAAGGAAACTGGAGTACCTGAAGGAAACCCATATGAATGCAGGGAGGACATGCAGAAGGCACCCCAGCCAAGAATCAAACTGGGGAACCTTTTGCTGAGAGGTGACAACGCAAACACTGCACCACTTATATCAGGGATGTCTTTCCTTCTTGGGATTTGCTTTTTTTTCTGAACTAGTTTCCTCCTTCTATTGTATAGCCTGTTTATGGCAGGGGTCCACCAAACTGGTTTCCTTCTCTTAGAGGAGTGAGTCTTGGTTTTGCTAGGGATGGTAGTGTCACAAAATCACAGATGCACAGGTGAAAACAGCCCTTTCTAAAGCTAAAAATACGGCATCAATGGGACCAGATGGTGTCCCAGGCTGCGTCTTGCAAGAACTACAGAACAAACTAACCCCCCCACCTAAACACACTGTTCAATCTCAGCCTCTCCACAGGCTATGTGCCATTGAATGGCATGCAGCAACGGTTATTCCTCTCCACAAAAGAGGGTCCACAACTGACCCTGGTAACTATCGCCCCATTAGCCTGACTAGCCTGGTCTGCAAGGCTATGGAGCACATCATGGAACTCATTAACAAAGGCAGTGGGAACCTCCAAACACTTCACCTGACCCAGTTAGGCTTTGTTAAGAGTAGATCATGCCTACTACACCTGGTTGACTTCTTCGAGACAGTCACTAAGGCCATAGACAAGGGAAAGGTGGTTCACTCAGCCTACCTTGACTTCGCCAAGGCTTTTGACACCATTCCCCACTCGGGCATTACAGAAAAACTCACCAGCCTGAACATAAATCCCTACATCATGAGATGGGTTGCCAACTGGCTTACAGACAGAACTCACACGGTAAGAATAGTGGGCTCCAGGTCTGACTCTAAACCAGTCACAAGTGGTGTCCCACAAGGCTCAGTCCTGGGACCCCTACTGTTTGGCATATACTTCTCAGAAGTGCAGGCAAACACAGGAGGACTATGGCTAACCAAGTTCGCCGATGACTGCAAACTGGGAGCCATAACTGACTCTCTGGCTGACACGGACATCCTCCAAAAGGGCCTTACTGAGACAGACACCTGGTGTCAAAGTCATGGCCTCAAGCTAAATGCCAAAAAATGCACAGTCATCCCATTTGGGAAAAACAAAACACCCACAAATTACTACATAGGTGGCAGCCCTCTTGATACAGAAGAGATAATAAGAGATCTGGGGACCCAGGTAGATAGTAATCTTTCCTTTGACAATCATATTGCCAAAGTAGTTAGGAAATCCTTCTGTTGTGTGGCCCATCTAATTACTACAGGGTTCATATCTAGAAATAAAGAGGTTATAGTGCCTCTCAACTCGTCACTCATTAGGCCAATTATAGAGTACAATGCCCCATTTGGGATGTACCTCACAAGACACTTCCAACAGCTGGAAAGACCACAAAAGTACCTCACCAAGAGGATTACTGGCCTCAAATATATGTCCTATGTAGCCCGACTGAAAAACTCCGGCTGTACTCAGTGGCATATCGCTTACTCACAGGTGACCTCTGCCTGACTTACAAAGCTATGTCTAACTCAGAATTGAAGGATATGCCCCACCTAAAGAAATCCAAGTCACTGCGAGCCACGCGATCTAGTGAGCTAAACCTCTCCACAACAATAAATAGAAATGCTGGAGGGATAGATTCCTGTCACAGAGATTCTCCATGCTTTGGAACAAAATTCCAAACTACATTAGGAAGAGTCCCTCACTAACACTCTTCAAGAGAAACCTTGACGAGTGGATAGGTAACAGAAAATACACCCCTGGGATCACTTCATTGGCTCTGCTTGACAGAGGATCAGTTAATTAATCAATGGGGTGGAGAAAGCCGACACCCTCTGGCTAGGCTTATAAATGCCCTTGGGCAGATAGCCTAGTACCTACCTATGAACCTGTATGTGATTATTTTGCTGCTTGTTTATCTCTGCTACCTTTAAACTACAACAAAAAAAAAAAAAAAAAATCGTGCCTTTTTCCCACTTTCTGAAAGTTAAGAAAGTTCAGTTACAGATTTGCTGTTCTGAACTGTTTGGAAGTTTCTAGAAGGCCAGTGCTTGCTTGGGCTAAAGGGAAGTCTCTGTGTTCACCAGTGGGAGTGGTTAACACTGAACAGCCTGCCTGTCCCTGGAGGAGTGGTTACTACCTAGAAGCTGTAGTTTTATTGGCCATTTTGGGTCAATTCTAAACTCCTTGATCTCTCTCTCTTAAAACCCTACAACTCTCTTTTTGCGTGGTTTTATGACTGAGCAGTGTTGGGCAGTGCCGCCTAAACAGGTTTAAACTATTCCAGGCTCCACAAAGTCTGCTCTTCACTTTTTCCCTTAGAACTGTTCAAACTCTCAAAGTAATCACTCTATTCTCTTTCTAAAGCCCTGCACTTGCTCAGCTCTTATAAGGAAACACTAACTAACTAAAGCACTACACCCTCCTTGACTTCTCATAAGTATTAGACTCCCGATTGGTCCTTCCTGATCAAGTGAAAAATCAGTTCCCTTCCCTAATCTGATCAGTAAAAAAAACAGTTCCCTATACTAATCTGGTATGTCCAAGGGTCAATTTCAAGGTTAATCTCCAGTCCAGCTGGTGAATCTGGGAATTTTGAGGCAATGTTACGATTGCCTTATGTACACAGACAACCCTCTCCTCCTTCCAACAAACTCTAATACATGTGAGAGATGCAGTTACACAGCCAAACTGGAGGCAGAGCTCTCTCAAGCCAAGACTGGCACAGTCAGTCAGGAGGAAAAGGTAACCACCCACACCACAAATCCAGTCTCACACAGACCTATTGCATCTGCATACCCAACACATAAACACACAAAAACATACTAGGAGGCTCTAAATAAAAATCTGCCTAAACAGCAAAGACCACCTAAGCAGATATCCAAGCAACAGCCACCCCTCAACAATACCCACAAATCACATATCTCACAAAATCAGTGTGCCTCACAGTCACAGCCCATAAGGCCAAACAACACACCAAATACACTTGTTATAGGGGACTCTATTGTCCAGCACACTGACATCTCACTCACCAGACTGAACAAGGAGAAGGTCACTGTAAGCTGCCTGTCAGGTGCCAGGATCCACCACATAATGCAAGCACTCAGGTCACTCCAAAGCAAGTACAAGTATGACTCCGTCATTGTCCATGCTGGTGTGAATGACGTGAGACGTACCTCCCTGGACTACATGAAAAGAGACATAGAGGAGCTCTCTGACCATGTAGCCCAGGCTGGTATGTCCCTGACCTTGAGTAGCATCTTGCCCTCACCAAGAATGATGCCACAGTATGAAGACAAAATGATCAGTTTCAACAATTGGCTAAAGTATTGGTGTCATTCAAAGGGGATCCAGTGTCTGTCAGCCTGGGATGACATGCTCGACAAGCCACGTTGCTTCGCTAGGGACGGCTTGCACCTGTCACCCTTAGGCTTTCATATACTGGCCAAGGCTCTTGCCACCCCCATAGTGCCTTTTTTAGGCAAGGCTCTAAGGACAAACCCACCTCCATAGACAACTCAAAGATAAAAAAACTAAAGGTAATGCTACTCAATGCCAGAAGTCTAAACCTCAAGATGCACGCACTCGGGACTCTCCTCAGTATTGAGAAAATCGATGTCTGTGCAGTAACAGAAACCTGGTTCAAGGCTCCTGAGAGCACCCCAGCACTACCAGCTTATAACTCATACCATGCGTTTCAGCCCCAAAACTCGGACCAAAGCACAAAAGGAGGGGGAGTATCTATATTCATCAAAGATACCTACACCTCCAGGTTAGTGGCACTGCACAAAGCATCGGAAACCATCCATGTGCAACTAACAGTGAGCAAAACTGCCTTTCAGTTTGTAGCCTGCTACAGAACACCCTCCCTATTACAGGAACCCCACTTGGCATTCCTGAGAACACTGGAGAATATGAAGGTCTTTCCAAACACTATGTTATTGGGTGACTTCAACTACCCAAACATTAACTGGGAAAACTACTCAAGCCCAAACACCCTCGCCCAACGGTTCCTTGAATTTATAAACTCGAACACAATGGAACAACTGGTCACCACTCCCACAAGAGGGAACAACATATTGGACCTGGTCATCACCAACATGGGGACTCTGTTCCACACCAGAGGTAAACCCCTCATTGGTAAGATCAGACTATAAACACATTTCCCTGGACATCCATATCCTGTCCCTACCCCCAGCCAAGGAAATCACTGTAAAGAATTTCTCCAAAGCCAACTTTGCACTTCTCAAGACTGAGGTGGAATCCTTCAAAGCCCCTGGGCCAGAGGATAATACAGCCCAATCCACAGAATCCTTTGCAAATGCATTCTATGAGCACCTGCAGGAATGCATGGATCGTGCTATCCCAAATAAAACCAAGACTCACTCCTCCAAAAACAGGAGACCGGTCTGGTGGACCCCGGCCATAAATAAGCTATACAACAGAAGGAGGAAGCTACTACATGACAGAGCAAAATCCCAAAAAGGGAAGGCATCTCTGATCAGTATTAGCAAGAAACTTCGATCCCTCATAAAATCATCAAAGGCCAGTTTCGAAAGAAAAATTGCCCTAGACACTAAAGATAATCACAAGGCCTTCTTTAGTTACGTCAGAAACATGGGCGGACACTCCCACATATGCTCTGAATTGTTGCATAACGGTACAAAATATACCGAACCTACAGACATAGCCAACATCCTGGCAGACAGATTCAGCACAGACTTCTCCCCCCCTTACCCCCCGAAAGGAGCAAATGCCTATCCCAACTGAATGTAACCTCCCTGACATCACAGATGCACAGGTGAAAGCTGCCCTCTCCAAAGCAAAAAATACAGCATCTATGGGACTGGATGGTGTCCCAGGCTGTGTCTTACACGAGCTCCAAGAAGAACTGAACCCTCACATTAAGTCACTGTTCAAACTTAGCCTTACTACAGGATATGTACTCAAAGAATGGTGTACAGCTACAGTGGTCCCACTCCACAAAGGTGGTGCCACAACAGACCCCGGAAACTATCGCCCCATAAGCCTGACTAGTCTGGTCTGTAAAGCTATGGAGCGTATTATCATGGAACTCATAAACAAAGACATTGGGAGTCTCCAGACACTGGACCCTACCCAATTCAGCTTTGTTAAGGGCAGATCTTGCCTCTTAAACCTAGTTGATTTCTTTGAAACAATTACCAAAGCCATAGATGAGGGCAAGGTAGTCCACACAGCCTACCTGGACCTCGCAAAAGCCTTTGACACAATACCCCACTCGGGCATCATAAATAAGCTTACCAGCTTAAATATCAACCCCTATATCACAAGATGGGTTGCAAACTGGCTCAGAGATAGAACTCACATGGTCAGAATCGCAGGTGTCATGTCCAAATCCAAACCAGATACAAGTGGCGTCCCACAGGGCTCAGTTCTGGGACCTCTCTTGTTCGGTATATACTTCTCTGAAGTTCAGGCTAACACGGGGGGATTATGGCTGACAAAGTTCGCAGATGACTGCAAACTGGGGGCCATAATCGAATCTCCAGCTGACACAAGCATCCTTCAAAAGGGTCTCACAGAGACGGATGCTTGGTGCCAGAACCACGGCCTTAAGCTAAATGTTAAAAAGTGCATCCCCTTTGGGAAAAAAAGGTGCCCACAAATTACCACATAGGTGGTTATCCATTAAGTACGGAAGAAGTAATTAGAGATTTGGGGACCAACATAGATAGTAATCTCTCCTTTGATAATCATGTTGCCAAAGTGGTTAGAAAGACCTTCTATATAGCCCACCTTATCATGAAAGGGTTCGCATCTAGATCAAGAGAGGTCATTGTGCCCCTCTACTCGTCACTCATCTTGCCCATAATTGAATACAATGCCCCTTTTGGGATGTACCTTACCCGACACCTGCAGCGACTGGAGAGACCCCAAAAGTACCTCACCAAGAGGATCATGGGCTACAAATAGATTTCCTATGCAGCTCAACTAAAGAAACTCCAGCTCTACTCAGTTGCTTACCACCTACTCAGAGGTGATCTATGCCTGACATACAAAGCCATGTCAAACCCAGAATTAATGGACATGCTCCAACTCAAAAAATCCAAGTCCCTTAGACCTACACGCTCCAGGGACCTAAACCTCAGCACAAAAATAAATAGGACATGCTGGAGGGACAGATTCATTTCCCAGAGGCTCCCCTCACTCTGGAATAGAATCCCAATTCATGTTAGACATAGCCCCTCGCTGACCCTCTTCAAGCGAAATTTGGACACGTGGATGGGAAATCGCAAATTCACCCCTGGGATCTCTCCTGTGTCCCTGCTAGACAGAGGCACAGTAAACTAATCTTAAAAGGGTACCTTCTGTGACCTACTTTACAGAGGTACACTAGGCTAATCTAATAGGGAGGCGGAAGCCAAATACACTCTGGCTAGGCTTATAAATGCCCTAGGCAGATAGCCTAGTATCTACCTATGAACCTATGAACCTATATATATATATATATATATATATATATATATATATATATATAGTTCCACTTCATATGATCAGATTTTGCTAAACTCGAAAGTCATAAACTCAAAACCAGGATCTTGAATTTAGAGAAACTCGAACATATGAAAGGGACAAAAAAAAATTAACACCTTTCAAATGTTTTCGCAGGGGGGCTTCACCCCGTGTACACCCACACCCCCCTCCTTAAATGTGCCTACTCTGAAATCGCACTATAGTGAAGGAAAGGGAAATCTCCCATTCCGCGCTATATGCATAAGTGCAAAACAGAAGATTTTCCATTCCTCCGCTATACTGCGGTCACTGAACATTCACATTTAAACTGCTAGGGTACAGGGACCTGGCCCCCTGCCATAAGGTAAGTTAACTTTTTATTTTTTTAAACCTAAGGCTCCCATTCACAATTTCGAGTGAATTGATGTTTGAGATTCTGGTCTTGAGATTATGAATTTCGAGCTTCCATCCATTTGATCTTGTGAAGGGGAACTATATATATATATATATATATATATATATATATATATATATATATATATATATATATCACAAAAAAACACAAAAATCCAAGTTAGGAAGGAGCTATCACCACTCAGTCGTTGATGTAAGTGATGTAAACAAAGTTACCCCAACAGCTTGTACAGAAATGCAGTTCAATGCTCTAATGCAAATAGCAAATAAGAGACTGGATCCTTCAGATAGTCCGTATCAGCAAAAATAGCTAAGAAATTGAGTATAAAAAACAGGTTTATTATGAGCGCTTTCGCGGTGACCAACACCGCTTCTTCAGATATTTTAAAATAATGATTAAAACAGCTTTATACAACCAGTATCAACCATCACCCAATCGTAATACATCTGTAAATTCAAATACAGCCAATGAAACATTCCATAAAAACCATGTGATGTACATACCGGAACCTATGCCCCTATCTGTATGACTCATTCCAATTAACTATTACACCAATTAAAGAACAAACAATTGGAAAGACTTGCAATTAAAAGACTTGCAGTTAGAAAACTTGAAGGAAAACTATTTAAAAACTGTTGAAAATACATCTGTCAACATGCCCAAGTAAAACCATGAATACTGATCAAGTTAAAAAGAACGGAATAACTTGTAAACATAATTTCACGTGTTCTTTGCATAATGCATAATACAAGACCAATCAATTAATAGAGGCGAGTGTTGAACCCTTGCAGCACTGCATCAACGGCTATGCACAATAAGTGCGAACATACCCCCTCACAAAGAAGAACCAAAAGTAAATAGCGCCATATTCAACTCCACATAAAAATATATATACATTTCTTGACATCAAAAGCTCCCTAAGATTGTTGCATGCAACAACCACCATGACGGAAAGCCCTACATTGAATCTATTGCTCACTTGCATCGCCAAATATATAAGACGTACAATCTGACAGATACCTAAAATAAAAATGTGTATATATATATGCAAGTAAAGACCTCATAAAACGCACTAACTGGTATAATAAAGCATATGAAATCAATAAATTAGTCCATATAGTGTTAGGCAAACGCCTGCGCACGATGAATACGGACAAGCCCCGTTGCAGAGCAAAAAACAATAACATTACCAACTCTACATAAGAATTATGCAAACCTGAACTTCCAAGACTCTCCATTGTAATGTGTTTCAAGAGTAAACCCAACGCAAGCCACTGCGCTGCGTCTATCACTACACGCAACCACATCACCAGACGCAGGGGAGGCACGCATAAATTCCAAAACGAACTAAAAATGAAAAAAATGAAAAATATATATATATATGAAGAATGCTGAAAGAATTCAAATCAGAGAGAGGAAGTAGGGATGTAAGTCTATGATGAATCCATGGGAACTCTTGTTTATGGGAACTAATATATATGATTTGTATGCTTCCATTTTAAGATTTATAGTTTTGGGAAATTTTGAATGAATTGAACTCCTGATTTTAACAAAAAGAGTGGCTAGGAACTAAATTATTATATGTGCTATAAATGGCTTCAGGATACTTAGCCTGTTTTCAGTGGAGGCCCGGGGAGAAACACTCCAGATGCATGTCTTTATAATGTGAGAGAAAATGGGAGTACCTGAAGAAATCCCACACAAATGCAGGGAGAACATGCAGACTCCGCACAGAAGACACTCCAGCCGAGAATTGAACCGGAGAACCTTTTGCTGTGAGATGACAACACTACCGCTACACCACTGCATCATCCATGCTAATTTATTCTGTTATCCATATTATGATTAATTATAAGCCTATAAGCTATCTATTTCTATAAATAGAAAAAAAGCATCTAGACACAATTTGCATGTCTGTCTAATTAAAAGTTAAAATATTTGTATGTGTCTGGATTGGATGACTTCCCAGATATATACAGTTATTTACAAAAAAAAAAAAATAGATGTAAAAAATAAGACTGGAGTTTTTGCATTGTAATATATCATAGGTTCATAGGTTCATAGGTTCATACTAGGCTATCTGCCCTAGGGCATTTATAAGCCTAGCCAGAGTGTGTTTGGCTTTCGCCACCCATTTTAAATGAATTTTGCTATGCCCTTTTTTGAGGTTAGTATACTGTGCCTCTGTCTAACAGTGACACAGAAGTGATACCCGGGGTAAACCTACGATCTCCCATCCACTCATCAAGATTCCTCTTGAAGAGAGTCAATGAGGGACTCTGCCTAACCTGGACTGGGATTTTATTCCAGAGTGAAGGGAGCCTCTGGGTTATGAATCTGTCCCTCCAGCATGACCTATTTATTTCAGTGCTGAGGTTCAAGTCTCGAGCGTAGCTCGATGGGATTTGGATTTTCTGAGGTGCAGCATGTCCATTAATTCCGGGTTGGACATGGCTTTATACGTCAGGCACAGATCGCCACTGAGTAGAGCTGGAGTTTCTTTAACCGGGTAGCATATGGCATCTGTTTGAGCCCTTTGATCCTCTTGGTGAGGTACTTTTGGGATCTTTCCAGTTGCTGAAGGTGTCTGGTAAGGTACATCCCAAAAGGGGCATTGTACTCAATTATGGGCCTGATGAGGGATGAGTAAAGAGGCACGATGACCTCCCCTGATCTAGATGTGAATCCCTTCATGATTAGGTGGGCTATATAAAATGTTTTTCTAACCACTTTGGCCACGTGGTTTTCAAATGAGAGATTGCTATCAACTTGGGTCCCCAGGTCCTTAATTACTTCTTCCATACTTAATGGATTACCACCTATGTGGTAATTTGTGGGCACTTTGTTTTTGCCAAAGGGGATGACTATACACTTTTTGGCGTTTAGCTTGAGGCCATGGCTCTGGCACCAGTTGTCTGTTTCTATGAGGCCCTATTGTAGGATGCTTGTGTCGGCTGGAGAGTTGATTATGGTGCCTAGTTTGCAGTCATCCGTGAACTTGGTCAGCCACAGTCCTTCCGTGTTGGCATGTACCTCCAAGAAATATATACCGAACAAGAGAGGTCCCAGGACTGAGCCTTGTGCGATGCCACTTGTAACTGGTTTGGAGTCTGACATGGCTCCAGCAATTCTAACCATGTGGGTTCTGTCCTTGAGCCAGTTTGCAACCCATCTAGTGACATAGGGGTTTATATTTAAGCTGGTGACCTTATCTATAATGCCCGAGTGGGGTATTGTATCGAAGGCTTTTGTGAGGTCCAGGTAGGCTGTGTGGACCACCTTCCCCTCGTCAATGGCCTTGGTGACTGTCATAATACATACAAACAACTTTAGTAGTACTGATTATAATCCTAATAAAGAAGTATATGTTGTTCATATGTAAAAACATTAGAAGTACTGATTATAATCACAATAAACATTTTTTTGCTGAAAAGCATTGCTGTTTATACAGTATAAAAACATTTACTGCTCACAAGACATTTATAATTTAATTTGGCTTATGCATTTTGCAGCATTTTGGCGGTCAGTTTAAATGTGTTACTTCAGAGGTTGGCAAGCAAGTAAAAGTTGAGTGACATATGTAAATAGGGTTATTTAAGGCTAGTTAACTGAATAGTGTAAAACACCAACACTGATAAAAAAATTTTAAAAAATCCAACCACGTAGGTAAGACGTAGAATTTACTAAACACCACCAAAAAAGACTAAGCTCTTTCGTTAAATTCATTTAGCATCATCAGAGTAATTTTGGTATCAATTCCTTACTGTTTAAAAAGAAACAGCATCCAATCATTTCACACAAGTAATTAATTAATTACATCACTTCCTATAATTTAAACACTTTTACCAAATATTATATATAAAATCATACCTATTATAATAATTATAATACCTTTATAAAATACATGTATAAATACTTGCATGTATGCCTCTCAAATTCACCATAATCTATTTTATTACATTTGCCCTTTGTTTGAGTACTGGATTCAGGGAAATGTTGTCATTCAATCCTGGTGAAGTTTGAGTATTTAAACGCATCAGCCATTTCATTTCTTTTACTTCTACTTCATTTTCTATATCCTCTCCCCTACCATTTATAAAAACGCTATGTATTATAAAAAATTTACTGTTTAAAGTTAATACATTTTTTACTATGAAGAAATAAAGCATTAAATGTATTTTCTTTTTCTAATTGCTCTTAGATGCTCAGCTATTCTATCTCTTAGCCAACATAAAATGTTCGCATGATACACAGGTTGCCACATATATTAATTTTGATGCATTGCAATTGCATTTTCCTGGGCATGCAATGGTTAGGAAATAGGAGCTTATCACCACATATGGCCCATCATTTATATATCTACAATATCTACAGGTTCCACATTTTGCCATTCTAGAAATATTGTTTGTTGTTCTATTTTTGTTTCTATCCAACCATTTTTTTATATTTTCCCCCTTCTGTATGTTATCTTTGGTTTTGCTCCTAAAAGGGCTTTTGTTTCCCCTTCAAGGCAAGTAACCCACTTTTCTGTCAATATTCTAACCAGTCCGGGTGTCATCCAATTATTACTTAAAACCATCACATAAGTTTTCTTTTCATCAGATTTTATTACTATTTCATTTATATCCAATCTCTTCTTAAGAATAGGCAGAACATTTGTATTTCTTTTATTTATAATTTTTTTTCCTCAGTAACTCACTAACGGGTCCCTATCCCTCGAACAAATGACATTGAAAACCGTGTGCCCGTAGTCCAACACAGTGTAGACAGTTATACCAAGTGGAAGTGAAACGCATCATGTTAGCGCACCGTCAATAGATACATCCAGCCCAATGGTCAGGGTCACCAGCTGACCCACATTGTGAGAGAGAGTACACAACTGGGCAGATGTGTCCATAACAAATCCACGATAAATTTAAATATCTAGCAACTGTATGACAGAATTATATCCCACAACACATGTAATAGTCACATACAATAGGTATGTCCATATTTAACATACCATATGTGACAGGAAATAGAATAAGCATGAAAATGAAACAGAAGGAGCATATAAACTGCTACAACAATAAGGCAACATGTAGGCTTAAAGGAACAGTATTATCCGTAGCGTTGACTGTGGGTACGTGTTGTCCAGTACAATCAGATATGTGTCTGGAATATATCCCATCCTGGACATAGGAAAAGGTGGCATCCTACCAATGATCAGAACAGTCGGCCAAAATCCGCACATATGCGGTCGAAGCCGTACTTGTCAGGATGTGTCACAGTTGAACGGGTATTACCCGGGTGTACCAACTATGTCATGAAAGTTAAGTATGGGCATGTACCTATGTGCGTGATGTATAGCATGTGGAAGGTGAAACATGCCAGGGTAGTCCACACAACCATACAGGTACCTGACATATGTAGTGTATGCAATGTGTTACCTTGACCGTGTCATGGGCCATCAAGCAAAGCAGTGATGGATGGAGTGTCAGGAATATGTGGGGGGTGGAATAGGTAATGGTATAATCCTCAAAGGCAAGACTGTGTCATATGCAGAATAGGTGAACTGGAGGTGTATGAGGGAGCAGCGGGTGAATCAGAAAGAAACACAAAAAACATGTATACACATCTGCAATACAACCTGACAGGCCATACTGTAGAACACAATCCCACAAACATATGAATATTAAAATGTTCGATACAAATGTACAGAAATGTCACCAGCACATACCCACAGATTGGTCCTGATGGAACCAGCCAAATCAAATGCAACACCCCTGGATGCATAATGGAATACCCATCATCCCCTCCACAGCACACAACCCGCCCCCATACCTGAACGTCCACCAAATCCAGCCATACTTGTCCTACTAGCTTGGCACAGCCACATCTACACATAGTGACCACTACTTATATGTAGTAGGCAGTGTCACCCTAGGCAGTTTCGGGATTGCAAACTATGTATCCCTTGCATGTAAAACCCCCAGCACATTTTCGTAACGCCAAAAGAATGATCGGTATTGGTCTTGTTAAATTTTTGGATATCCCTCATGGGATAAGTAACATGTGTAAACATTAGAATGGGTATCAAGACACAATGTCCAGTCCTGTAGACATCTGGACACAAGTTGGAATGTGCAGTAGTGGTGCACGAGACTGTCCAGCCCTAGATGGTCATGCAGAACCTACTACCCAGGATCAAACACCTGCCCGTGACACACGTGTCCCGACATGAATAATATAGTGCCACATAGTGGCACATGGAAATAGGGTGATGAAGGCACTGACGTAAACAGGATACCTCCTGATCCACTGTGTGAGGGACAGTCACTGTGTGGGTAGGTGTGTCCTGACCAACAATGATACAATGCCAAATGTCCTGTGATTGTAGGAAATAACTATGTACCATACAGCATGTAACAGTTGCTTAAAAGATGTCAGGATAGAAAATACATAATTCATACAAGAAACAGACTAACAACTAAAGTGCTAAAGGTATAGGCTCACAGCTAGGAAACTAATGAATGTTCTAAACCTGCACAGACCGTGGGTATGTGTTGGCCTAAACAATCTGGTGTCCCCAGAATATATCCCAACCTGTACATATGACCATGTATCAACCCTACCAATGGTCAGAACATTTGCACAATAACTGGCCAGCCTCTTAATCACTCACAAAGCCAGTGACCTTTGGAGGAAAGGTGTTGAATGAGAATGACTAATTACAACAATGAAGAGTAATAGATGCATTTAACTGCAGAAAATTAGTAGTAATACGAATCTGTCAACACGTTCCAAGTTAATAGTACTAATATGGTAGAAGTGTCCGTGATTGTCCCTGATTTGTCATAGCCTTGTCCCTGTCACTGTAGAAACTAGTCCCCGAGTATCACAGAGGTCCGTACACATATGTACACCAACCAACTGACACATTTGTTGACAGGACTATTGCATACCTGTAGTGAATTTATAACTGAGGTCAAGAATAGTATTCATTGCATCTATAAATGAATGAAATAGTCAAATGTGAAGGGAAACATGTGGAACCCCAAACCGGGAAAAGCAGAAAGACACAACTACATGCAGACATCAATATGTTGATGTACAACCTCAGTAACACAAACACTCAATCTATTAACATTAATAATATGAATGTGCACAGAAACAAGCACAGTAACAGGAATAACAGGCTGTGCATATGAGTAATAGGTTGAATGACACTGTATCACATCACACTTATCAGCGGCACCCCAGACATGAAAAACGTGCGACATCTGTCCGCTGTATAACGTGCAGTATACTGATCACAAGTTCACCGGTGTGAAGTGTCGGTGTCATAATGACTAAGGCAATAGTATGCTGTTGAAGCAGAGATAAAACCCAATACGCATGTGTAAGTGTCTATGACAGGGAAATGTATAGGTTAACGGACACACAGATGTATATATAGATAAAAACGTATATATAACGTATATATATATATATATATATATATATATATATATATATATATATATATATATATATATAAAATATATATTTATTTATTTATTTATATACACATATACATACATATATATATATATATATATATATATATATATATATATATATATTTATTTATTTATATACACATATACATATATATATATATATATATATATATATATATATATATATATATTTATACACACACACAAAGATATACTACATATATATATATAGATATATATATATATATATATATATATATATATTTATTTATTTATTTATTTATTTGCAGTTGTTTAACCAGGATAGTCCATTGGCCCAAAAGAACCCGTTTTCAATGGAGTCCTGGGGAGAAAAGCTCCACATAAAGAATATACAGAGATTATGTTCTACATACAGATTATACAAAGATTATGTTCCACACATAGTTTACATGAGGATTCTAAAGAAAAACATTCTATAATTTCTGGTTCAACGTTAGAAGTAGTAGTTTTTTTTTTTTTTTTTTTTACTAAAAAATTACTAGGTAGGAGGAAAAAGAGTTGGGAGTAGAGAGTAGGTTATGAGGGGTGTGAACAGGAGCATTCCCATGAGGATGTTAGATGGGAATGTAGTGATTTTTTAAAGTATGGGAGGCTAGCAATTGTCCAATTGAGGGGGAGGGAGTTCCATAGGCTGCTAGTGAGAAGGACAGGAGGTTGTGTCCTGGAGGTGTAGGGTCTATAAACTTCTATGAGGTTTTGATTGTTAGATCTTAGGAGTCTTTGAGTTTGATGCATTTTAAAGGTAGTAGAGAGGGGGACAGAGGGTTGGGAGGAATATGAGTTTATGTGCATAGGTGAGCTGAGTGTAGGAGAGGTAGTTGGGAAGCTCTAGCCAGTTGAGTTTGTGGAGAGGTTCACAGTGATGGGTAGATGATTTGTTACTGGTGGCAAATCTAGCTATTTTATTGTAACAAGAGGACAGTTTGGTTTTCAGAGAAGATTGTAGGTTAGTTAGAAGAGGGGCACCATAGAGAAGGGAGGGAAGGAGAAATGTGGTAGAGAGTAATTTTGGTAGTTGAGGTGAGGAACCGATTGTGATAGAGCATGCCTAGTTTTTGGTGGGTTTTTTTATATTTAGTAGTAGATGGGAGTTGAATTTGAGCTTGTCATCGATTTGGACCCCTAACAGTTTGGCTTCAGATACCAGCTCAAGAGATGTGTTATTTTGGCTGGTGATGGAGAATAAATTTCTATCAAGGTTATTAGTTTTGGAGGTAAATATCATAAGTTTAGTTTTAGCAGCATTGAGAGCAAGATGGTTGTCTTTCATCCATTGTTCTGTGGTGGAGAAGGCATCTTGAGTGAGTTTTAAAAGAGTTGGGATGGATGAGGCAGCACAGATGATTGTGGAGTCATCTGCATATTGAATAATGTTTGCAAGGGGATAGAGCGGAAAAGTCATTAATGAAGATGTTGAAGAGGAGGGGCCCAAAATAGAGCCTTGTGGGACACCTGTGGGGTGTTGAGGAAGGATGAGGTGGCTTTTTCCATTTGACGGCTTGTTGCCTATTGGAGATAGCTAGAAACCAACAGAGGGAAGAGGTAGAAAGGTTTAGGTTAGATAGTTTAGTAAGAAGTAGGTTATGAGAGATAGTGTCGAAGGCTTTAGAGAGATCGAATAGGATGGTAGATACAGTGAGGCCGGAATCTCTAGCTTTATTCACAGTTTCAAGGAAGGATAGGAGGGCAGTCATAGTACTATGATGGGGTCTGAATCCATGCTGTGTAGGAGTTAGTAGATTGTTGTCTAGGAGATGGGGAAGAAGTTGAAGATGGATACATTTCTCTAGGACTTTTGAAATGGGTGAAAGGATGGCGATATATATATATACAGATAGATATATATATACAGATAGATATATATACACAAACAACAGGTATTGATATATACACATACACACAAAACAAATATATATGTCATTGTAGATATACACATGTACATAACTAGGTTACTTTACAGCAATTAGGGGTAACATATATACAGCCCAGGCATATGTGACTGGGAGGTCCAATAAATAAACGTTGTACCCCCCACACCACCCAGCTAGGCCGGTCAGACACACAGACAGGCAATAAAGATTAATACACTGCTGCTGTCCAAAACACCGGCAGAAAAGTAGCAGTGGGAGAGATCTGCAAGGTCTACACTTTAAACATGGATAACGGTGTCCCTTGCGGGACCCCAAAAATTCAGTGTATGTGTCAACCTGTTGTCATCGATGCAAGCAGGATGTAGGTGTACATGGAACAGTAGGTTGTGCAAGTGTGATAATACATGGGTTGACAAAACGTATGACATGTGTCCCGAGACGGGGAGAGTGGGCAATGTGTAGGGGTGTGCTCATACCCCAGCTGCGCTGAGTGCTGTAGAGGGGTGCCAGATAGGTGGACCATGGGTATGCAATAATGGGCTTAAATGTTTAGGTGCTGGTAGGCAGAGATGTAGTAGGCCCGCCCAGTGGAAGTCATTAATATTCCTATGTGGGCATAGCAGATGCCTATACGTCCCAAACCTGAAGGGCACATCTAGTCTGTAAACCATCGGGGGAATACATAGAGACCAAATCAGTGCCGTGTACCTGATTAGCATGGACGTCCATAGTTATGAATCAGGATGTAACAAAGTCCAACTAAACACTGCCAGAACTAGTGATATTAGGTGAACAGGTTGCGGAATACAGGTAATGACAGATGGCAACATGTATGAGTCATAAACAACATGTACCTCGACAAACGTGAATGAATACATATGCTCTGTGACTGTCAATGTGTCTGGTTAATAGAACCAATCGTCTAAATGTGTCCCGCAGGGTGTTATGCAGTGTTCCTAATACACTGTTCATTCTCCCCCTTGGTATGTGAGGTCTGCTAGTGACGGAAAGTGCATAATTTGCTGACCACCTTAGGTAGATGATAGCATAATAGATGAGGTTCCACACCCATATGCCTTTGAGGGACACACCCGTCTGGGCAGTTGTGTCCTGCAAAATGAATGTTATGGTACATGGCCTGTGAGTTTGGTAAAGGAGGCCATATATTGTGTGTAGTGGTGTCAGAAATTAATTTGTTGTATCAGAAACAGCTACATGTAATAGGAAACAGTATTAGCAATTATAATGCTTCAAGAATAACCTTAACGTATGCAAACCATGGAAGTAGTCAGTTTACTACTGGCTGTGGGTATGTGTTGCCTTGACACATGTGATAGCTCTACATATAGGATCTATAGGACCGCCACCATTCTGAATGGCCAAAGTGGGACCTGCTCTGTAGGAATGTCAGACGTACCAGGGCAAAACATACCTACAGCCATGCATAGTACAGAAATATACATATAAGCACAAATCAAAGCGTAGTCTAGCAGCAGTAAAGTTGCTTATGCTACTGTATATAACATATTGACGTGTCAGGTATACAAGACCTGTAACAAGCAACCACTACAGACACGTAGAATATGAGAATGTCCCCTAATCAGGACAGTTGCAATGGCTAGAGTATCATCACATGACATATGCCTAATGAGGGACTGTCCCATGCAAAGTGGGAAAGGTGTTATTCCTACAGTCTCCCGTCGTGCAATCTGAAAGGTGGAAAACGTACAGTAGGTATGTGGTAGCATGACTCGCCGGACAGCTGCGTTAACAAAAGCATATTCACATGTCAACATTGCAGAGTATCGGTTCCCATCTATCAGGCAGATAGGAGCAGATCATATGAGGAACACACATATAATATGAATAATCCCAAAAAGCGAAGAACACAGGTCCAAATAAATTAACCAAGGTCTTTATTCCTCCACACACTGGACACACGCTGAAGCAACACAAATAATCAACAATAAATCCAAATCCACATGAACGCTATTCTGCTACTGCGTTTTCGTATTTTTCACTCCACTTCATCAGATAAAATAATGCCTTCACCAAGCAAAAAAAAACAGCTATATGAAGTAAACACACCCTATCCACAGATCTAGTGCAACTTATGAAAGACATATAAAAATGGCTTGGTGAAGGCATTATTTTATCTGATGAAGTGGAGTGGAAAATACGAAAACGCAGTAGCGGAATAGCGTTCATGTGGATTTGGATTTATTGTTGATTATTTGTGTTGCTTCAGCGTGTGTCCAGTGTGTGGAGGAATAAAGACCTTGGTTAATTTATTTGGACCTGTGTTCTTCGCTTTTTGGGATTATTGGTATTTTGTTGCTTTTCTTCGTTTTTTACACATATAATATGATTACGTCTCTGGACAGGCCGCCGAGTCCATACAGTCGAACGCCTGCCATCGCCAAATGGTTAGACATACCCGATACTGTAGTCAAGTAGTCCGATGTAATATGCATCACAAGGGATAGCACACACCTATCATGAGTGACAAATGTAAGCAGAAATGTCAGTGAGCTGTAAGCGTGTTTGTCTACCAGTATGCCAGTAGTGCACTGTCAAAGAAATGTGGAGTCTAAATGGGTAAAAGGTGCTGTAACCAGAGGTCAGCAGTGCTTAACACTGTGCAAACCCACGCATAACTGCTCCCACTTGCTGGAATGTGCCTTACCCAGTCCGTATCCAAAGGCGTCGGTCTGTCCGCAAACAAAGAGTCACCCTATTTGGTAGCAGTACCCTGCGCACATAGCTCATGTGAATTAACAATAGACCATGGCATACGTACAGACAATAGACCACACACCATACAGCGCAGTTATCCAACAGTATAGCAATGTATTGGCAGATATGTCCGGACCACTGGTGTATGCATGCCTGGCCGTCCTGTGTTTCAGTGTGTGAGCATGCCCAGTATAACTGTTACGCATGTTGTCGACTGACATTACCGTCATACCACCATGTGTGTGAGCATGCCAAGTATGGACAACTGTATCGCATGTGTCACATGTCCAGATAGTCAGTACTGTGTTGCCGACCCCTCCGGTCTACACAGACAGGTGTCATGCTGTGTCTGCAGGGTAGCTAATGGTCATGTGGCATTGACGGTTGCTACATGTCTGCATAGTGTGGGGGGACATCCAACCGCATCTACAGTCCTACACAGCACCGTGGGTGGCACACATGACTCTCACATGTGTAGGTTGGATGGAGGGCACAGCTGACAGTTGTACATATCTGCCGCTACTGTACTGGTATGCCAGGTACTCCATGTTAGTGTGTGGACCTACCTAAATTGCTGGTTGGAGGGATAACAGTGTATGTCAGATCCAAGCATTAAATACCAGCACAGTGGTGTTGGACGTCCTAGCTTTCACAACCTACATCAAACTTCCGGGCCTGCTCTAGTCTGTGTGTGTCTTTGGGGGTTGGGGTCATTCATTGGGCATATCCATAGGCCATTGTATATCATTTGTCTGTATTGGTCCACAGCTGTCCAGCTGCATGGAATGTGTGTGGGCTGTATGGACACACATGATGCTCAGACCATAATCTGCAGTGGGTTAGGACACCCTGTGTACTACTGGCTACCATTGTGACCCCGGTATGTGCTACAGATGTCATGGTGCCAATATGGATGTGTACTGTCTGCTGCCCTAACAGTCAGCCACCAAAGTCTTTTGTATGCTCACATACATACCATAGCAATGGTTAAATACACATTCTAATACAACTGCCAATTTTTAGGTCGATAGACATACCCTGGGGGTGTTCTGAACCTGAGGATGGTGCTGGAGGGCTGGCTATGTTGGATGCACACAGTGCACCTCCTATATATGGCCGAGCACAGGTAGTGTCATGTTTGGCATCCATTGTACTGTGTGCGGGTCACAGAGGGGAAATCCGTGGGTACCTACTGTGTCAGTGCATATGCCTTTTTTTGCCTCTTTGCCAAGGGCAGGTCATACTGTGCACGGCCTTTCGCTGACTGGGCCCTGCTCAGGTAGTTCCTTCGCCAAGTCACGCTTTGCCTGTACAGGCCTTGGCAGTGGTGTTGGGCCATGTGGCCCTGCCCCATGCTGTTCCTGATGCAACTGTTACTGCAGGATCAGATTGTGTAGCATAGCAAATACCATAACAAATTGTGTGCATGTAGCTAGTGAATACTGCAGGGGTCCACTGGATGTGTCTGGATACCAGAACCGTGAACTGAGCATCCCAAACACATGCTCAGTTATATGTCTTGCCTGTGCATACACCTCATTATGGTGTGAGTGCTCAGGTGTGTGTGCATTGCTGATGGGTGTCATCAGCCACGACACCAGTGGTTACCCAGCATCCCCCATTAGAACACTGTAGGGGATGTCCATATTGGCAAAGGTGTGATACAGCTGTGTCAGAAGCCATATATCGGAATCATCATAGCTTCCAGGGCTGACAGCACACACATTCAATCTAATGCTCTGGCCATCGCACATGGCCTAGCTGTTATAGGGTATGCCCCTACAGTGACTGTAGGCCCTACCCCGCTCACCGGGTGGTGCTTTGATGTGCATATGTGTGCAGGCTATAGCACCCAATACCCCAGGGTAGTCATCCATGTGGTTGAAGAGATGCATATTGCTGGTCTACTCATCACGTGTGTTGAGGACATGTACATGCTCACTAGCATGTGTTGACATGGCGTCTGTGAACTGGTGCAATACTTTGGATGCAGATGCCTGTGAGATCCCCATGATATCCCCAGTTGTGCTGTATGAGGTATCTGTGGCTAGTATACCTAGGCCAACACATACCATGGTATCCACTGTGATGGGTTTCCCTCGGCCTGTTTGATGTGTCAGGTGTGGCAGGCACAGGTCAACAAGCCGCTGTAGGAGGTCTCTGTCCACCCCATAGTGCACTACCACCATCCCCAGCTCATGTAGCCCCTAGTAAGTCACCCTGGGTCTATAAAGTCTTATGTCACCCCAGTAAGGGTTGTTCGGCAGCATACACATCCTTACTGCCCTCAGCCTCCTGCACATGTTGGTCTATGTTGCCTGCTGCAGCCCTTCTCATTTGGTTGGACTGTGTCGTGAAATGTCCCCGCAGGTATACACCGGTGGTGTAGAGTGCGGAAGAAACCTGTGTGTATGCTGCTTGCTCACATTACCGTACTGTTCAGGTGTGGGCTGGCCATGTCATCTGCTGATTATGCTGATCATCACCTGTTTGTGCAGCCTGTACACCCTGACTACCCCACCACTGCTGTTGTCCCTCCCAATGTCACCAGGCAGGTATAGACACACCCTAGCTTAGGCGTGCTAAGGCAGGAGCACTCCCGAGGCACAGTTCTGCAATGTACGTACAGTATGACTGACCCCCCCCTCCCATGCTGTCAACTATATTCGAGCCCTGCACCCGGCTAACTACACACATACACTCCAGGTAGCTGCATCACACCCTGGGGATAAATGGGATACACTATTGTCAACCTCATCTGCATAGTATGGTCTTCTAATGAATAGTTATATGACCCATAGCGAACCTCCAAATTAATAACCACTGCTTAGTGTCACTCAGATCCGTACACAACTGGTAACAGGTGCCTTACTATCACCATATTCGATGTCCCATGGTCTTCCCAGCAACAAAATAACCGGTGTCGACACGACTCCAACCCAGGACCCTGCACACAACAGACGATGTGCATTACCACTACGCCATGGCAGATATACATACATACGTACCGGTGGGACGAAACTACAATTTTATGCATTTGATACATCTTACCTGGTGATAAATAGATCTCGTTGATTTTTGCTACAAATTTGATTACAACACTCTGCTTAAATTATCTTACTGCTATTTCATGTTTTATTTTATTATATCTGTCACAGTTATTGTATTGTACTGATGTAGTGGTATTGACAGATTAACAGGAAGAGACTTTGTTTCATTTTGTAATTGCAGATATTTTGTGACTTCATGAATATATTTGTTTAAACCATATGACGAACTAGACACTGATTTTCCGGTATTATCAAGTGACTATTCACCGGATATTACAATATTGTTTCTTTAATGCGGTTGCATCAATTCCTTGACAGTGAATGCTTGTCTGAACATTTTTTTAGAAAATACATTTTTTAGAAAATACATTTTTTGGAAAATATATTTTTTATGTCATCATTTTAGTGTATTAGTTTATAGGCATATCATTGTATTGTTTTAAATAGATTACAAACATAATTTTATACACATTTTTATACATATTTTATACACATCTGATTGTAAGTATGCAACGTTTATTACAGGAGCATCTTGATATTACTAACAAACTTATTCAGGCGCTACATGAGCAATGTAACAATCAGATAAATGATGAAGAAATTCTGATTTCTGATACGCAGGAGCAGCTTCTTACTTTACATTCTACACCTAATACAAGTGTTCATAGAAATAGAACCGTTGTCAGGCAACGATCTACATCACCTATTAGAAATGTAACAACGTCAGGGAATGTGGTTCCAACTACTAATTCTACAATTCATCAAAGAGATGAACGCCAAGGTGTTAGTCATAACGGACATTTAATGTCAGACATTCATCCAACTCACTGTCTGGATTTGAAACAATTTTTGTTGCCCCTTTCACTGAAGAATAATATGGCTGCTTCTAGAGACATGGGGTCCCTTAATTCACAATTGGCTGAGTTTGAGAAGACATTAAAAGCATTTAAGTCTCTCCAGATGGATAATGCGTTCTTAGAGCGCTCACTTGAATTAAAACAAGTACCTAAAGGTTTACGGATTTTTAAACTACCTCATGGGTTTGAGGAAGGTATTGCTATATTCAGTGATTTATTATCCCTTTTTGACAGAGCTGGTCTTGATTTATTGAAATTAATTATACGCAACAATAGTGAGAAACTTAATATGTTAAACAAAAAGTTATATCAACTTGATAGAAATATTAAAGCAGACCTTCTATTTGAGCACAATAAGTTTAGATTAGATAATATATTTAAGGACATGGATAGGTATGTGAATAAGGGACTTGATATTAAAAACCATAAAATAGAAAGAGACAGTTTTGACTATAGGAACAACAAAGTCTACATAAACTTTAAAGAATACAAGAACATGAAATATTACAAAAAACTAAAGGACACTATAGTCAGGACAGGCGTTATCCACCGGTGGTGTTGGATCAAACTCATAGGTTTAATACTAACAATAATAATTATGATGAATCAGAGCCAGTTTTTTTAGACCAACCAGTGTTAAGGAGATCAGAAAGAATAAGAGAAAGACAAGGGAGTCACAAGTATCCCCCATACAATTATTACAACAAAGGGGAGCAGAGAACAAACCCTTGGCACAGATAGAAGATACCAATTCTGTAACAGCCAATCAAGATTCTGCAAATGATATTGTTAACAATCAAGATTTAGATACTGTATCAGTCTCAACTCATTCAGGTTTTAGTTTGTATAATTACACTCAATATAATTTTGGTAAGACTTATTTAGAATTGTTTAGCAAAGGTTTTAACTTTGTACCTTCATTCCAATTGGATATAGGTAATGTGTTGATTAATTTTAAACTTTATACTAGACTGTTGAATTTAAAAATATTTTTTCACCAGACTAATAATATTAATAATGATAGTATTTTTTTCACTCCCAAACGTCATAGTACCTTTATTCCCCCACAACATTACATAATTCAGATTTTTGAAAAACTTTGTGAAAATCGTTTTAGAAGAATTTTAAATAAGAGAACAGTCAGCAAATACAATTTGATGTCAGCAGAATATTTTTGTTTAAAAGAACTAACTAGTTCAGACAAATACAGAACTATGAAACCGGACAAAGGGGGTGGTGTTGTCATTATGTTGAATATTGATTATTATGAAAAGATGACTAACTTACTTGATGACAATGACACTTATAAAAAAGTCATCAGGTTTGAAGTTAACAAAGCTTACACCACAATTGACTGGTTGATTTATGACTATTTGATTGATGACAGAATTGACCATGACACATTCAAATTTCTATCAGTGGAATTCCCCATTACACCTTCAATTTTTGGGATCCCAAAAATTCACAAAGACATACACCACCCTCCTTTTAGACCTATTGTTTCTGCAAAAGGTTCAAAAACTGAAGCATTAGCAGCATATGTAGACTTCAAAAGTAAAGAGATTACGAAAAATATACCACATATTTTGAGGGACTCTTGGCACTGTTTAGAATTGGTCAGAGAATTTTCAAAAAACTTTGATTTTAAGTCCAAATTCTTTATGGCCATAATAGACATGGTCAATCTCTTCTCCATTATCCCACATGATATAGGGATGGAGATGTTTGAAGATTGTCTCAACAAATACAATAGAACTAATTCTACTGACAACCGTTTGCTTACCAGTATGCTTGAATTAGTTCTAGAAAACATTTTTTTGTTTTTTAACCACAACTACTACATACAGAAAAAAGGTGTTGCTATGGGGGCAAGATGTGCCCCCATTTATGCAAATTTAGTTTTATCACAATGGGAATCTGACTGTGTTTTTACTAGTAGATTTTGGAACAAGATTTTATTGTATTTGCGCTACTTGGACGATATTTTAATTTTCTGGGGGGGAAATAAGGAAGATTTTAATGAATTTATTATCTTTTTAGGAAAATCTATCAGTTTTTTTTTAATTTACTAGTCACATTTGTGATAACAATGTGGAATACCTGGACATTAAACTTACAGTTATGAATAATAAAATTGAATCAACTATATTTAGGAAAAAAACATATTCAAACTCATTCCTACATTTTGACAGTTGTCACCCATTCCACCAAAAAAAGAATTTGGTCAAAGGCCAGATGGTGAGACTGTCCAGATTAACAAGTGACAATCAAATGTTTAAACATGAACTGGATTTACTTATTAACATGTTTTTAGATAGAGGATATCCTCATGATTTGGTTGTCAACATTAGTAAAGAAGTGACAGTTATGAGGTTGACTAAATATAAACCTATCATCAATTATGAAACATCAGAAGGAATTACTTCACACATTCCTACCCTCAGCAATGATAGGTTTATAATTCCTTTTAACAACAGAACACAAGAGATTGTTGATTGTGTCCAAGAATTATGGGCTAGTACTGTAGACACAAATGAGGAACTTTGTGGGATTCTAGGAGTGGTACCTAAATTTACATATAGCAAAGGCAAAAATTTGAAAAATTTATTTGAAAACAATTCTAACAACAATTACCAGAGACACTCTAAGATGAGCAAATGTGGCACATGCCACGTGTGTAGATTTATTTATGATGGTCCATACATTACTATACACAATTATGGAAAAACTTTAAAATGTCCTGGTCATTGTAACTGCAATACTAGTATGGTTGTTTATGTCGCAAAATGCACAGCATGTGAAGCCTTTTATATAGGGAAAACCATTAGAAAATTAAAAACACGTGTCACAGAACATCTTAGTGACATTAAAAGGCATATACCTACAAACATGCTATTCAACCACACTACAACTTGCGGTAATTTTAAAAGATTTTTGTTTTTTGTCATAGACAAGATACCACTTAATATACACAAAGGTGGAGATAACAAAACACTACTAGAAGCCAAAGAATGTTTATGGCAACTCAGGCTTAATGCCTGTAAATGGCCTGGTCTTAATGAACACGTGGCCATGTCCAGCATTCTAAAATTAAGATCACAATTTATATGAATCTAGTAATATATGTGTACAATTTTATTTTTATTTTGATGGATTTATTCATGTAATTTTAGACCAACATTCATTACATTTATATATTTTCATAAACATATTTTATTACATCATTTTACATTAATGCTATTTATATTTATTACACACAGTTTATAATTAATTATTTATAATAAATGTATAACCAACATTATTTATTACATGTTAATCTTTTATATAAACATATTTATACTATTTATATTTCATACATATTTTTTACATAACATATTTTATAAGGCAATTCAAAGTGTATTTTATACATTTTTCATTACACTTTTGTATCAATCAAATTTATTCTATTCAACACACTTTTTTTAGGTCTTACCTATAACATTTGATATTACATTTCTATTATATTTCACATTTAAATATTTAAATTATTTTGATTTTATATTTTAAAATTTAAGTGTATATTTTTAAATATTGTATTTGAAAGTGAAATTTATGTCATTACAAATAATTTTCAAATATATTGTTTGAGTTAAAACAATTATTTATTTTAATTTTTACTACAAATGTATTTTTCCTTTAAGACAAGGAACATTTGCATTGCAAGTTTGAATTAGTTAATTGATTAATTGTTAATTAATTTATTTGGAATGTACTATATAAAGGGATGACTTTGTAGCATGTGTTGTACTCTGATGATGCCCCCTGTGTGTGGGTGAAAGCGCTTAGTATTCATTTCGTGAAACATATTGTCCTGTTCGTTTGTTTGATCGTGGTTTTGAATATTAAAGGCTATATTGAGAAATTCCGGGACTCAAGGTTTGCTGTTCGTTTTGCTTATTGGTCTGTTTTGTTCTGGATTTGAAGATATACATACATCCCAGGTTATCACGTACAGATCATCCGGCACAAACATTCAGTAGTGCTGACGACCCCAGACATATATGTTTATATCTATGTCTATATCTCTATATCTGCATATATCATATATATTATTTGTATACATATATACATAGATATACATACACACATATACATGTACACACATATGTAGATATTGCATTTAAATCACAACAGCGGACCACATGACAGCAAAGCATTAGAGAGGCATGAAAAGGAAACTACATGTGCCACCTGCATCATGTAATGTTGTTACTATCAAGGCATATGTATTCTGTTGCGTCACATGGGTCAGAATGTATTAAGGGTAAGAGTAGGGCTGCTGACATTTACTCATCAGACCTATTGGCGAATGTATGTGTTGACAAACCAGTGTCTTGGCAGAATATGTGGGCTGTGGACACTATATAGGTCAGCAACAAAACACACTGAACACATACCGCAGCTAGCCACCCACAGATGGCAACACATAGGGTATAACTGCCAAACACACACACCTGCCATACCTTGGAATTGAGCACCTACCTGTCTAGTGTACCACACTACAGCATTACGCAGTAACAGAACACGCTACCGAGTTTCAGCATCAGCGCACTCCCAGACGCATACTTCTAGGTGGATAACATAATCAGCAAAGGCAAAGACGCTGATAGGGAATGTATGGAGAGTGAGCCATCTAAAAGCATTACTCTGTTCCCAGGCAGCTAGAAACACACACACACACACACACACACACACACTTGGCAGGGCTGGGAGGCGAACATACACCTAACTACCTTATCACACTACAGCATTACGCAGTTACAGAATGCGCTACTGAGATTACTGGAACACAGCACTCCCAGAGGCATACTTCTAGGTGGATGACATCATCAGCAAAGGCAAAGATGCTGACAGGGAATGTATGGAGAGTGAGCCATCTAAAAGCACTACTCTGTCCGCAGGCAGCTGGAAACACACACACACACACACACACACACACACACACACACACACACACACACACACACACTTGGCAAGGCTGGGAGTCGAACATGCACCTAACTACTTTATCGCACTACAGCATTACACAGTTACAGAACGTGCTACCGAGATTACTGGAACACAGCGCTCCCAGAGGCATACATCTAGGTGGATGACATCTTCAGCAAAGGCAAAGACACCGATAGGGAATGTATGGAGAGTGAGCCATCTAAAAGCATTACTCTGTCCCCAGGCAGCTGGAAACACACACATACACACACACATACACACTTGGCAGGGCTGGGAGTTGAGCATACACCTAACTACCTTATCACACTACAGCATTATGCAGTTACAGAATGCGCTACTGAGATTACTGGAACACAGCACTCCCAGAGGCATACTTCTTGGTGGATGACATCATCAGCAAAGGCAAAGACACCGATAGGGAATGTATGGAGGGTGAGCAGTCTAAAAGCATATTACTGTCTCATGGCAGACGTAGACAAACACATGGCAGTGGTGTGAGCAGGACAACTTCCTATCTGCGGAGCACTATTACAACACTACATAGATACGAGACGTGCCAAAGACAGTACACCCATCAAGACAGTCAACCAGTGTGTTCAATATAGGAATCCATCCTGACGTGGGGTATGGACATCTGTTGCCTGGATGACCACTATCGCTATACAGGATTTCAGTGGTCATGCCCATACACAGAGGCACATAACTGACACAAGGTGTCACTGGACATGCTCACACACTTAGTAGTAGTGAAGGGCTGTCTTGTATGCACACGGATTCTAAACACAGAAGGGCACAGTGTGTCGATAGTGAACACTGTTAGCATGAACGCTGCACTACATATATCTGACTGAGGTCGTCAGTGCTAGCTGTGTAGCGTTCGTAATCACAGCTGACAATCCAGATCCAACAATGGGGAATATGGACATCTCTGCAGTAAGGAATACCTGGCATATGGCACAGTTGTGCACAATAGCACTACCACCGTATACCTCAGATACAGACATGTGGGCTATAAGACCATGATGGACCACTCCAGGTGTTACTGTCCCCATGTACATGAAGGCCACTCACATGTACTGACCAGTACACACTCAAGAGTCATCATAGATGTCACAGGTGCAGATCACAGTTGTAAATGCCGCATTCTACTATGTAGCCCTCAGACATCACCATGTCCTTGGAGCAGCAACACACAACCATACATTACTACAACACCATGTTACTCATGACCAGTGGACTGTACATAGGTCTACAGCAACTGTGCAGACTACACATGTACTGACAGGGATCCATCATGTGGTATGCAATGCAATAATTCCACAGTTCATAACCAGGTCGGCTCTACACATAACAGGGGCCCTGGGTCTTACACAGCTGTAACAAATGACTGTCGCTGTACACCAAAAAACACTCATGTTTGGATATGACATACATGTAATCACAGTGGATATGTACATGGCCCACACACACACAACACATATGTACATAGCATAGCTTTTGCTGTCCTCTGTGAAGACAAGTGGCTACAGCAATCATACGCATGCACATGGAAGGTAGGTCCATGGCTGTTAAATGCTAACAGTACACAAGGTAGCAATGTTGACTGAGGTAACATTCCCTCTGTACTAGTTACCCATGACAACCAACATATCAAACAACAGTCCATGTGTCATGTATGTCATCACACATGTCCACCAATTGCAATGCATACAAACATGGCTACATGACAAGAATGTAGGACCAACACACATGTACATGCAGTGGTGTGCATGCAGCTACCATGCATGTGCAGTAGCTGCTGTATGTCGTTCATCTGTGTCTAACTACAACATGCAGTTGCAATGCAGCCCCATCATTGATGCCTGTATATGGTGAAATACTGACAGTATGGTAGGATGTACATCAGGTATGGATGGATGTGTGTACATAAAGTGGTGGTCCACCTTTGCAGATGGATGTTTGCTGAAGACAGCTCACAGGTGTGTCACAAGCCGTCCTACCATTACATGTGAAACAGTACACTATGTTACTGTTACTTGAAGGTGAAGACATACATCCTACACAGCGGTCAGGGTGTTACTGACTGTACATCCCTTGACACCTGTAACACTTACGTCCTCCCATGTGCATATAGCAGCACAATTGCCGAAGGTAGCATTGGTACATATAATGCGGCCAATACAGCTGCATGTCTGTCAGATGTATCATCATATAGCAGGTGTATGATTCACAGTACTGTCATGTGTGTTTGCTTGTGTGACCATATATGCCACGTATGGTGGGGAATACATCCCAATTGTTACACACCCCTGTACACTGTTGTAGAGATCTGTACATACTGCAGTGTAGAAAGCAAGATATAGGCAGGGGTGGTGTGTGTATCACACACGTCAGCTTTCTGTATGTGAATGACATTTGTGGACTCCACAGTGTGTGTGTGTGTGTGTGTGTGTGTGTGTGTGTGTGTGTGTGTGTGTGTGTGTGTGTGTGTGTGTATGCATGTATGGCTGTCTGGTGCATGGAGTGAGGGTGTATGCTACCATACAGAACAGACAGGATCCCTAACCCCTCATGGTGATGCAGTCTACTACCCTGTTGATGCCATCGGTCTCAGCCTTATTGGCTACCTGTACATGTTCATTCTCTGTGTCACATCATGCGGGTGCACAGTACTGTGAAGGTGATTACCAAATAGGCAGGGGTCCTCACCTCAACACTATCGAGTGTGAGTTATAGTGTTGTTGATCTCGTGAGTGTGGGCATGTTACGGTGTGTTTCTGTCTATGTCTGTGCGTGTTCTCATCCTGTAATGTGACAGTGTATTACTGCTACACAGTGAGGCCTCATGCTATCAACAGGCGTCTAACGTTGACATCAGCCAGACTGCTGTGTAAACCCCCCACACCATGTCACCATACCTGTGATGTGACCCAGTATGGATATCACGTCTCTAGCCACTGTAGCCTATTAAACAGCTCACATGCTTCTGGATCAGTAGATGTGTGGACATCTGTGGAATGGTAGCCTTTCTAACAGTGAGGTTCAGGCTACGTATAGCATGCTGGTATTGTCATATATGCCTGTGAGTACTTCACATTTACACATGGGAAACTGCAAACACTGCTACTTATTGGCACATGCAAGTAGACCTTAAGGAGGGAAGCAGGGCATCATTACCAACATGCTGATACTGTTGTTACTAAGACACATACTGTGAACATACAACAATGCACTCTAACTGCAAACACTGTAATGTAATGGCACATGCGATTAGACCTTAAGGAGGGAAGCAGGGCATAATTACCAACATGCTGTTACTGTTGTTACCAAGACACATACTGTGAACATATAACAATGCATTCTAAACCTGTGCTACATGGTATGTCTGGTGTGTGTCAACAGTACACAACAAATGTAATATACACTTCTCACTATTCTGTTCCCCCTTTGCATCAGACCATATGAGCATGTCCCTGCACTGATGGTGTGGATGACAGGGATGTGGCACAGGCATCATCATATGCACAGGGTGATAATGTTTGCCAGGGGCATAGGCTGCACCAGTGGATGACATTATGTGTGTGGGTTAGGGCCGGTGATCTGATTGGACATGTGTGGTCATTATGCATGTGGGTGTTGCGGTGCCCTACAGATGTTTCTGCTGTGTGCGTGTATGTGTGCACACAGTTCTGCCATGTGTCCAGCCTACACAGCGGCATTATTGACAGCTCCAGATTGTACAGACCAGGATGTACAGCTCACTGTGTCCGGCCATGGCCACATAACCTGTGCCTGCCAGGGGTTGCACGGGCACTACCAGGCAGAGGTACACATTGGCTACTGTCCGATGACACATGTCCACTGGAACTGTGTCCCCACTGGGAACATCCAGGGCCACATCCATGTGGCCTTCTGTGTCCTGGTGTGGACAGCGCAGCACCAGCTGCACTGCTACTGCTACCGGCACTGTGGGATCGGGCATGTGAGGTGGGTCATTCACATTGACCTGCACCAGGTGGTGTAGCTGGCCTACGTCCACGTGGCCTAAGCCTCTCACTCCTACCAGATGTTCTAGCACAGACAGCTCACGCTCGTGGATTGCCATACCACTGTCATGGATTCCAACCATGTCACCCAATTGCCTGTCCAGAACATCAGCAATCTGCTGTTGAGCATTTGCCAATGCCTGGATGTTGTAGTTTAAAGAACGGATAGCAGCCCTCTGAAGCCTCTGCCCTTCTCTGTTCTGCCGTTCCGCACGTGCCTGTGCCACCATTACAGTCTGGAACATGCATCTGGTGACACCGGCTGCTGCGCTCTGTCCTGCAGGTGCATGTCTGCCAGAGGTCCTCCTACGAGCAGCACTGGCCACATGCCTGTGTGGCACATCTGCAGTCATTACACTGACACCATGGTGTGGAGACACACCTTCTGTAGCCACCACACATTCCTGTTCCAAGCTAACACACGCTGACTGTCCTTCCTCTATGGCCACTGGTGATGGGGTATGTGTTGGCATGAGAACTGTGTGCGGGGGAGAGGGGGACATAGCTGGGATGGCAACCACTGGCACAGATTCAGCCCCTAACAACCCTGCCTGTACCTCATGCATATGTTCATCACTGCTAATATCTGTGGTGACACTAACATCAGATGGACCGCAGGACGGTAACGCACCTACATCACCTGTGAATGCAAAGAAAGACTCTACATTACAATAGACACACAGACACACAGACACATAGACACACAGACACACAGACACACAGACAGACCATGCATGTGATTTGACAGACGGCATGCAGCATGCATGTGATACAGCAGACGGCATGCAGCTCGGACATTAGTAGTGGTAGTTAGCATACCTTCCTGGGTTGCACACAACAGCAAGCAGGTGTCATATCAGAAGCCATGCAGTTCACACAATCATGGTAGTAAGCATGCATCCCTGTGATACACCATGTGGACCAGCACAGGTTAACAGTACACATGGCTGATGTGACCTTGACATTGACATGTAGTATGACATGTAATCTGCTGACGTGTGCACTGACATGCATACATGTCTGACACAATGGTGTCCTGACACATGTACAGTGGTGTAATGGGTATCACATTGCAGTGTTGTCTGTATGCCCTACAGATAGAAAGCACTTTTAGCAGATGTGCATGAGCATTGAAGGGTAGTATGAGGCGTCTACATTACTATACAGTGTGAAGTACAGACACTGTGCCATTGCATGGCATCATGAGGCGTCTATATTGCTATACAGTGTGTAATACACACACAGTGCATAGCCATGACTGCGTGCATATACATTACATAACTACTGTGGATTTTGACCCACGTCGCTGAGGTGTATACACACTAAACCATGCTGTGTCATGTGACAGGTCACTGGAAGACCTATGGATGACACCCCTGCCCAACTACTAAAATGTCTTAGCTGCCTGGCAACCATGTCCACACATGGCAGACTTATCAATACACCATGTCCCAAATGACATTTAGGTACAACACACATGAGGTGCATGGCTGACAGTGATGTCCAAGCAGCAAGGGAAATGTCCGGTATCTGTGGCCTGATATGGTGTCTATGTCTGTGGAAGCTGTACAGGTGACTACTGTCATGCTATGACACAGTCATGATGTTCAACACATCTTATATGGTCGAATTAAGTGACACCTCCACAAGCTGTGCACAGACATTTAGGATGTCCACTGTTCCACATCAACTATATAACCATTCAACAAAGGCTATAGTTGGACCATGTGTGGACAATGTGCAATAGGGTGTACACACATCACATCTACTGTGTGGCTACATGTCTCTGGCCATCCTCCATGGCCATGTGTGAACATGTGTTGGCCAAATGTTTGTGATGGCCATCTATCTCACGTCTGTGTTGTCCCATATGACATAAACCCATAGATGTCAGATACGTCACTGTCCACAGCATTATGCAGACAAAGGGTTGTATGTTTGGTATGTGGGGTATGTATTATGGGATAGTGAGACAATATTGCAGCCGGAATACTACATGTTTGGGACATGTCAGATGGCACATCACAATGTGTGTACCCATTGCAGGGGCATATTACACAATGGTGAATCCTGTGGGCTGCCCATATCCCAGCTCACTGTGTGGTACTTTTTACATACCACACATGTGTTGTTCCAATGTATAGTAGATATGCCTACATTAAACAACACCTCCACCGTTGTATGCACAGCTGTCCACACATCTAGCAATGACAGATACTGTGGTTTCATGTCGGTGTTTCATTTAGTTTGTATATATTGCATATGGGTAGCCAGTGTGATTGATGACAGATGTGACCTGTATATCGTGACTGGACCATACATTATGTGTACATGTCTTAACTGGCCACATGGCGAATAGATATATGCATTAACATGCCTGATACTGATAACTGTCTCACCTGCAATGGACTGATGTCTGTGCGGCATGCCAGAGGTACCTGTATAGGGGTGACACAGCAGTTTGAACATTATCCATGACTGTATGACAGCTACATGGTGCACTGTGCATGTTAACACATTCACCTGTACAATAGCATATAGTATGCACATGTGTGCATACACAGGGTAGCATACTATAGTATGCGGCATGTGTGTAAACATACCTTGCATATGATGTTACATTGCATATTGTACAGTGACACATGCAACTAAATGGGATATAATAGTCATATGTGCAGTAGTGACTTACCAGGCAACTCCAGGCTCAGTGGTTGGAAGACACCCACCTCCACGATGGCAGCTAGTGTTTGTGGATGCTGTTCTGAGGGTGTCCCCACACTGGCCAGTAGCTCATCGGTGGGTGTGAGTGGGGGCTGGGTTGGTGGCCCACCACCTGTTCCACCTTGTTCCCTGGCGATTGCATTGGCACGCTGTTTCGCATGTTGTATCAGGTCCGTGCAGTGTCTGTGCACCTGCTGGTAGGTGTGGTTCTGGCCACCCACATCATTAACCCTCCTGCGTAGTTCCTGCCACAGGTCGTCATGCTGCTGGGCATGCTGTGACACATGGATGAACAACACCTCATAGGTATCATGGAGGTACGGGATGAGGGCATCATCCTCCAGGCGGCTATACACTGGCAGGCATGAACGAGGCATTATCTGGAGACATAATGATGGAGACTGGTCACAGTATCACAGAGATGTACAGAGATACAGCTGCACATACATTTGTATTAAATCTAGTACATATGAACAGTTATCTTTGCAAATCGTCATGACACTGACACGACTGACATGTTTGTGTCACACACATGTAACACCCATTGTGCATTGGATATCATCACCATATATGTGTGTCACCTCATTACATTGCTCATACTCCATGTGAATGCTGTCTTGATGTGGGCATGTCTGTTTGCCTGTACTGTGTTCTTACCTATCAGCACATGCCTGGATGTGTCCACAGTAATGCTGTTGACCTTGATGCTGTGTATATGTCACATATCAACACATACACTGCCTTAACAGACATGAGCAGTGACAATGCACACATGAGCATGGAAACCTTTACATGCATTTGTTTTGCCATATACATCTACATGGCACTGTACAGCAGTTCAACATCCTGCCACGTATCGCCTGTGTTGCACATGTGGTACACATGGGGCAATGGCTAGCCAGATGTTATTCGCAGGGATGGTTATCAACTATAGCATGTATGGGCAAGGTTTTCTAGCTGTATCCAGCAGCCATTTTGCCACCGCCAGGTGCATCAGTGCCACATTACTGATCCAGAAAGTTAATGATACATCTACCATGCGGTTATCGCACCATGTATGACAGAGATGACATGTGCAGCTTTGATGGACAGGGTTGCATGGTATGGCAGGAGTATGTAACATTTATGGCACAGGGATCTGTCCAGCATGTGGTGATCCTTGTAGTAGGACAGTGGCTGTCCATGACGTATGTCTTTCAGATCAGGATATGTACGTGTAGCATGTCCAACATCACAGTGTAGCACATGTCTTTATGCAAGGTAGCCAGCATGCTGCATAGTGGAGGTGAGGATTGTGAAGGCTGGTATCACCCATCCATGCATGGCCAATACCCCTTAAAGGTGATATGTGATCCGATATTGGTCACCCGTGTGCTGAGTATGCCTGTCCAATGTTCTCCATGCTCATTGATAGCACCCTGTCATGACATGTGTGCCTCGTATGACTACCTAATAGGCCTGGAGACGTCACCAGCTCAGGGAGGTGAACTGCACAGCACCATCCCTTACACACAGTGTCCATAATGTTGACCACTGCCTAGGTGGCCGTTAATGGGTACAGGGTTATTCACCTAGCAGTGACAATGCTATTATCAGCTGTCAGATTGTGCACATATGTCACACACCTCACCCACAAAGCCCATTCTGTATGTTGTCCACAACACTGAGACAGCTATTGCTCCTAGGTCATGGCCATTCACATCCTTACATATGCAGATGCCTCCCATTTGTCTGTGTGGTATGAGCTACAATGAGGGGGGAGTACAAAACATTAACCCTGTTTTACTGTAGCTGGTACTGGTGTGATATGCACATGCCACTCTGACACCTTTTGTAGTGTTGCTTCTGTCAACAGGCCACTGGTAGAACAGTCCTGTGAAATACGAAAGTACATCTAGTATACTCAGCGTAGCTGGAACACAGTATGGGTGATGATGTACTATGACCTGTCACAGGTATGCTATGCAATGTGAAATCATCCATACTGTCATCTACATCTGTACTGCTAACATCTACGTTGATAAAGGTTCATAGACTTGCAGACCATACTCAGCAGGTTAATAGTGCAGTGCCTCCAATTATGACTGGCGTCTCTGCTTGTGGGTTGCAGTGGGTTTATATTATCCAACACCCTATCTGTATTGCATATTCATGCTCAGCACTTGTTCAAAACATGCAAGCACTTCATGAGCTACTAATTACTATAGCACCCATTCCAACAACAATTCTTACAAGTACACTGTCTGTTCTTACATTTCTAGCTTGCTTACAGTACAACTGCTGTTGTACACACGTAACTCACATAACTTGTGAGACATTGGTCGAATATACAGGCATGTCCAAGTGTCACTTACCAGTGTTATTGCCTGTCTATATGATGAATATGGCAAACATGAGGCAATAGAGCAATTGTCTCATGTACACAGTCAATGCACACCTCCCAACATACGACACTACAGCCTGTGGGAGATACACATATGTAGCCATGCTGGGGGTAATGCTCTCACCAACCCAAACTGAACCTGACATTCATGTGGGGACATTTAACATTTGCAACACACCCCACTCATCACATAGTCTCACTAGATCTCCACCACCACAGGCCACACATAGTATGACTACAACATTTGCAGAACCTCTCCATACTCTCTGTTTAGGCAACAGAATCAGCCCCCATCACCAAACACAACACCAATTACTTACAGCCCACAGACTCATGTGTGCCCATCAACTACAGCCAATAAAGTGTCATAACATACCCAACACACTGGTCATAGGTGACTCTGTAGGTGGTCACACTGATGTCCCACTCAGCAGGCTACACAAGGCAATAGTCGCTTACATCTGGCTCTCGAGTAACAGGATCCGCAACATAACTTATGCACCCATGCCACACCTCACCATGTGCGATTTGACTATCATTCTCCATGTTAGTGTGACTGCCCTGAGATGTAACTTACTTGACAACATGTACAGGGACATGCAATAGCTCTCCAGTCTTGTAGCCCAGAAGGTATCACCCAAGCCCTGAGAAGCATTCTGCATTCATCCAGACTGATACAACTGTATAACGACTGAATGTTTCACTTCAACAGTTGCCTATGCTTCTGCTGTCATTCCACAGACATCCAGTATATGTCTGCTTTGAATGACATGGTCAACAAAACACGATGCTTTGGCACAGATGACCTGCACCTGTCAGCCCTGGGAGGGAGTACAGATAACATGCAAGGCTCTTTCTGCTCCTATACTGCCTGCTTGGACAGTTTCTAATAACATTCACCACCAGAACAGGAACAGGCAAGCAAAACCTGGGGTAATGTTACTCAATGCTTGACATCTTCATCTCTAATGCACTCAGGCACGGCACTCCTTATAATGGACCACTTCGATATCTCTGCAGTGACAGCCTGCCTCTAGGCTCTGGAGAGCACACCTGGACTGACAGGTTATACGCAGACCACACCTTTCAGTCATGTAACCAGGACCGGAACACTCACAGCAGAGGTGTGTCCATATTTCACAAGGATGTACACACCTCCAGGCTGATTACTTAGCACAATGCATCAGAGGTGATCCACGTGCAACTAACTGTGGCCAGAACTGCTATACACATTGTAACTTGCTACGGATTCAACAACATACCCCACGGTTACTGGCCCTCATTTCTTGGTGTACTGGACAGTAGGGTTCAGACAGGTACTACTGATGTGAGACTGACACTACCCCACACTTAACTGGGATACCTACTCATGTACCGACACATTAGGCCAACACTTTCTGGGATTCATAACCTCCACTTGGCTGGATCAACCCATACACACCACCACCAAGACCAACAATATCCTAGACATGGACATTACCAACATGTGACTGGTGTTCCACACCTGGGGTTATCCCCTCATTGGTATTTTCCGAATATATGGTAATCACCCTTGTTATCCACATCCCGGCACCACACCCTTCACGGAATACACAGTACAAGATTTCTGCAATCCCTACTTCAGACGTCTTATGACAGCGGTAGTAAACATCAATGATGGACAATTCACTTACAAACGCTGAAACATACACCAGTGCACTTCATTAGCACTTACACGACTGCATGGATCATGCTATCCCAAACAGAGCCATGATGGTACCCACCAGATAACGGACAGCACTCTGGAGGTCCAGTTCCATGGACATAATGTACAACAGAAGGTGGAGGCTGTTGCAAAGTGGAGTACAATCCCATGGGTGGGGTAGCTCACTGGTCAGCCTCAGTAGGAATCCGGGATCCCTTATGACATCCTCCAAAGCTAGCTATGTAAACATTACTGCGACACATTCCAAGGACTACCACAAAGCATTATGGAGGTATGTCAGTACTCAATGGCAATACCCACATCTGCTCTGACATACGACGGTTAGGCAGGAACATTACAGAACCGACTGATATTGGCAACATCCTGGCAGATAGGTTCAATGCTAACTTTACACCCTCTCACTCCCTACAGGGCCAAAATCCATACAAGAACAATGCAGAGTCCCTGCAGTCACAGCTACGCAGTTCCAACCTGCACTCTCTAAGGCCTGGAACACAGACTCCATGTGACCATCCAACATCCCAGGCTGTGATTTACACAAACCTCAGAACAACATGGCTCCCCACTTGGCCACCAGATTCAGTAATAGCCTTGTATCAGACATTGTGGCCCCTGAATGGCACACAGCAACAGTTATCACACTCCACACAGGTGGCACCACAATGAACCAGAGGGACTATTGCCCTATGTGCCTGACTGGACTGTTCTGCAAGGCTATGGGGCACATCATCATGGAAGTCATTCACAGAGACATTGGTGTGCTCCAGACCTTTAATGCCACCCAGGTTGGATTTGTTAGGGCCAGACCATGGCTCCTACACCTGGTGGACTACTTTGATACAGTTACCAGGGTAGTTGATGACGGTAAGGGGGTCCACACAGCCTACATTGTCCTCTCATTGGCTTTCAGCACTGTTCTCCATTCTGGTATTGACAACATACACATCCACCTGCACATCGACCCCTATGTCTCGGGATGTTATGCAAAGTGGCTCATGGACAGGACCCACACAATGAGGGTAGCATACCGTGGTACCTACTGTAATTCAGTTACACTTGGAGTACCACAGTCCTCAGTCATAGGGCCCCTCATGTTCGGTATATGCTTCCCTGAGGTACAGGCTAGCACAGAGGGACTTTCCCTGAATAGGTTTCCAGATGACTGCAAATAAGGAGCCATGATTGATCCACCAGCTGATACAGACACCCTCCATAAGGGTGTCACTGTGATGGATACTTGATGTCGATAACATGGCCTCAAGCTGCATGACACAAGGTGCATAGACAACCCCTTTGGATTACACCAGTCACCCACTGACTATCACATAGGTGGTAGTCCCCTACATACATTATATGGGATTTTAGTACACACGTATATAGCACCCACTCCTTTGATAACCATATTGCCAGTGTGGCATGGATATCCTTCTACGTGGCCACCCTTATCTGTAATGGGTTTGTAGCTGGAACAAAGGCACCCATTGTACCTCTATACTCCTGACGTATGATGCACGTTCAAGGGTACAACACCCCTTTTGGGGTGTACCTTACAGAACAGCAATGGCTTTACATACCACAACATTAACACACCATGAGGATTATTGACCTCCAAAGGATGACGTATGCGGCACAACTATGGACACCACGACTGTACACATTTGCATACTGCATACTCAGGGGTGACCTCTGCTGAACATACAGGGCTCATGTCCACAACAATATTTATGGATATACTCCACATAAGCAACATAAGCAAAAGCCACTGAGAGCAACATGCTCATGGATATGTGCACAAATGCAACGATGAGTGGGACATGCTTGAGGGATTCATTCCTGAACCAGACACTCACCATGCTTTGGAACATGATTCCTATGTACATCAAGCAGGGACACTCACTAGCACTCTTCATGAGATACCTCGATGGGTGGATGGGAGACACACATGTACGCCAGGGATCACTGCAGTGGCTGTACTGTACACAGGTGCAGGTAACACATGGCTCTGCTGTTCACAGACAGGACACTACCCTAGGGAGGTGCCGCCAGTGAAAACACTGTCATTGGGCTTACACGTGGACTTGGCCAGACAGCATAGTACCTCACTATGAACCTGTGAAGCTATTATATGTCCTTTGTGCATGGATAATTGAGTAGCTCTTCCATTTCAATTAGCTATCATGCTGTGACAGTGTCCCGTGACTACAAGCCATATGTATCCTGTTATTGTGTATTGTACATGCCAATAGATGATACCTTTTGTTTGCATGATATAACAGTTATGCTGTGTAATATATCTGACATATCTACCTACAATACTGTACATTACACATATTTTAATCATTATCCCATAATGCAAAGCATACTTGCCCAGCAGGACCACCTTAGGCATGTTATTCTCATTATATGCCCATACACATGCCTACTGTGACAGTATATCAACATATACTATCCCCTGCTATAGCACATACTTGTTGGACAAACCCTACCACTGACAGCGGGTGGTGTGGAATTGTTGTGTTTAAAGCCCTCATGTAGCATCCCTTGTGGTGTATGAGATGTTTACCTTGTGGCCCACAGCAGGACACACAATTTCTACAAGCGTTACTATGCTCAACAAGACATCACTACATAATACCTTTTCCCACTTTATGCATTGCGTACACTTTAATTAATACAAAACAGGCTCTACATACACTAACATACTGAGTGTTCTACATACCTTGTTAAGTTCTGAGTCTTCATAAATATCTCTCTTACACCTTTACTGTTTAAATGGTTCTATGGTATGAGCATATGATTTAAATGTATGGCAAGGCATCCTTATATATGTCGATACCTGTAACATGTGGTATCCTGCCGCCAACTGGTGTTGCTGAGTAAATTATTACATGCACATCAGCTGTGCAGCTACTCCATTCACCAATTACATGGCAACAGTGGGGTATAATTTAATTCTCCACTTGGGCGTTGCCCTTTTGCCCTACCTTCGGGGAGACGGCCTGTATGTGTTTTGTTGTGAGGAATTGCAACTGATATTTGGAGAGACACGGATATTTTGAATTCATGTCCCCCGTGGATTGTGTGTGATGGCTAGAGTATGTGGTTCTACATGTGAGTGTACCTGTCATCTCAACTGTCTGATAAGGGACTATTGCAAACAAAACCTGTAACATTGCTGTCTGTTCCATTATACAACAGCTACGATTTCACATGGCGCCATTACAAATGTGTCTCTCACAAGGTATGTTAACGCTTATGCAGATGTAATTGAGTGAGTGGATGTTTGTGATGTTATTACAGTCTGTATTGCAATTGTTTCGGGTGTGGGGAAGATGTAGGTGGGTGCACATAGCATATATAGGTTTGTGGGGACTGCATTTCTACATATTCCATATATGTGTGTGGGCTCCTTCCCTAATTGAAGACCTATCATTTAGTAGACTGAAACAATGGTTGTTACGGGCTTATACATTGAGCCATTGTTAATTGGTTTCTATATAGCATGTAAGTGAGGTTGATACTTCAGTACCTCCGGAAATACATTGATATGTAAGGGAATGTTACTAAATGACAGCTGTCTCGTGTATTTCTGTCACAGATATTTGCACTCATTGCAGTTGTGTTGGTGACTGAACCTTTTTGGCATGGGTTGCCACCTTTTCAAATGGCCATAGTTGGACATTTGCAGGACAGACATCTGTGTTTACAGGCTGACACATACCCACAGTCAGTACACAGGATAGAACATACTTTTATCCTGAATACATACTTATTCTTGTAGCACTTTAGCTACTTATCATGTTTCATGTAACATTTACGTATTTTAGATACAGGCATAACTATTTAATGCAACTATTACATAATATATGAGACATAGTTATGTCCTACAATCTCGGACATTTCCTTTTTTAATATTTTTTGTCAGGACACAACTGCCCAGGGAGGGGCTGTCCCTCTTAAAGAGGGACAGGTGGTAACCATATGCTTACGGCCAGCTATGACCACACCTACTGTAATGATCTACCTCCGAGTTAGCACTAACAGACACACGATGCAAACACACACACACACACACACACACACACACACACACACACACACATTACAGTCCCATGGAAATGCACATGGCACCCTCAACACACACATACACAGACTACAACAGTCACAAACACAGTTAAACACAGTACCTACCTAGACCGCAGCACCGGCAGCGATAACTAAATGTCCCTTAACATCGTGATAATATTACTCTCGGTTCTAGTTTTCTGGTACTGTGGTCTTTCGGTCTTTAAGCCTCGTGATTACGCGTGTCGGTATGTGACACATTCGATAGTTGGCAGTCTCCTATTTATTTGTACCTCCATGGTTGTGTACATGTCATTGGCCTATCTACATATTTGCAGATATAGGTGAATACGTATATATCAACATATATCTCTCTATCACCCTTTCTATCTCGATTTTATATATATATATATATATATATATATATATATATATATATAGGGGGAGAGAGAGAGAGAGAGAGTGAGAGGGAGAACACGTCTTTCGTTGTGTACATGTCGGTGTATACTGTTTCCTGGACTCCGCACATTTGTGTTTTAACCTGTCACAATACACACCTGCCGTTGGTACATCTCGGGTAGCTTAGTGTTAGGTGATTGTCTACATGATTGCGTGTTCTACTCCTGGCAGTGGTCGTTTTACCCTCCAGAGCAGGCACTATTAGTACAGGGGTGAATAATGCTAGTTTCACCTGTTCTGGACATCGTTGACCGTGATCTGCGCGATATTCAGAAAAGCTTAGCCCTGTTTCGCACATATCCGTATAGTCATGTTTAAACGACGCTTACCAGCACTTGCCAACGCATAATCCCGCTAACATGTGCTAAACCTGATCTGATGACCTGCATCCAACATCCATTATTCGTGCCTTCGGGATTACGTAACTTCCCTTGCAGGACGTGGAACCGGGAACATGCACGACAGTCAGTGCATTTACCACTTGGGCATCTGGGATTTGTACACGTGTTATGGTGTTTTGTATGTGGACTGTACTACGGCTGTTACTCCATACTGCAATCAAATGTGTAACTCAGTTAGTTTACATATGGATGAGACCTATTAATGGTATGTCCAAGTGATGTTTAATGGATGTGCTCCAGCATTGGGAATGTATGTCACAGTGAGCCACACACTATTATGTGCTACACCTTCATACAACCATAGGTGGAGCATGCTGGGGTGACAGATACCTGTCATGGCTACTGCCCATGCTTTGCCACTACATCCCTGATTACATTATATGGAGCCCCTCATTAACACACCAGGGAATCCATGCAGAGTGTGTGGGGAACAGTGAGTACACACATGGATCCCGCAATTGGCTCTGCTCCACTGAGGGACAGTTGGTTAATCGATGTGGTGGTGACAGCAGACACTGTTTGCCTTGGTTGATGAATGGCCTCTGCCAATCGGGCATGTACCTACCGATGTACCTAGGAACCTATACATACAGTATCAACATATGCTGTTAGGTGCATGTACTGTTCAGGTGTTGACATTCCTTGTTCCAATAGCTGTTGTGTGTGCAATGGTTGAGGGCTGCCTATGTAGGATTCACACAGTAGGCCACCTATACATTACAATTTACAGGTGGTCATGTGTGTGTGTGTGTGCCATCCAGTTTACTGCATGTGCAGGTGGAGAGGTGTGTCAGTCCGTAGGGGCCTACACTGTCAGTGGATGTGCTTTACGTTCCCTCTTTGCCAAGGAGCGGGCATATTGGGCATGCCTCCCTCTGCCTACTGGGGCTGGCACAGGGTGTTCGTGGTCTGAATCCCTCTGTGCCTGTGATGACCTTGGCAATTGCGGTGGACTGTGAGGGCCTTCACCATTATGTCCCTGCTGCAGCTGTTTCCGCAGCATCATATTATGTAGCATGGCACATACTATGAAAATGTGGGCACATGTGCCTGGAGAGTACAGCAAGGCTCCACCAGATATGTCCAAGCAACAGAACTGTGATTTCAGCATCCCAAACACACGCTCTATGATGATTCTGGTTTGTGCGTGTGCCTCATTATGGCATTCTTGCATGGGTGTGTGTGCATTTCTGATGGGAGTTATCATCCACGGCTCCAGTGCATAGCCAGCATCCCCCACAAGGTGGCCATGTGGGATGTCCCCCCTGACAAATACCTGATACAGCTGTAAGGCATGCCAGATGTGGGAGTTATGGTAGCTTCCAGGGATGCCAGCACACACATCCATAATAATGCCCTGGGCATTGCACACAACCTGGCAGTTGATGGAGTGGTATCCCTTGTGGTTTATGTAGCACCTACCATGCTCACCGGGTGGTGACTTGATATGTATGTGAGTGCAGTCTATCGCACCCAGTAGCTCCGTGTAGTGTGCCACATGGTGGAAGAGACGCATATTGCTGGCCAACTCCTACTGAATTCAGGGGAAGTATATATGCTCATTGGCATGTGGTAACATAGCATCCAGGAACTGGTGTAGTACCCTGGATGCTGATGCCTGTGAGATCCCCATTATTTCTCCAGTTGGCCTTTGAAAGGTACCTGTGGCTAGTATTCACAAACTTACACATACCTTCATGTCCACTGGGATGGGTTCCCCTCTGTTGTTTCAGGATCTCAGGCGTGGCTGGCACAGCTCAACTATTTGCTGTAAGATGTCCCTGTCCACCCTGTAATGCTCCACTATCTCCAGATCATGTAGCCCCTGGTAGGTTACCCTTGGTCTGAACACTCTTCTCCTCCTCCGGGACCTGCGGTGGTTGTCAGCATCATCCTCCACAACACCTTGAGTCTCTAACACATGGTGATGAATCACAGCTATGGCAGCTCCCAACATGTACATTGTAAAAGTTCCCCGTCTGTTTACACAGATGGTGCAGTGTTTGGGAATACACAGGTGTGTGTGAGGTGCCTTCACACTTTATACTATTGTGCTGTGAACACTGATGATGTCATAGGGTGTGTATGTACAATCTCAGCTACAGGGTATCTTATGTGTTTTACCACAGGTACTGCTATTTTGGTGCCTTTGGTGTTGAATTACATTTGGCTGCTGTGGATTACCTCTTGTCCTTCCCTTAACATTTCTTAATGTTTCCCCTCCCATTTTCTGGCATGCATCCAGCAGCCTGCTTTCATTTGTACTTTCCAAAACCTGGCTTACCATACGAAATGTGTTCTATGGCCGATCTACTGCAGGTTTGCTTTGCTCTGCCATGACAGTTCTCTTTTCTTTGCAATCCGACACCTCCCCTATCCTGTTCTGCAGGTTGCTGCGAGCAGACTTGTTAGCTGCCGTCGATTGCCCACTGTGAGTTAATAGGTGTTAATTGCCCAGTTGTACTCCAATTACCCTACTGCAGTATTTCCTTATTTTCTTTCCCTAACCTTCCTGTTTGAGCTATGGTGTGCGGCGCGTGCGTCCACTTACCGGGTTTCGGGCACATTTTCATCAGCGTACACATGCGCTTTCAGGCACCATATGTGCTCTCAGCTGAATGATGCTATACCTACATCCCCACCCCTATCCTGCAGCTTTGCTTAGCAACGGGCAGGCTGGATTTGCATTGCTCCAATGTGCTTACAGCTACGGTGGCACACCCCACTGCTGATGTCATGTATACCTCCAAACCACTCCTCGGTGTTGTAGCGCTGCGCCATATGGTACATCCTTAGTCTGGTGGGACGTTTGCAATTCACTATTACTTGCCTCATTTGCATAGCATTGACTACTAATTCATAGTTACCGTGCCGAACACTGTCACAGACCCTTAGCAACACTTGAAGCTTGGTTGTGGTGTACCATGCATACCATTGAGTATTATGGTAAAATCATGATTTGTATTACATTGCGATTTTATGACATTTGTATATATTTTCCTTGTGTTCACATCTGCGCACACATGCCCTGCGGTTGTACTTTGCGTTACTGTGGACATGACATTAAATGTTGTTTTTTAGGTGTTGTGCATCTTTTCTTATGCCATTGGCTGTATATTTAGCCATTGGCATATGTAAACTTTGTATTACATGAGTCTGGTCTGCTTTCATAGCTCCGATGTTCTGTTTAGAAAAATGTAAACCGTTTTTTTTTGGTTTACATTTCTGTGGGCTTACGCTGTGCCTGCACCACTTCATGAATCGCTATGTACCTTCATTTGCATGGTGCAGTACTGTGCATGGGGTGATTAGTATACCTGAGCCAAGGGCTGCGCAGATCTGGTGTACACTGGTAGTGCACATGGAATTGGATCGTACCTGACTCGCTCGGCGGCCATATTTGGCATTATACCACCTATGCTATGCCTGCGCCTGGCGCAAGCTTCATGAATCCCGGGGTATATCTTGCTTATAAGGGGGAACAAACGTTCTTTTTCTCTGTAATACTTGATTACAATTATTGATTAAGTCTAATGAACTAGTCATGTTAGCAAAAAAACAATTTAAATGTAGTTGTCTAACAGGAAACACAGTATTTAATACAAATTCATCGGTATTATCAGCATTATTTAATGAGGGTTTTTCTTCCCCTATTGCACATTCATTTTGCCAAAGAACCACAGTATTTAATTCAAATTAATCAGTAGTTTCAGCATTATTTACTGAGGGTTTTTCTTCCCCCAACTCTTGTAGTAATGTCCCTGTGCTTGGTTGTTCCAATGACCACCTTTGTTTTTGTTTTTTCTAGAATGGCAAAATGTGGAACCTGTAGATATTGTAGATATATAAATGATGGGCCATATGTGGTGATAAGCTCCTATGGAGAAACCATTGCATGCCCAGGAAAATGCAATTGCAATACATCAAAATTAGTATATGTGGCAACCTGTGTATCATGCGAAGCATTTTATGTTGGAAAAACAAACCGGAGGCTAAGAGATAGAATAGCTGAGCATCTAAGAGCAATTAGAAAAGAAAATAGATTGAATGCTTTATTTCTTCATAGTAAAAAATGTATTAACTTTAAAAAGCTCATTTTGTTTATAATAGATAGAGTTTTTATAGATGGTAGGGGAGGGGATATAGAAAATGAAGTAGAAGTAAAAGAAATGAAATGGCAGATGCGTTTAAATGCTCAAAAGTCACCAGGATTGAATGACAACATTTCCTTGAAACCAGTACTCAAACAAAGGGCAAATGTAATAAAATAGATTATGGTGAATTTGAGAGGCATACATGCAAGTATTTATACATGTATTTTATAAAAAGTATTATAATTATTATAATATGTATGATTTTATATGTAATATTTGGTAAAAGTGTTTAAATTATAGGAAATGATGTAATTAATTACTTTTGTGAAATGACTGGATGCTGATTCTTTTTAAACAGTAAGGAATTGATACCAAAATGACTCTGATGATGCTATATGAATTTAGCGAAAGTGCTTAGTCTTTTTTGGTGGTGTTTAATAAATTCTATGTCTTACCTACGTGGTTGGATTTTTTATTTTTATTGATTTAAGGCTAGTGTTCTACTGCTCAACAGATTTGACAGATTTGTAACATTTGGGTCTGAATAGGGTCCTGCAAAAATTCTGAAAGGAGTTGCATGTGCCAAAGGAAAGGCAATCTGAAAGATGTTTCCTGTGAGTGAAAGAAGCTGAGACCCTTAATGGAAAAGACTCTTGTATACATATGTATATATAACAAAATGTAGTAGGAAGGTACATCAGATAATCTCTGCCTGTGACATATAGTAAGGAAGGTACTTCAATTTATCCTTACCTGTGTGAGAAGCCTCCCGGAGCCTGTTTCTGTCTTGAGAGGTCTGTAATTATTATTTGTATGTGAATATAAATAAATGCTACACACATTAAACTCTAAAGCTTGCAGAGACTGTGGACACTTATCAGGGAAAGAGTTTATCTGAAAATGTACCTGACTAATTACTGCAGTCTAAACTTCTTGTGTAAACATAATTTTTCATTTTTTCTTGAACTTTCTTGTAAGTAAATATAACCTTCATACTGCAATGCAAGATCCAATTATTAATTTAACTGTTACAATAAAAAACATTTATCACAATATTTTTTCAGGAAAGCTTTAGTAATTTATCATATACAGGCTACTGCAGGTGTAACATTGCACGGCTGGTGGGAGTTGATGGCATTTTCTAAAGATCCCACTTCCTGTTCTTTTATCTCTGTTACATTGTTCACTACTTCAAGTATAGTTGATTTAGATTTTGATTTTCGTTTTCTAGTAATTGTTTTTTATCATAGACACCACAATTAAACTTCATAAGACCTTATTATGTCTAAGTAATTCAGATCTAGTATTCCAGCTCAAAAAAAATAATTTGCTTAGTCACACTTATTTGCTTGCCCAATATTCTAAACAGAGTACTCTGTATGGAATTTTTTAAAGTCTGACAACTTGTCACTCTCCCAAAACATATGTTCCTAGTTATGTCTTTCTTCCCCATCAAACCTCCAACATTTGCCATCTACCTCATGAAAAATTCTTTGGAAAGTGTTTGGGGATATAAAAGTATCCTAAACCTTCTAGATTTTGTTGCATATTTGGGAGCCGTACATATGCTTCCCATTGTTTCTTTGTAACTTGCATATCTGATCTCTCTCTTCTCATCCTTTTCTGTCCTCTTTGGATTGATTCCTACATTTATCATGAAATATATGCCCTACTAATTATCCATTTTTTTAACAGCAGCTTTCTGTTCTGCATTCAACTAAACACTCAACCAGTGCAGGTCTTTCATTTAGGATTCAGCTATCCCTTTCTCTTTGTCTGTACCCTGATATCAATCCCTGACTGAGAAGGTAATCACTAGCCTGCAATACAAATGTCTTATTGGTCTCTTTCCATTCTATTACCTTTCCTTGTCTAATTATTTGTTCCCAATACCTTAGTTCCCTTGCCATCTCCCTCCAGTAAATTCCAACCCCCTCCTGTCTATTGTGTGTACTCCTAAATGCAGTCATCCCTATTGGCAGACTCTCCTTTCTCCATTCTCATGTTCGCTTAGTTCTTAACATCCTTTTGCTCCTTTATGAATATAATATTCTGTATGACTGTCGTTATTCTCCTTAAGGATCTGGATCCAAAATCCCATTCTTTCCTTATTTCTTGGATAAATCCTCCTTCATCATCATCCCTTTCCACTTTGAATTGTATCTTTCTGCTTGTGTTATATATATAGGAGCCTTAACTATATAGCTCTAAAATATCCATTCAAATTAGGTAATCCTAAACCTCCTTGTTCTATTGGGAGGATAAACTTATTTCACGTGACTATTGTCCTATTCCTCTCCCAAATAAAATTCTTCAGCTCTTTATTAATTACTATCTAGAACTTCTTCCCTGCTTGATAAAAATATGCCTGACTTGTGTATAAAACTAAAGAGACTAAAAGGAGTTTATTGTTTGTTGTTTGCTATTCCTATCCATAGGCAAGAGCTTCCAGTTTCTCATTTTTTGTATTATCTTTTGTTTCATCTCTTCCTACACATCCTTAGCTGCCATAACTGAATCCTTTTTAATCCATGCTCCTAAATACTTCATTTTATCATGTTCCCATAAATATGGGTATTACTAGACTAATTCATGTGTGGGTACATAGTCTATATTTCTAGCCTTTTTTCTTTTAATCTTCATTAATTTTATATCCTGAAAAAAAAAACAGAATTGTCTCAGAATATTCCACAGTACTGAGATGTCTTTTTCTGGTTCCATAAGGTACAAAATTATATCATCTGCAAATAAATTTTCTTGAACACCATACCAAATATATCCTTGAAAGAGGACACCCCTGTCTGGTTCCTCTGTTCAGACACAACTTATCAGAGAAGAACTCTCTCACTTTGATTTTTGCCTCTGATCCGTCATATATACTTTTTGCCTCTAATCCCTCATATATCCTTCTAATAACCTTATTATTGTATAAGGAAATGCAAATGCTTCAATTGCCCTAGTCATAAAATGCCAGCTTACTCTGCTAAATGCTTTCTCTCCATCAAGAGCCAGCAACAATAATGGTATTTTTTTCAATTCTGTTTCCCTATGGATTATCGTGGTTCTATTAATGCTGTTAATTCTTTGCCTTACCTCCACAAAACCACAATGGTCCATATCTATCAATTTCAGCCTCACCTTTGCCATTCTTTTAGCTATTATAAACAGAAATAACTTTATAATCATGTTTTAAAATTGAAATGGGCCTATATGAAGCTGGATCATATTGTCTGTTACCATCTTTAGGTATTACAGCCATCAGAGCTTTTTCCCAGGATGTTGGTGCCTCCCTTCATTTCAAAAACTTTTAAACAAAACCTTCCAGAACTTTATCACTTTCTTCCCTCCTAGCATCCAGACTTCCACAGGAATACCATATATTCCTGAATACTTTCCTGCAGACTGATTATATATCACCATTTTTATCTGATTTCCTCCTATCTTAATTGTTAGTTATTGAGCCTCATTTACCTCTAACCTTGATATATATATATATGTATATCTATATATATATATATATATATTTGCAGTTTGTTAATCAAGAAAGTTCATTGGGCCAGAATGAGCCCATTTTCAATGGAGACCTGGGGAGAAAAGCTCCATATACAATTATTACAAAGCTAATATCAACAAAATTAACAAGTACAATACAATTTTTAGAACTACTAAAGCACAATAATATAAAATACAGAATAATAACATTTGAGCAACACGGTAATATAGAAGACAGAATAATAAGATTTGATGAAGGTATTGCAACATAGAATTGAATTAAATTCAATTTCCATTGTGCTTTGCCCTGATTTCCCCACTTCTCTGTTTTATATAAATTTTCATAAAAATATATATAATACCGCTACAGGATCTGTTTTTTTTTTTGTTATAGGCTCCATAAGTTTGGTAACAATCCTTTCTACTTCCTGTTGCCTAAGTTATTGTGTCAAAATATTTTGTGCTCTGGAGTTATCAAAAACAGTTGCTTAACATCAACCATTCTAAACTCACACATATTTTCTAGGTACTCTTATTTTCACTTTAGCACTCTGTAATTGCACATCTTCTTGTTCTATGCAATTTCCCTTATTTTGAAATAGTTTAACCTTTATCAGCCCCTCTAATAATTCTTATTACATCTTAACCAGATCTCTTTTTCCTTTAGTAGGAGGTTGGCATAATGGTTAAGATGTTTGCCTTACAGACACAAGGTACAGGGTTTGATTCTCACGGGGAATAATTGACTAGGCTTAAAATGGCCCACAAGGCCAGTTAGCCTAGTACTAATCTATGAACCTATATCTATCCTATTTTTAAACTCCACTTTTATTTTATCCCACTTTCTACATATAACTTCTGGACTCCTTTCTATCTTCCCTAACAACTCCAGGATATTTTATACTACCCATTCCTTAAATTCCACTTGTTTTAGTAGGTAGTTGAGAAAGCACCAGTCTCTCATCTTTACTTCATAAACCTGCATTTTTATCTTAGTAATTATTGGCACATGATCTGAAATAGTTGTTGTATGTGTAACAAAGTTCTCATTTAAATGGACACACTCATGTGAAATATAATTTCTGAAGAGTCTAGCCCAGTTCTTGTACCTTGGGGAATAATATATAAATAATTATTTGCACTGGCTTTGTCCTTGTTCTAGTCCAGACGAACACCCCCACCCTTACCTCCCCCCCACCTAGACTCTTAACCCAACTATACTACCCCCACTACTAACCACAGTCAGAATTAGCTAGTTGTCTTTACATACTTTAAAATCTTGTCTGACAACTTTGTTACTAATATTATAAACGACAAGAAACTATCTTAACTTGTAACATTTATGGTATATACTGTTGATAATCAATATCTTGTTATTGTATTAAAGCCAACAACCTTTAATGTTGTTTACTATTGCTGCAACTTTGTATCTCTATTTTTCATGTACATGATGTGGAGCTTTTCTCCCCGGGCATCCGCTGAAAAAGGACGTGTGTCCAGTTGGAATTTCCAGTAAACAAATGTAAAATAAAAAAAACATAAAAAGTTCTCACTTTCTGAGTTCCTACTACTGAATTTGCATCTTTCATACCAGATATTTTCATATTTTTTTCATAAATCTACCCTCTTTTGTTATATTTTCCCTTCTAAGCCCCCCCCCCGATACAGCTTCATTGTAACAAATTCCAGTCCCCACCTATAAGTAATATTCCCTGCTGAAAGCTAATCATTTCTCTCAAAATTTGTTATGCTCTAAAATAGCAGTTTTATGTGGAATATAAATACATGGCAGTATAATCCTCATCCCTTGCCAGTAGCCCCTTGCTACTACAAGCCTGCATTATTATTATCTTTTTTCTTCTTCTATCACTACTGGAGCTCTTTCAGCAATGAATATAAGTACTCCTGTTGCCGTTTGTCCATCATATTCTGCAGAATATCCATCTTGAAATCCTTTCTTTATCAAATTAACATGCTCAGTTCTATCCAAATATGTCTGCTGTAGCATTGCTATTTAAACTCTACATTTCTTAATAATAATTTAGTATTCTTTCCTTTTTGTCTACACCCATGAGACCATTCACATTCCAAGATAATATAGAAAAAGTACTGCCATTATAGGAATGTCATTATTCCTACCTATTATATATGGCAGCTTTTTCTAAATGTATATTTCCAGTTTTTGTGATACATGTACCTATTAATGTTTGACAGGTTAATCCTTTATATGTTTTTTCTTCATATCAACATTGGAATCTATGTCACATTTTACAAGACTTTGTTTTAATAAAACCCCTCAAACAAACCAGAAAAAAACATCCGGGACATCCCAGAACCTGTTAACTTAGTACAAATGCACATAACTATATAGATCTTCAAATAATGAAGTTTAACCCTCTTAATAGGAACATTTGTGCCACGCCAAATAGATAGCTGTTAACACAAGCCCCAATTAATCTGAAATTGAAAATATCCATTCTAAAACACATTATTGCCTCTTCTTCTACTTACACAAGTTGGTGTCTGTTCCTTTTTATCTTTATTCCCCCGAGATGTAAAAACTGCTTACATACTTTCAGAAATCATTAACTTTTAACTTTGAACAAACCAGTTTTCTGTCTTTTATTGTCGTATTATTAGCTTGTTTCCTAGGAAAAGTAAGAGAAGAAAGAAGAATGCAATCCTCCATCACAGCCTGAAAGACAAGCTGAAACATTTATTGCTAAAGGAAAACTTTTCATTGTATTTGGTGTTCTCATATTTATTTGTTTCAACTTAACATTTTTTATTAGATTTAACATTCACCTATGCAAAGGTAAGAGAAAACATATCAGCTCTACTTATATTATGATCTGTGTACTTTTACACCCCATCCCCTACCTCAGCAGCCCAATATTACAGCCGTTTAACTTAAACATACTTTTGTCTAGTTTTCTTTTCTTTTTTGCATTGAAATGCCTACATTTCTTAATGCTAAAAGAATAAAGAGAAAAGGAAACAAAAAAAATGTTTATTTTAATAGCCTCATTACATACAAAAACAACTAAAAATACTTTGCTATAAAATATGTGATTTATACTGTAAGAAGTTTCAAATAAATATTGTTAAATACTGTTAAGAAAAGAAAATGTTTTACTTACAGTTATATTTTCCTTCTTCTTCTTCTTCCCCTCCCCTGAGAGTCCTTCCAAACATTAGTTCCATGAATTGCAACAAAGTCAACAAAAGTCCCCTCTTTCCACTTATTCTTATACAGTCATATTTCACAAATGCAATTGATACTTTGCAGTCTTACAATTATTCACTAATTTCCATGTTGCTGGTCTGGCTCCAGTTCATCTCCATCTCCCAGTTCCAGATTCTGGTTCAATTCCATCTCCCAATTTGTCTGGTTAACTATCTGTCTTGCAAGCATTTCTTTTGCAACAGTGGAAAAAGTTTCACCAGCAAAGTCTCTCTGTATGCTTTATTATAACAGAACAAAACTCAGAGTTCCCTTCTGCTTTATGGTTCATTTTTTTGTTGGATAAACTTTTGCATTTCCTCTGTAACCTGTTCTGCATCAAAAATTACTTTGATCATCCAGGAAAAAAATATTCTGAAACCAGTTGGATACAGCAGCTTGAATCAAATACCTGCTTTGTGACATTCACAGATTACTAGAAAAAAGGTGTTTGTCTTCTGCCTGGCATACAGTGAATAATAATCTTCTACAAACTCTACACTTGACTGTTTCCAACTTTTAATACTTTGCCTTTTTGTCACAGTTTTGTCAGTATCAATACTTTTTATTGGTAGATTTGCATCATTACTAATAAAGGTCTTCACTGCTTTCTCATGGCCATATTTGGAGCATAATATCCAAAAAGAAAAGAACTTTGTAACACTGAAGAAGGACTTTGTCCGAAAGCTTTGTTCTGGAATATTGGAGTATTCATATTAAAACTTTTACCACTTGGTGCTGTGAAGCTGTTTTTTTCTTTTTGGATATTTTGCTGGTTTATAAGCTTCACTTTATCTCAGTGGTGTTTATTTTACTTACTTTGCATATTTGGAGCATACACATGTGTGGCCTTTCAACTGGCAGTTCCTGCTGTAGAACACCAGTCCAGTTGCTTATTTGTGCCTTCATAAAATTAATGGTCTGTTCTTTCTAGTTTATCTGGTATAGCAGAAAATCTCAGATTTTCCCTATGTGCTCTTTCCTTTGAGTCTACCATTTTTTGTAATATCTCTTCTTGCGCAGTTTCATGGTCAGCAAAACTTTTCTTCATTTCATCCTCTGATTTTTGCAGTTTTATCAGTTCATCTGAATATCTGTTTAAAGCTTCTTCTATGTTTTCCAGTCAACGTTGAGAACATTTGACTTTTTTCCCCTCTAGATTACTGGAAGTCATGTCTTGCACCAAAGCTGGAGCCTGAACATCTTTTTGCTGAACAGCTGCAGGATTCTTCCCAGTCAATAATTTCTCTTCACCTTTTCTTCTAGGCTCAGGTTGTCTGTGCAGGCATCCAAGTAGTGTACTTACTAGCTAGTAATTACTTTTACACAAGCTGACAATATCAGTGGCTGATATTTCTCTGTTTCTGTTTTCATACTGGGAGAACTGAGATTAAGTTGTTGATCATCTGGCATCCATCTTGGAAGTTCCAATGACCTTTAAATGTTTGAAATAACTCTGTCAATAGGAGGTCCATAAAACAGTCAGTACATTCTGAATGTAAGGTTCTGGTTTTGTTTAGCTTATCGCATTTTGAGGTACATGTTACACTTTTTTATTAGAATATTCAGAAGACTTGCATGCAGGTGTAATTATAGGTGTGTGTGTGTGTGTGTGTGTGTGTGTGTGTGTGTGTGTGTGTGTGTGTGTGTGTGTGTGTGTGTGTGTGTGTGTGTGTGTGTGTGTGTGTGTGTGTGTGTGTGTGTGTGTGTGTGTGTGTGTGTGTGTGTGTGTGTGTATGTGAGTGCATGTGCCTATGGGATGATGTTACTGCTGAGTTCAGTGTCTGTTCTAGAAATGCATGTCATATAGCTAAAGTTGTGTCAAAAAGCTAGTGTATGTTCTTTGAACATGCAGTAACTTTCATATTACCCTACAATAACACATCCATCAAGTGTTTGATGGTATGCTCATGAAGTGCATTCTTACTGTTATATAAAATTAAATTTATGCACAACACAGTGACATTGAGCCAATATTTAATGCCATTCTAGCCTGCCTGCCTGTCAAGAGAGCACTCAAGACACATTTTCAAAGTTATCATGCAAAATACACATTACAAAATGGAAACTATTGTTTCTATCATTGTAGATATTGATGCTTATGAATTCATCCCTTCAAAAAATAAACATTTATCAAGTAGAGATATTAGATGAATTCATTGTTTCTCACATTTTACATACAGAGTTGTAACAGAGTACTTCAGCCACCATTATAAATTAAAATATAGCTACAATGCCAGAGCTGGAACCTAGAAACACTAAATGCATTACCACTGTGGAATTTGCTAGTGAATCATCAGACTCTGAAGATATTTGGAAAAGTCAGAACATTACTGAAATATGTATATGTGTAGTTCAACTGAAAAAGTCTCCTGGCCCATCTGATAGAAGTCGCCATAGAGAGAGCATGTGTGTACGACTAAAGTTTGTCATTCCTCAAATAAAAAAGAAAACGAGACAAAAGTGGAGGGCCTTTAATCCCAGATGGCATGGCAGTATTCCATGGATTAAATATTCTTAGTTTGAGAATGTAGTCTACTGTTTTCCATGCCAACATTTTCATAAAGACAATAGTAACAATATGCTTGCCAAACACAGTTTCCAGAACCAGAAAATAGTAAGACGAAAAGATGGATATTAACTGTGCACAATGGCTCTGAACTCCATAATAACTGGCTTTGTTCCAAGTTGGACTTTCCCTGTAAACAAATATTAAATAAATAAAATAATAAATGTTTTACAATGTGGTATAATGTCAGCATACACACATGAGAAGGATGGATACTATATAAATGCTCAAAGATTGTTACAAACTTGTTGCAGAAAGTTCTCAAGTTATATCAAAATTATATGCAATATTTGGAGATTAACTGCAGCACAGTGCATTGCTTAAAGAGGCACAGAGAAAATGAGCAGAGTTTTAACCAAAGCATATTTTTGGAAATTCCTCATTTCATAGCAGAGCATGAATAAAAAGTTAAAAAACTAACAGGTGCAAGAAATCTTAAATATGCATATACACTATTCAAGATCATCTCCTTAATAGTATAACATATTTATTGAAACAACAAATTACTTGAGAGATTGCAGCTGCTTGTGCATTTTTAATTCAAGAGGATGGGTGAAAAGACATTTAAAATGGAGCAGCTGCCTTTTGATATGTATATATGTTAAAATACATGAAAAGTGCCTTGGCTTTGAACAAGCACAAGCCTAGGTGCAGCATCTATGACAAATTCATGCAAATGCTTGCAGACATGTGTGGAAGTACAATAGTGGTGTCAGTGTTATGAGTGGTGATGCAGCTGGAGTTCAGAAAAGTTCCATGAAAAAAGTTTTAAAGCTATCTAAGTACACTGCTACAGCCACAAACTGAAACTTGGTACTGTGTCCAGTGTCAGAAAATGCTCAAATGGCTGATGAGTTCTTCTCATTACTATAGACTTTATATAATTTGACTGGAAGTTCATTAGTGGTTCAGCTATGTATGCTTATTTTATACAAATGCAAGATAAAAGATGGGCCAGTACTAGTAGAAATGAGGCATGTATCTGACACTAGCTGGATCTGCTACTTTTTTGCATGTACAAAACTCAGTAAGAATGTGATATCCATCTTAGATAACCTACAACACTTTGAAGAGGGTACAGCCAATAGTTCTCATAGACTTCAGGCTGAGGCACTTCTAAAGTCAATAAACTGCATACTTGCCATTAATCATATAATATTCTAGATTATCCTTAAAAATATTTCTATTTCTAAGTCATTACAGACTTTAGAAATGCAGCTAGCTGCATGTACTGTTAAGCTTGTAAGAAGTTTGCAAAAAGAATTATATGAAGCAAAGTATGAGAGTAAGTCTGAATCCGGCATGTGTTCTGCATTGTGGGTAGAAACAAAAAAGTTAATCCTGGTCAACAGTTTGCCTCAATCCCCTCTGAGGAAAATGTATCAGAAGAAAACTTGTTACACACTAGGATCAGTTCACAATAATCACAGCAGGTCAGCTTTGTTAACTACAAACTATAAAAAACTTTTAGCAACAGATGTTTTGCCTGCTCTTGATGAGATCATAACAGAACTAAACAAACATTTTGACAATGAGAACTGTGAGATATAAAAATCATTTGAAGGACTAACTCCAGGAAGGGATACTTACTCCCAAAATGACATAATCATTCAATTTGTACTCCATTATGACTCAAATATTAGAGTTCTGTCAGCAAGAGAACATGCCAGTTCTGAAAAGAACCCCGAATGAGGGCAGAAATAATAAACACATTTGAGTCCATACAAAGATGCTTTCTTACATCCATATAACTATTAATCATTGTGTTTTCTCCTCCCATCACATCTCGTGGGTGTGAATGTTCTTTTTTTTGAGCTAAGAATGATTAAAGCATTCCTTCACAGTATAACTGCTATTGAAGAATAAGAAGCTTGGCAGGTCTTGTCATTAATGACAACTACACACAGTAAATGTGCATGGAAAAAGTAGGAAACACATTCATAGCAACAGAATAATTATCAGAATATGAAGCTATAGTATTCTAAAAGTATGCATTTCTGACATTTCTTGAAAGTACTTGGCACATGGCAATAGAAAATTTTTCAATTTCTAGAATCTTACAGTGATATTCCTTGCCCTAATATGGTGTTCATTCTGCCTCCAGGTGAGAAACATGCAAAAAACAAAACACTGTTTACATATAGCATTTAAATTAAAGAGCGTTGTTTTCTGTCTGGGTAGTCTAGCAAATGGGCACTTCTCCTATATAATGTAAACATGCATGTCAGTGCATGCTTTGCACAATGCAAACAAGAAAGTTGCTGTTTTTCCTATCCAGCACAAATAAGCTGATGGTGCGCTTTGGTCTGCCTGGTGCAAGCAAAACAATTGCAGTTTGTTCTCTCTGGTGTTGTTCACTGTCCAAAATAAAACACGAAAGTTACTGCTGTTCTGATCAGTTCAAACAAGAAAATTGCTGGCTTCTCTGTCCACTGCAAGCAAGAAAGTTGGAATTTGTTCTCCCTGGTGCAATAAAAAATTACGAGTTTTGTTTTGTTCAGTGAAAGCCAGAAAGTTAGGGGTGGTCCCCATTCTATAATGTAAGCAGGACGAGAAGAGTTCATTATGTACAGATTCACGATTATTTGTCAAATGCTTTTGTCAGATAGAGGAAAAAAGTGAAAAACATTACCCTCATACCTTTCTAATTTATATCAGATCTGTAGTCACAAAACAGAGGATAAAGGGCAACACCATCTGTTTGCTGAAAGTGACGTTAACAATAAAGCCATTGCTCTGTTGTCAGACAAACAGCATTTGTCACAAACACATTCCCTTCTATACAATAAAAACAAAAAAGTTGGAGTTTATTCTGTGCAATGCAAGCAAAAATGTTTTTATTTGTACTGCCTAAACAAACAAGTTACTGCTTTCTTCTTTCCAATGCAAGCAAAAAAAGTTGCTATTTGTTCTTTCTTGTGCAAGAAAGTTGCTGTTTGTTCTGTCCAGTGCTGGTTGCAATGTCTACAGGAAGCAAGAATTTTGCTATTGCAAACAGGAAATTCACTGTTTATTCCATCCATTGTAAGTAAGAAAGATGGAGTTTGTTGTATTCAGTCCAATGAATAAAAGCTGGACATCATTCTATACAATGTTGGCAAAAAAAAAAAAAAAAAAAACTGGAGTTTTTTTAATGTCCAGTTCAGCCAAGAAAGTTGGAATTTGGAGTTTGTTCTGTGCAATTCAGTCAAAGAAATCTAAAGTTCATTCTATAAAATAAAAGCAAGAAAGTTAAAAGTTTATTCTTTTCAAAGCAAGAAACTTGGAGTTTGTTCTGCACTATGCAAAATAAAATTGCTATTTACGCTGTCTTAATCAAGCTAGAGGGCTGTTGTTCTTCCTCAATATAAGCAAGGAAGTTGCTGTTGGTTCAGCTATATAAATAATTTTGGCTCTATCCAGTGCAAATGAGTTGCTGTTTGTTCTTTCCATTGCAAAGAAGAAACTTGGAGTTCACTTTGGTCAATGCAAGTAAGACGAAGAATTTATTCTTTATAATGCAAGCAAGAAAGTTGGACTTCATTATGAACAATGGAAGCAGACAGGTAGATGTTGTTCTATACAATTCAATCAAGAAAGTCACTGTTTGTTCTCCTCAGTGATGTTTGCTCTGTCCCATGCAACCCAGAAAGTTTGTTCTGCTGAATGCAAAACAGGAATGTTATTGTTTGCCTGTCTAGTGAAAATACAAAAAGTTGCTGCTGGTTCTGCCCAGTGCAAACAAAAAAAATTGCTGTTTGTTCTTTCTAATACAAAAAAGAAAGTCACTTTTTTTGTCTATTACAAACAAAAATATGTTTTTCTCTCCACTGGAAGCAAGAAGATTGCTATTTTTTTCTTGTGCATTGTAGGTTATATTGGAGTTCATTCCATCACAATGGAGTTCATTCTTTACAATGCAATCAAGAAAGCTGAGAGTTAGTTTTGTGCTGTGCAAGCCAGCATGTTGATGTTCTCTGTTCTGTGCAAAGCAGCCAAGCCTCTTCTGTTCAAAGAAGCTGGATTAGCATATTTTATATGTTCACGTTCTGCATTAATGGTGCTTTCAGATTCCAGATAACTCAAATCCTTGTGTTCTTCACTGGGAGATAATGGAAAAAAATCATTATGGAAAATTAGCAAGGTAAGAAACACTAACACTAAAAACGAAAACAAATGTCTACACAGATGTCATACCCGATCTGGTTAGTCTTGACATGTTACTTTATAATTACTATGTATGTTGATATTAATATTCACTGTTTCTCCTGAGAATTCAATAAACTCCATGTAGGCTTTGAGCAAAGCCTACATAGAGTTTACATGTTAGCTAGATGAGCAGCAGCGATAATTGCATATTCATGATGCTCATCGCGCTTACACAAATACAATCAAGGTTTTATTTCCAGCAACAGTGTGGTCAGCCAGGAAACTGTGCAGAGCAGCACAAGCACAGAAAGAAGAAGCATTTAAGCTTGCTTACAGGCAACCCTGCTCTGCAAGATTGTGCGGACAGACACAATTACTACCAGGGCTGAAAATAATGCAGTAGCAGCAGTAATAACACAGTAAAGTCTATTAGTGCAATATACACTAAAACAATTATTTGCAGAGCAAAATAATGGAGGGTGAGGCTAAAGGGAAAAGGCAACTACAAGGAAAGGTACAGCTGAATATATTTTTCTGGCACTTCAGAGTTGTGTACTAGTAATTGTTGTTTGACTAATTTTATATCATTGCTGGCTGACTTCAGAGTTGTGCACTGTTATTTTTGCTTCACTGTATAGTTTTTCAGATCTCTGCTGAAGATGTTTTCCCCCCTCCCCCTATTTCTCTGTGTCTTAAGTTGGTATAACTGGTTTTATATCCTGTGTGTTATCTGACCATCTCAAGGATTACTTGCATAAAATTAGACCCTCTTAGTAAAAAAAGTCTGCATATCATTGCTGGAGCCTTCTGGTGTCCTGACAGAGTGCTCTTCAAACTATCTGGAGATATATAGAGCTGAGTATATTTTATCATTGCTGGCTGACTTAAGATTTGTGCAGTTATTTTTGCTTCATTGTATAGTTTTTCATATCTCTGCTGAAGGTGTTGGTTTTCCCATACCCACCCTTCCCATTCCTGTGTTGTTGTTTAAATTTGGAGGCTTTTGCAGTTGCCTGCCCCTACTGTAGATCTGATCTGGGGCACTCCCCCTAGTCCCATCTCTTTGCCTCATTCTACCTAAAAGACTCCTTCTGCACTAGTTCTTAGTCATTTTTTAATTTAATTGCATTTTTTAAATTGTGTGGTCTAACATTGCTACATATTAAAGTGGCTTGCACTGCATTTGAATTGTTTTGACTGCTGTTTAGCTACTTTTCTGTATGTGCATATATATATATATATATATATATATATATATATATATATATATATATATATATATATAAAATACCTTTCCTGTAACTAGTGTAGTCCAGATTCAGATTTGCTGTATCCAGCACTGTATGTAAGCTTCTGAGCACCCCCCAAGCTTTCTGTGTTGGAGGGAGCCTTCTAGCTTATCAGTGGGAGTGGTAAGCACTAGGTAACCTATCTGCCACATAGGGAGTGGTTCTGGCCCAGAAACTGTAGTTATTGGCTATTTGGGCAGTTTTTCCATCTCTCTCAACTTTCTGATTTAAAAGCCCACATTTGCACTTGTTTCCCCCCTTTCCTGTAACTAGTTTAGTCCAGATACAGATTCTTAGTTTTAGCACTTGAATTTGCTTATTCATGATCAACACTTGTTCAGAACTTGTAAGCACTAAATAACCTATTAATTACTACAGCACTCAACCTTCCTCATTACCTAGAGGAAAATAGTTTTGGTACTTACTTTCCTCACTTGCTTAGAGAAAAACAGCTCTTGTACTCACTTTCCTCACTTATCTAGAGGAAAATAGTTTTTTATTCAGGCATGTCCAAGGGTCAGCTCCCAGTGTTCTCTTCTGTCTATCTGATGAATCTGGGCATCTTGGGGCAATGTAGAAATTGCCAAATGTACACAGACAACCCTCTCCTCCTACCACCCAACACTACAACCTGTGAGAGATGCACTTATTTAGCCAAACTGGAGGTAAAGCTCTCTCCAATCAAGACTGAACTTGACAGTCAAGAGGAGAAGGTAAACACACTACACCACACTCATCACATAGTCTCACTAAATCTACACCACCAAAATCCACACATAGAAACAGAAAAACATTCATGGAGGCTCTCAATAATAATCTGTTCAAGCAACAGAGACCTCCAAAGCAGAAATACAAGCAACCTCCACCCCCCAACACAACCCAAATGACACATAGCTCGCAGACTCAGTGTCCCACTCAACCACAGCCAATACGGCAAAACAACATGCCCAACACACTAGTCATAGGTGACTCTATAGTCAGGTACACTGATGTCCCACTCACCAGTCTAAACAAGGAGAAGGTTACTGTCAGCTGCCTGTTGGGTGCCAGGATCCGCCACATAACCCACGAACTCAGGTCACTCCACAGCAAGTACAAATATGACTTTGTCATTGTCGATGTTGGTGTGAATGACCTGAGATGTACCTCCTTGGACTACATGAAAAGAGACATGGAAGAGCTCTCCGATCTTGCAGCCCAGGCAGGTATGACCCTAGCCCTGAGTAGCATTCTGCCATCACCCAGAATGATGCGGCAGTACAAGGACAAAATGATTGACTTCAACAATTGGCTAAGCTTCTGGTGCCATTCTAAAGGGATCCAGTATCTGTCTGTCTGGGATGACATGGTTGACAGACCATGATACTTTGCCAGAGAATGCCTGCACCTGTCACCCTTGGGATTATGGATACTGGCTAAGGTTCTTGCCTCCCCTAGAGTGCCTTTTTTAGGCAAGGTTCAATGACAAATGACAAATTCACCATCGTAACAGGAACAGGCAAGCAAAAACTGAGGGTGATGCTACTCAATGCTAGAAGTCTAAATCTCAAAATGCACTCACTCGAGGCACTCCTCAAAATGGAGAACTTTGATATCTGTGCAGTGACTGAGACCTGGTTCAAGGCTCCAGAGAGCACCCCTGCACTACCAGGCTATAAATCATACCACACTTTTTGGCCATGTAACCTGGACCGGAACACAAAAGGTGGAGGTGTGTCCATATTCATTAAGGATATCCACACCTCCAGGCCAGTTGCTCAGCATAATGCAGCCGAGGTTATCCAAGTGCAACTAACTCTGGGTAAAACTACAATCCAAATTGTAGCTTGCTACAGATCACCCACCATGCCCCAGGATTCCCACTCCTCTTTTCTTGATGTACTGGAAAATATTAGGGTTCAACCAAACACCCTAATAATGGGCGATTTCAACTACCCCACCATTAACTGGGAAAACTACTCATGTACCAACTTCTCCACTCAACACTTTCTGGAATTCATAAACTCCAATGCCCTGGATCAACTTATCCACACCCCCACCAGGGGCAACAATATCCTAGATCTAGTCATTACCAACATGAGTGACTGGTGTTCCACACCTGAAGTCAAAGTGTCATTGGTCCAATCCAACCATAAGCTAATTACCCTAGATATCCACATCCTGCACCCACCCCCCATTAAGGAAACCATGGAAAAAAATTTCTCCAAAGCCAACTTCATGCTTTTTAAAACAGAAGTGGTGAACTTTATGACACCCATGCAGATGGACAATACAGTTATAACTACTGAATCCTACACAATTGCACTTTATAAGCACTTACATGAGTGCATGGATCATGCTATCCCAAACAGAACCAAGACGCTATCCTCCAAAAAAAGGAAGCCAATCTGGTGGTCCTCTGCCATAAACAAACTGTACAACAGAGGGAAGAAACTGTTGCAAAAGAGAGTAAAATCCCACGAGTGGAGGAGCTCCCTGGTCAGCCTCAGTAAGAAGCTGCGATCCCTGATAAAATCCTCCAAAGCTAGTTACAAAAACAAAATCACCACTGATTCTAAAGACAACCACAAAGCATTCTATAGCTATGTCAAGAATCTCAATGGCAACACTCAGATCTGCTCTGAGTTACAGCACAATGGCACTAAATATACAGACCCAACTGATATTACCAACATCCTGGCAGATAAGTTCAGTGCTAACTTAACCCCCCCCCCCCAAAGAGCCCATCTCTATACCAGAAGAATGCAAAGTTCCTGTAATCACGGCTGCACAGGTAAAAACCACCCTCTCCAAAGCCAAGAGCACAGCTTCCATGGGACCAGACAACATCCCAGGCTGCGTTCTACATGAACTGCAGAATGAACTGGCACCCAACCTAAGTACCATGTTCAATCATAACCTCACCTCAGGCTTTGTGCCTGCTGAATGGTGCACAGCAATAGTTATCCGACACCACAAGGGGGAGCCACCACGGACCCTAGGAACTACTGCCCCATTAGCCTGATGAGCCTGGTCTGCAATGTCATGGAATGTATCATCATGGAACTTATAAACAAAGACATTGGTAATCTGCAAACTCTGGACCCCACCCAGTTCAGGTTTGTAAAAGGCAGATCATGTCTCCTAAACCTGACAGGCTTCTTTGAAGCAGTCACCAAAGCCGTAGACAAGGGTAAGGTGGTTCACACAACCTATCTAGATCTTGCCAAGGCTTTAGACACCATCCCCCACTCTGGAATTATAGATAACTCACTAAACTAGGTATAAATCCCTATGTCACAAGATGGGTTGCCAACTGGCTCACTGACAGACCCCACACTGTGAAAGTAGCAGACTCCAAATCTGACTTCAGACCAGTGACAAGTGGAGTACCACAGGGTTCAGTCCTGGGTCCTCTCCTGTTTGGTATCTACTTCTCTGAAGTACAGGCTAACACAGACGGTCTTTGGCTAATGAAGTTCGCAGATGACTGCAAACTAGGAGCCATAATCGAAACTCCTAACGATGTGGACATCCTACAAAAGGACCTCACTGAGACACATGCCTGGTGTCAAAGCCATGGCCTCAAGCTCAGTGCCAAAAAGTGCATTGCCATCCCCTTTGGTAAAAACTCTGAACCCATGAACTACAACATACGTGTTAGTATTCTTAACACCAAAAGTGTGATAATTGACCTTGGGACACAGGTGGACAGTAGTCTCTCCTTTGAAAATCACATCACCACAGTAGTCAGGAAATCCTTCTACGTGGCACACCTCATCACAAAAGGTTTCTCATCCAGAAAAAAAAGAGGTCATTGTTCCCCTCTACTCATCCCTCATTAGACCCATTATAGAGTACAACGCCCCTTTTGGTATGTACCTCACAAGACATCTACAACAACTAGAAAGGCCACAGAAATACCTCACAAAGAGGATTACCAGTCTCAAACAGATGCCCTACGCAAACCGTCTAAAAAACTCCAGCTTTACTCCATCGCATATCGCCTACTCAGAGGTTATCTCTGCCTAACATATAAAGCTATGTCAAACCTAGAGCTGTTGGACATGCTCCACTTAAAGAAATCCCAGACCCTCCGAGCTACATGCTCTAGGGACCTGAACCTTGTCACCACAATAAACAGAACATGCCGGAGGGATAGATTCCTGTCCCAGAGACTTCCCATACTCTGGAAAAAACTACCTATCTATATCAAACAAAGCTCCTCATTAGCACTCTTCAAGATGATTGGATAGGAAATAGGAAATTCACCCTGGGAATCATCTCTGTGGCTCTGCTCGACAGTGGCACAGGAAAATAATTTTCTTGGGTGGCAAATGCCAGGGTACCTTTTTGGCTGGGCTTGTATAGGCCCTAGGGCCAATAGCCTAGTACCTACCTATGAACCTATGATTCTATGATATAAACATCACTGACATCAATGACATGCTCACTGGAGAGAGCACTTAGAAAGGACAGCATATACAATAGGGGGTATGTGCATACACTGAAGATCTTCAAAACGACTTGCTTGAATATGATTGACATGTCACCATAGCGCTCAATCAATAAGGGATACATAGAAATAGACTCTTGAACAAATGTAGAAAGAAACAGGCACAGTTATAGACACTTTGAAAATATAATATTATGATCATTAATCTATAACATTGACAGAAAATGTGATTGTTACTTATTATGCATGTTCTCCAGTAACAGATGTGTACAACTGTAATGATTGTCAGTATTTTATAAAGAGAATTCACTGCATCTTTCCCAAAAGTGACCACTGTTGGAGGGGTTAAAAGGGATAATGTTAAACCTGGAGTTGAAATCAAGGGCAATCCTGGTGAGTTGTGAAGTTTACATGACACCTGAGCCACAATCCCCCCTGTAAGAATCAAACTCATGCTATCAGTGTTGTCACTGAGCTGTGTATTTACTGGATACAGCAAAGAAAGATGTATCACACATACATCTAGTAGAAAACCTTGAAGGGAAGTCTGCACTTTCAAATCCTAATGGGTATGCATCCCAGAGAAGAGTCATCTATGATCTACAAAATATGTATCAATTATACAGATAACAACACATGCAAACACCACGGGTCTATATCACATTGTCAAACTTTTAAAAGTTCAAACGTCATCTGGTCGACACCATATGATCAAACTTTTGAAAGTTTGAACATTTCAATGGAGATCTCCGTACAGTGTGGAATGGGAAGATTAAAGAGCAAAGAGTGTGGGGGATGCATGGGGGCTTGCCCCCCTTCTTAAACCGTTCACATAGTTTTTTTTCTTTGTTTTTGTTATTACATTTTTGAACTTTTACAAGTTCGATCATATGATGTTGACCATATGACGTTTGAAGTTTTAAAAGTTTGATTATGTAATATAGACACAACACCACACTATTATGAGTGGATTCCCTACACACAGCTAGGTACTGCATGCATTTTCCACATGTAATAACAATGGATATTGTCTGAAGCATCAGCAATTGATGTGTGAAGTAAGAAGTGATCCATTATAATAAATGGTACAGCAGTATGTGAGACTGATGGCAATGTATTAATTATGCCCATATGCACAGATAGTACAGTGAAACGTCTAGTGTCAATGAGTATGGAAGCTGTCACTGTGATACTGTTCACATACCAAACAATACATGGAACACCCTCTATAAGTACATGTCAACACTCAGCACACGTGCCACATGGTCATTGTCCCTCTGGCATTGCCAATGAAGATGTTATACTGCCATGAAATCCTGACATACATCCATATGTGTTTATGCAAACTATCAAGTGATAATACTGATGTAATGTAGCTGTATGTCCATGATGCAGTATAGCTATATCTATGCTACAATTGTACTAAAGGCTCTACATCATCTCCAAATAAAACCTTGGGTATGAATTACATGTGACACAGTGGAACTGTTAAGACAGTTGTACAACTCTACCTATTTCACATCATAATATCAATTGTACATCATATCACTGTATGTTTATCAGTGGAAATGTGTGGGTGAGGGCCCTGACACCATATATGAACACATTAGAACTAAGGTGGATGCAGTTCATCCAGAACAGTTAATGAGACAAATGCTGACAGTCACACAATGGTGCTGGGGAACACCTGCATAATCCTTGTGAACAGCAACACAATAGCGCATACAATGAATTCACCAAGGTTGCAAGTTAATCCTACAATGTCATATGTTTGCATATAAAACAGCATTACAGCATGTTGATGAACCCAAGAGTATGTGCCCTATGTGTCCATGTAATCACTAGGACATATTATTGCTGTATGCCAGATAACATTTCCAGATGCTAAGTATACACATGCACACGTGTGCCATACTGCATCTGTCACTGTGATGGTTGAATGAAAACGTGTAGCTTGTGGATATAGTTCACTATCAGAGCACATGCCTTAGTAAGGCAATGATATACATAGCATCCTCCCATGTCCCCAGTCCTCAGAGCATATTACTGCAGCAGTTATAGAAGGAACATGTAACCAAATGGCAGCAGCAGGTATTAATACAATAGCTCAAATCCCAGATTGGAATACACTGTTGTAGGACTACAGTACATCCATAACTTGACATAGCACATGTGAATGACAACAACACTGACATGTGCAATGTTCTTTTGGGTCATAGAACATTACTGGGTTAACAGCCAAGAGCCCATACAATCCTAGTCATAATTATCCTATTTATAATCCAAATTGCTCTTTGTAGATGAGGAAAGATAGTAGGAGTATGTAAGCATGTGTCTGATTTTATTAAAGACTACATCTGTCTATATTGGACATGGGCACCACACCATGAGCAAATTGGCAATCGAATATCCAGTGATCTGGAGATGGCTGTAGAGGGTCATGGATGGGGCTCTGCTTCACACTGTGTGCATGCATCATTGAGATGATGACATCCTCAGTGTTCTACAGAAAAGATGTTATATGGACAGAGGGGGAAAAGGGGATGTTGGCTTCAGGAGGCTATGTAAAAGGTTCTCCTGAGTGGGGATCAAATGAGAAGAGATTCAAAACATTGTGTAATACACCACCAACACACACACACAGGTTGACTTAGGACAGATTTGAACACCATACCTTTCTGGGGTATACAAGCTGTATTATATACAACATAAGTGAAAATAAGATGTTGGGAGGAATGTCTGATATAGCTGTGGACGTCCTGGTGTAAAATTGTCTCCAGAGTGATAGTTGAAGGAAGAGACGCACACACAACTTGACTGTTGTGGGATTAGAATCCCTAACCAATTAGTTACACAAGCTAGAGAATACAACATTTAATACTAGCACCACCACAGAAGCCTGATTTCAGGTGTGTCAGTGTACACTTTATAGAAGATGACATCATCACTGTATGCTGAGAAGAAGATGTTTGGAGGAGTGTCAGACATAGCTGTGGACTCACATCCTGGTATAAAAGTGTCTCTAAAATGGAAGTTGAAGGATGACACACATGCAGATAAGTTACACACATATGCTGCAAGATTAGAAATCATATCTCTTGAATTACACAAGCTACAGAACACAGCACCACCACAGAACTCTGACTCTTAACACTGTCAGAGTGTACTTTGTAGAGGATGACATCAGTGTATGCTGAAAAGATGATGTTGGAAGGAGTGTCTGACATAACTGTGGATTCACATCCCAGTGTAAATTTGTCTCTAGACTGATATATGAAGACACACACACACACACACACACACACACACACACACACACACACACACACACACACACACACACACACACACACACACACACTTTGACTGCTGTGAGATTAGAACCCCTACCTATTTAGTTGCACAAGCTAGTAAACACGGTACATAATGCTAGCACCACCACAAAAGCCTGACTCTAACACTGTCAGAGTGCACTTGTAGAGGATGACATCAGTGTATGCTGAGAAGACAACACTGGGAGGATTGTCTGATGCTGTGGGCTCACATCACTGTCAAAATTGTATCCAGACTGATTGTTGAAAGAAGGTACACACACACACACACATACACAAACAGACTGCTGTGGGATTAAAATCCTTACCTATCTAGTTACACAAGCTAGAGAACATAGTACTTAATGCTAGCACCACTGTACAACTCTAACTTCAGCAGTGTCAGAGTGAATTTTATAGAGGATGACATCATCATACCATCGCATGTAACATATAATGTTGTGAGACTTGGATGCAAAGACAAAATTTGTGATATGATTGTGTGAGCAGGTTTGCAAAAGTACTTATAAATACATTCTGACAACCTAGCTCAAATAAGCTGTCATGAATGACTATTGCAGAAGTGAGACAGATGCACTTGTTTTTCAGGATGTTGTATAGATCACACACACACACACACACACACACACACACACACACACACACACACACACACACACACACACACACACACACACACACACAAACATACTTAGGAAACACCAGCAATGCCAATAATAGAGTTATGAGTCCTTCTTTTGTGTTTATAAATGCATTTATATGTATTGAAGGATTACAGTCCAGTAACCAGAGTTAGACATACTATACATTTCTTCCCAAAGTGCATTTTCGAGAAGATGATTTGCGCAGATGATGGCACTGTATTAGCACATATGTGATTAGGATTTCAGGAATTCAACCTGGAAATGTAATGTAACAGTATGCAATGGTGCTCATTGCCAAACTTTGCACATATAGGGATACACAGCAACTGATCTGATTGGGGTTAACTGCAAAAATACACCTGCTTGTTGTTAATGTTTCATGTGTCACCTTGCAAGATATTTTATGGCAAATTGCTGGCAGCTAGCATGATGTGCATGCTGTAGTCTATCTTTGAAATGTTGGTGCCAAAGTTTTATTACATAAATAACTGTTGGCCTTACCTTCCCCAATTTGTGTGACATTAAGCACCAAACAAACGTGTCTCTTTCTTGATGGAAAACAGTGAAAATTTGAATACAGTATGTCTTTCTTTAAATGAACAGGCTCAGCAGCAATCTGTGGCTGTCAGCACTCTAAGTACGGAGTGTGGAAAATAACACTTGTCCCCTAGCTCTCTATGTGGTACAGGGTTTAAGAGCAGTGAATTCTTTAGCAGAGCACAGGTGAGCCATGGTTCAAATCCAGATGATTTTTTTTTAAACAAATGGTGTCAGGATGTTATTAGTAAGTAAATGTGATCAGGAGTGCAAATGTGACTATCAATGATTACACTAAAGTATGAGTCTTCCTCACATTATATCAGTGATGCCTACCTCAATACACTTCTACAGCTGGTAGCTGTTTTGCAGGCCTCACTTCCAGTCACAAGTTAATTGTGTACACAGCATGCTATAAATAACAAGTGGTGGTATATCTTTTGAAATGATTCATATGATTCAGCAGATATGTTAACTATTTAGCAGGGCCAGACGTCCCAAAAAGTGCGTGCAGTATGCTTCTTCACAGTAAGGACAGTTTCCTCATCATTTTAAATAACATTTCATCCCCCATCCTACTAAAGATGCTACAGTATATTCTGATGAGACTGAGGAGGTGATGACAGACAGGCTGTAGAAGATGTAGAAAGTACTGTCTTGGCAAATTCATAAACATTCTAATGGTGTGTTGGTATGACTTGTCTTCTCAATCAGAATAAGTCCTGCTCTGTAGCAAGAATTGCATAAGATAAGGATAGAGGAGATATAGAGATAGAGTAAAAATAATTAATACATCCGTATACACCTGTTTGAAGAAGATGTGAGAAATCTGAAATATAATAGTGCCGTGTGGAAATTGATTTTTGACAGTTATATCAATTATGGCCAACCTTACAGTTTACTTGATAGGCAGATGTATCATACCTCTGCAGGAGAATGCGCAGACAGATAGACAGGCAACAGATACACAGGAAAAAGAACTCTGAGAACAGTCCTTATGAGTATCTCCTACTGCTGGTTTATAAGCTTTGACAAGATGCAATCACCTGAAAATGACATAAAGGGAATCCTACTGCAGATTTTGAAACCTTGCACACTACAGAAGCACTGATAACCTATTGAATCAAGGTAACATGTTGGTATTATCCATCAGCAGAGTCATAACAGTATGCAGAAACCATGAGATGACCTTTACATCCATCAGCCTAATAGATACACATGTAAAGAGGGGTGGGAGTGAAGGGGTGAATACAAGGAGAGATGGACATACACATAGCAATGTTTGGTGTATTGGAACATCCATGCACATGTTTTTGGTATGTTCTCATTATTAACCTGCCATGCTGTATAGCATAAAGTGACTGATATAGGGATAAAGAATGGTTAGTAGAGGGACAACAGGCTTATAACAACCAGAACAAGGTTGTATAAATATGTTATAGTTGTGGGGATGGATGTCACTTAAAATACTTTTTTGGAAAGTATTCAATATATCTCCATGAGAATGCATAACTGTGGCAAATGTTAAGATATGGGTGAGTAAACATATCATAGACATATAACATCACACTAAGACATGATGTGAGATGCATCTGGAATTGCACTCTTGATGCTGTGGGTAAAAGCAATCTTCACATAAGTGATTTGTATCAACACTCCACATAGGAAGCTGCTCTATATTACATACAGCAGTCTAATAACTGTCAGAGTAACTGTTACTCTTCCTTAACTGTATTCCTATAGTGCAGCATGTTTAAGGCAACAATAACCGGACTAGTGAGGTTTTGCCATCAGCCGCATTATTCCTTGTGAGGTTTTGCCATAGGACATAAACAGACATTCACTGCCACTCAGCATTGGTGTGCAATGCTAAAATCCGCACAAATGCAGAGGACAAAAAGTGAAGGCTTTTTTATGGGCCATTTCTGGCCATGTGTCTTGTGTGAGATTATATTTTTTGACCAAATTAAACATGTGAAAATGGGGCTGATAGGAAAGTGGTGAAATAGGTAGGCAAGTGGGGGAAGAACAAAGGGGAATTGAGATCTTTAGAAAAAGGTAAGAGCAAACTACATAGGACAAAAATGAGAATTGTGGGAACAACATACAGGGGAGGAATGAGGTTTAAAAGAAGGTAGGTCTTAAATGAGCTATGCAATGTTTGACTGAAAATGATTGAGTAGATTATAAGAGATGTATGCTTGCAACTAGGAGTTTATCAGTATGGTTTGTGATGTAAAATGCTTGCAACTAGGATTGTGTCAGTGTGGTTTCATTTATATAAATGTATGATTGCTTATGTCATAAGTGATGGTTTAATAAAGATATTTCTTGTTTTAAAAAAAAGGGTAGGTATGTAATGTTGCTTAGGTTATATGATATATAGCAAAATATGTGAAGCATAATGCTTGTTAATTTTAACTTGTTAATACAATTTGATTACTTTTATATAAATGCAAATGTGCCTATATCACAAGTGATAATTCAATAAAAGTGTTTAAAAAAGAAGGGGGGAATACAGGTATTTGCAGCAAGGGATTTGGGAGAAAATCATAGATATCTACTTCTTCACCACAGTAATGCGCACAAATAGACAAAATTTGATGAATTTGGACTGTCACCATAACATGGATGGGCAACAACAATGCAATGGTCTTGTATAGCCAATTGGACAAAATCAAGTGTGTCAAGAAAGCACATACACAAGGTAGAGAGCTATGTAGAAGTCATGGTGCCCATTTTTTTTTCCAAAAGAGAGGAATGTTGAGGAAGGGACTTTGGAATATGATGGATATGTAGGTAGAGTAGGTGAGGAAGCAAGTGCAGACAAACAGGACATACAAGACAAATGCAAGGATGGTTCATAGGTGTGAACTAGGCTAATGGCCCTGAAGCCTTCACAAACCTAGCCCAAAAAAAGTGCCCTGGCGTCATCCCACCCGATGTTAGTTCCCATTGCCCCTATCCTGTAGAGTTGTTGGAGTGCTCCCCAGGATGAATTTCCTGTTACCCATCTACTCATCGAGATTTCTTTTGAAGAGGTCCAGGGAGGTGCTTTGCTTGACATGTATAGGAAGCCTATTCCAGAGCATGGGCATTCCATCTTGGTGATGAACCTGTCCCTCCAGCATGTTCGTTTGATTATGGTAATAAAGTTGAGTGCTAACCCAGCCACTGGGGATGCACAAGCCAGTGCATTTTCTTTGTGCCGGTCCCAAGCCTGGATAAATGGGGAGGGTTGCATCAGGAAGGGCATCCAGCATAAAACTTCACCAAATCATTTCATGCAGACACCAGTAAATATTTCCATACCAGATCGGTTGAGGCCCATATTAACAACAACCACCACCAGTACTGTTAGCCAACAGGGTGCTGGTGGAAATTGGGCTACTGTTGGCCAAAGGAGAAGAGGCGGAAGGCATGGCTGAAGGCAGGAAGAGAGGAGAAAGGCTAGGGCTGTGGTAGTGAGGGTCGGAGCTTTGAATGTTGGCAGTATGACTGGTATAGGGAGAAAGCTAGCTGATATGATGGACAGAAGGAAAGTTGGAATATTGTGTGTGCAAGAGACCAGATGGAAGGGGAGTAAGGCTTAGTGTATCGGAGGTGGGTTCAAATTGTTTTATCATGGTGTGGATGGGAGGAAAAATGGCATAGGAGTTATTCTGAAGGAACAGCATGCTAAGAGTGTTTTGAAGGTGAAAAGAGTGTCAGATAGAGTGATGTTTATGAAGCTGGAAATTGATTGTGAAATGATGAATGTTGTTAGAGCATATGCTCCACAAGTTGGGTGTGCAATGGATGAGAAAGAAAAATTTTGGAGTGAATTGGATGAAGTGGTGATGACTGTACCCAAGGGTGAGAGAGTGGTGATTGGAGCAGATTTCAATGGGCATGTTATTGAACGAAACAGAGGGGATGAGGAAGTGATGGGTAGGTATGGTATTAAACAAATTAATGCAGAAGGTCAGATGGTAGTGGATTTTGCAAAAAGGATGGACATGGCTGTGGTGAATATGTATTTTAACAAGAGGAAGGAGCATAGGGTGACATACAAGAGTGGAGGAAGATGCACACAGGTGGATTATATCTTATGTAGGAGGGCCAGTTTGAAGGAGATTGGAGACTGTAAAGTGGTGACCGGAGAAAGTGTAATTAGGCAGCATAGGATGGTGGTTTGTAGGATGACGTTGGTGATAAAGTTGAGGAGGAGGAGTGTGAGGGCAGAACCAGGGATCAAATGGTGGAAATTGAAAAAGGGTAATTGTGAGGTGGAGTTCAGGGATGAGTTAAGACAGGCACTGGGTGGCAGTGAAGAGTAACCAAATAGCTGGGTAACTACAGCAGAGCTAATAAGGGAGACAGCTAAAAAGGTGCTTGGTATCACATCTGGACAGAGGAAGAACGACAAGGAGACATGGTGTTGGAATGAGGAAGTACAGGAGAGTATACAGATAAAGAGGTTGGCAAAGAAGAAGTGGGATTGTCAGAGAGATGAAGGAAGTAGACAGGAGTATAAGGAGATGAGGTGCATGGCAAAGAGAAAGGTGGTGAAGGTTAAGAATAAGGCATATGAAGAATTGTATGAAAGGTTGGACACTAAGGATGGAGAAAAGGACCTGTACCGATTGGCTCGACAGAGGGACTGACCTAGGAAAGATGTGTTGCAGGTAAGGGTGATAAAGGATAATGAGGGAAACATACTCACAAGTGAGTAGAGTGTGTTGAGGAGATGGAAAGAGTACTTTGAGGGGTTGATGAATGAAGAGAATGAGAGGGAGAGAAGGTTGGATAATGTAGGGATAGTGAATCATGAAGTACAATAGATTAGCAAGGAGGAAGTAAGGATAGCTATGAAGAGAATGAAGAATGGAAAGGCTGTTGGCCCAGATGACATACCTGTGGAAGCATGGAGGTGTTTAGGTGAAATGGCAGTGGAGTTTTTAACCCAATTGTTTAATGAAATCTTGGAAAGTGAGAGGATGCCTGAGGAATGGAGAAAAAGTGTTTTTGTACCAATTTTTAAGAATAAGGGTGATGTGCAGAGCTGTAGTAACTACAGAGGGATTAAACTGATCAGTCACAACATGAAGTTATGGGAAAGAGTAGTGGAAGCTAGGTTAAGAAGGGACGTGATGATTAGTGATCAGCAGTATGGTTTCATGCTGGGAAAGAGCACTACAGATGCGATGTTTACTCTGAGAGTGTTGATAGAGAAGAGAATGTCAGAAGGAGTTGCATTGTGTTTTTGTAGACTTAGAGAAAGCATATGATAGGGTGCCTAGAGAGGAGTTGTGGTATTGTATGAGAAAATCAGGAGTGTCACAGAAGTATGTAAGAGTGGTACAGGATATCTACAAGGGTAGTGTGACAGTGGTGAGGTCTGTGGTGGGAGTGACGGATGTATTTAAGGTGGAGGTGGTGTTGCATCAAGGATCAGCTCTGAGCCCTTTCTTATTTGCAATGGTGATGGACAGGTTGACAGACGAGATCAGACAGGAGTCCCCGTGGACTATGATGTTTGCAGATGACATTGTGATCTGTAGTGAGAGTAGGGAACAGGTGTAGGAGACCCTGGAGAGATGGAGATATGCTCTAGAGAGAAGAGGAATGAAGGTCAGCAGGACTATGAAAGAATATATGTGTGTGAATGAGAGGGAGGATAGAGGAATGGTGAGGATGCAAGGAGTAGAGGTGGCAAATGTGGATGAGTTTAAATACTTGGGGTCAATAGTTCAGAGTAACGGTGAGTGTGGAAGAGAGGTGAAGAAAAGAGTACAGGCAGGATGGAGTGGGTGGAGAAAAGTGTCAGGAGTGATTTGTGACAGATGAGTACCTGTAAGAGTGAAAGGGAAGGTCTACAAGAGGGTAGTGAGACCAGCTATGTTATATGGGTTGGAGACAGTGGCACTGACAAAAAGACAGGAGTTTGAGCTGGATGCGGCAGAGTTAAAGATGTTAAGATTTGCACTGGGTGTGACGAGGATGGACAGGATTAGGAATAAGTATATTAGAGGGTCAGTCCAGGTTGAAAGGTTTGGAGACAAAGCCAGAGAGGCAAGATTACATTGGTTTGGACATGTGCTGATGAGGGATGCTGAGTATATTGGGAAAAAGATGCTAAGGATGAAGTTGCCAGGTAACAGGAAAAGAGGAAGGCCTAAGATAAGGTTTATAGATGTGGTGAGAGAGGACATGCAGGTGGTTGGTGTGACAGAGCAAGATGCAGAGGACAGGAAGAAATGGAAACAGGTGATCAGCTGTGGTGACCCCTAACAGGAACAGCCGAAAGAAGATGATATGAATAAGGTTGAGTGCTCTGGACCATGTGGTGTGGAGGGATTGGGATTTCTTTAGGTGTAGCATTTCTAGCAGGGCTGGGTCCAACATGGCTTTGTATTTCAAGCAGAGATTGCCTCTAAGTAGATGATAAGAGACAGAGAATAGCTGAAGTTTCTTGAGTCTGTCCATGTAGGACATGTTTAGGACCTAGAATCCTCTTTGTGAGGTACTTCTGTGGCCTATCTAGCTGTTGCAGGTGTCTAGTGAGGTACATGCCAAATGGGGCATTATACTCAATGAGCAGTCTAATGAGGGCTGTGTAGACAGGGATGATGATCTCTTCCTGGATGTAAATCCCTTGGTTATGAGATGTGCCACACAGAAGGACTTTCTGACCACATTGGCGATGTGGTGGTCGAAGGAGAGGTTGCTGTCAACTTGGGTGCCCAGATCTCTTATAACGCCTTCAGTGTTCAGTGGGATCCTATTTATGTGGTAATTAGTGGGAATTGAGTTTTTCCCAAAGGGAATGACAATGCATTTTTTGGCATTCAGCTTAAGGCCATGGCTCCGACACCAGTCACTGGTCTGAGGCCTTTCTGGAGGATGTATGCGTCACTTGGGAAAGAACTCCAGCTCTATTCAGTCTCATACCGCTTGCTCAGAGGTGACCTGTGCCTGACATATAAGGCCATGTCAAACCCTGATTTGATGAATATGCTTCACCTCAAAAAATCTAGATCCCTCAGAACCACAAGGGCGGGAGACTTAAACCTTGACACGGTTATTAATAGAACATGCTGGAGGGACAGATTCATCACCCAGAGACTCCCTATGCTGTGGAACAAAATCCCGGTACATGTGAGGCAGAGCACCTCGCTGGCCTTGTTCAAGAGGAATCTTGACCAATGGATGGGGGATCGCAGATATACCCCAGGGATTACTTCAGTGTCACTGCTTGACAGAGGCACAGCAAAATAATAGGCATAGTTTTATTCAAACTAAAGGGGTGGCGAAAGCCAAATAACTATGGGCTAGGCTTATAAATGCCCTTGGGCAGATAGCCTAGTATGAACCTATGAACCTATGAACCTATGAATAATAGCTCCCAGCTTGCAGTCATGTGTGAACTTGGTCAGCTAGAGTCCCTCTGTGTTGGCCTGGACTTCTGAGAAGTAGATTCCAAACAGAAGAAGACCCAGGACCTATCCCTGTGGGACTCCACTTGTGACTAGTTGGCAGTCTAACTTGGAATCTGCTACTTTCACTTTGTGAGTCCTGATTGTGAGCTAATTTACAACCCATCTAGTGATACAAGGGTTGATGCCTAGTTTGATGAGTTTGTCAATAATTCCTGAGTGAGGAATGGTATCAAAGGCCTTGGTCAGATCGAGGTAGGCTGTGTGCACTGCCTTACCCTCATCCACAGCCTTGATGACTGACTCGAAGAAGTCAACTAGATTGAGCAAGCAGGATTTCCCTTTAACAAAGTCAAATTGCATGGGGTCTAGAGTTTGAAGATTACCTACATCTTTGTTAATCAGGTCCATGATGATGTGCTCCACAGCTCCACATATCAGACTCATCAAGCTAATGGGGTGATAATTCCCAGGGTCTGTAGTCGCTACCCATTTATGTAGTGGGATGACTGTAGCAGTGCACCATTCAGTAGGGAAAAAGCCTGAGGTAAGGATGTGACTAAACAGGGCACACAGATGTGGTGCCAGTTCATTTTGTAGTTCATGTAGAACACAGGAAGGGATATTATCGGGTCCCATGGATGCTGTATTCTTGACTTGGACAATGTAGCTTTTACTTGTGCTGCAGGACCTACAGACACTGGATCCTATCCAGTTCGGCTTTGTTAAGGGCAGATCCTGCCTCTTAAACCTGGTCGATTTTTTTGAAACAGTCATCAAGGCCATTGACGAGGGGAAGGTGGTCCACACAGCCTACCTGGACCTTGCAAAAGCCTTTGGTACAATACCCCACTAGGGCATAGTAGATAAGCTCACCAGCTTAAATATAAACCCCTATGTCACTAGATGGGTTGCAAACTGGCTCAAGGACAGAACCCACATGGTTAGAATTGGTGGAGCCATGTCAGACTCCAAACCAGTTACAAGTGGCATCCCACAAGGCTCAGTCCTGGGACCTCTCTTGTTCAGTATATATTTCTCGCAGGTACAGGCCAACACGGAAGGACTGTGGCTGACCAATTTTGCAGATGACTGCAAACTGGGCACCATAATCGACTCTCCAGCCAACACAAGCATCCTCCAAAAGGGCCTCATAGAAACAGACAACTGGTGCCAGAGCCATGGCCTCAAGCTAAATGCCAAAAAGTGTATAGTCATCCCCTTTGGCAAAAACAAAGTGCCCACAAATTACCACATAGGTGGTAATCCATTAAGTACAGAAGACGTAATTAGGGACCCGGGGACCCAAGTTGATAGCAATCTCTCATTTGACAACCACGTGGCCAAAGTGGTTCAAAAAACATTTTATATAGCCCACCTAATCATGAAGGGATTCACATCTAGATCAGGGGAGGTCATCGTGCCTCTTTACTCATCCCTCATCAGGCCCATAATTGAGTACAATGCCCCTTTTGGGATGTACCTTACCAGACACCTGCAGCAACTGGAAAGACCCCAAAAGTACCTCACCAAGAGGATCAAAAGGCTCAAACAGATGCCATATGCTGCCCGGTTAAAGAAACTCCAGCTCTACTCAGTGGCATACCGCCTGCTCAGAGGTGATCTGTGCCTGATGTATAAAGCCATGTCCCACCCGGAATTAATGGACATACTGCACCTCAGAAAATCCAAATCCCATCGAGCTACGCGCTCAAGAGACTTGAACCTCAGCACTGAAATAAATAGGACATGCTGGAGGGACACATTCATAACCCAGAGGCTCCCTTCACTCTGGAATAAAATCCCAGTCCAGATTAGGCAGAGTCCTTCATTGACTCTCTTCAAGAGGAATCTTGATGAGTGGATGGGAGATCGTAGGTTTACCCCGGGTATCACTTATGTGTCACTGTTAGACAGAGGCACAGTATACTAACCTCAAGAAAGGGCATAGCGAAATTAATTTAAAATGGGTGGTGAAAGCCAAACACACTCTGGCTAGGCTTATAAATGCCCTAGGGCAGATAGCCTAGTATGAACCTATGAACCTATAAAGAAATGCTGAGTGCCTGGCATTCTTCTGGCTTTGTGATTGGTCCTTTTGTAGGGTGACAGGGGTAAAGTTGACACTGAATCTGTCGGCCATTATGTTGGCAATATCTGTGGGCTCAGTATAGGTGGTACCATTGTGTACAAACTCAGAGCAAATCTGGGTATTGCCATGGAGATTCTTGAAACAGCTATAGAAGTTTTTTGTTGTTTTTAGTGTCTGCTGCAATTTTGCCTTTGTAGCTGGCTTTAGAGGATTTGATAAGGCATCTCAACTTTTTGTTGAGGCTGATAAGGGAGTTTTTTTAGTCTTAGGACTTCACCTTTTTCTGCAACAGTTTCTTCCTTCTGTTGTAGAGTTTATTGATGGCCGAGGACCACCAGATTGGCATCCTTTTTTGGAAGAGAGCATCTTGGTTCTATTGGGTATGGTTAGTTCCATGCAGTTATGTACATGTTCATACAGTGCATTGGTGTATGATTCTGCAGTCATGCAGCTATTTTCCATTGGCATGGGTGCCATGACGTTAACCACCTATGTTTCTAGGAGCCCAAAGTCAGCTTTGGAGAAGTTTTTCAAGGTGGTTACCTTTGCAGGGGGTGTGGGTGAGATGTAAAGTTCCATGGTGATTAGTTTGTTTGTGGTCGTATCTAACCAGGGATGCATTGACTATAGATGTAGAGCAATGGTCACCCATATTAGTGATAACCAGGTCAAGGATGTTGCTTCCTCTAGTGGGCATCAGAATGAGCTAGTCCAGGGCATTGGAACTGATGAATTCCAAGAAGCGTTGGACCAGTGCATTGATGCATGAGTAGTTTTCCCAGTTAATAGAGGGTAGTTGAAGTCTCCCAGTTTGACAGTATTGGGCTGGACCTTGATAGATTCCAGGGTGCTTAGGAACATGGAGTGAGAGTCTAAGGACATGGTAGGGGTCCTATTACAGGCTATGACCTGAATTGCTGTCTTACCCAGTGTAGTTGTACCTGAAGTATCTCAGATGCATTATGCTGGGCTACTAGTCTTGAGGTATGCAGATCCATTATGAATATGGAGACACCACCACCTTTGGAGCTTTCAGCCATGTTCTGTGGCCAAAAGGTTTAGAATGAGTTATAGCCTGGAAGTGCAGGGGTGCATTCTGCTGATTTAAACCAGTTTTCCTTTACAGCACAAATGTCAACATTCTCCATTTTGAGGAGTGCTTCAAGTGAGTGCATCTTGAGGTTTAGATGTCTAGCATTGAGCAGCATGACCCTCAGATTGCATTTGTTCATAGCTGTTATGGTGGAAATGTGGTCTTTGGAACACCACCTAAAAAAGGCAGTATAGGGGTGGCATGAGCCTTAGCCAATATCCGGAATCCCAAGTGAGACAGATGCAGGCCATCTCTGGAAAAGCATCAAGGTCTGTCAGTCATGTCGTCCCAGTCAGATGCTGGATCCCCTTAGAATGACACCAGAAACTTAGCCAATTGTTGAAGTCAATCATTTTCTGCTTGTACTGCGGTATCATTCTGGGTCATGGTAGGATACTGCTCGGGGCTAGGGTCATACCTTCCTGGGCCACATAATCCGAGAGCTCCAGCATGTCTCTTTGCAGGTAGTCCAGGGAGGTGCATCTCAGGTCATTCAAACCCACATGTACAATGAATGAACCATACTTGTACTTGTTGTGGAGTGACCTGAGTGCATGTGTTATGTGGTGGATCCTGGCACCTGACAGACAACTGGCTGTAACCCTCTCCTTATTCAACCTAGTGAGTGGGACATCTGTGTGCCTCACTATTGAGTCTCCTATGATTAGTGTATTAGGCAGGGTGTCTTGCCTTAAGGGCTTAGGTTGAGGGGCACACGTTGGAGATGAGCTATGTATCCTGTGGTGGTTGATTGCATTTCTGCCTTGGAGGTGTCTGCTGTTTGGGTAAATTTCTATTGAGAGCCTCTGCAAAGGTGGGTGTGGGGTTTGTGTTTCTATGCATGAGCTGTGCTGGTGGGTGTTCTGGAGGGCTATATGATCCATGTGGTATGGTGCCAGTGTTGACCTCCTCCTGACCAGCTAGTCTGGTCTTGGCTGGTGATGGAGTCAAAAAGGTTGGGGGATACCATGACTGGGGATAGGTAAGAGACATCAGAGGCACATGCCCATCAAGTGTGGGAACAGTGAGAATCTAGTCTTCACCCTCAAAACTGTCATCACTGTCCCCTTCCATGGTTGCCTATGAGACTGCTTAATGTGGGAGCCTTTTTTTGATTTTTGGAGCACCTTTTACACTGGGCTAATTGAGGCACCAAGTCCACTCTCAGATCTTGCATCATCCTTGACAGCTCTGGGCAGATGACATAATTATCACTTCTACCAGTACTCCTGGAGGGTACCATTGCACCACCAGTCAGGGCACTGTTACCTGATGAGGCTGGACCAGGTAGGGCAGGGGCTGTGGAGGCAGCACTGCCAGGTTGTGTCCCAAAGGTGCTGGGTACTTATGTGGCAGCTGGTGGAGGGTTGGCAGGCTGAGCCACAGTGATGGGTCCACCTCCCTGTGCTGAAATGCATTTGTTTTCTTTTCAGAAACATATGACATCAGAATGGTATGATTCTAGGTAACCAAAATAAATAAATAAATAAATAAATAAAATAAAAAAGAAAGAGAGAGAGAGCGGGAGTGATATGGAGTGGGGTGAGACAAAAAGAGATGATTAGAACCATGATGTCTCACATTCATTTTTATTACAATAAATAGCCATGTATTATTAGCTATACAGCTTTCACACTAGTAAAATGATTGTGAATTGTTACAAGTAATCCTTGGAATATGCACGTTAACATGGCATTAGAGCAATATCACTGCATTTCAACTGTGAAAATAATACTTGTTGAATGTGAATGTATAAGTAAGTTGTGGGAATTGAATCCACATAATCTGAACAAACTACCACACTTGCCTAATGCAATCACCAACAGCTACAGGTGAAAGCATGCATGCTTGCTGTTACAGTTAAGGTATGCATGCTGAGGTTGCTACTGATCTCTGAAATTTCAGTAATTAATACAATCAGGGTCAGTTGTGCTGCAAACATACCGCTTTTCTCTCTCTGAATCACACCAGTCTCTCAGCATGTGCCTCCTTGTTCACTGTAATGTCTTCCAGAGCTGTAAAATAGAGAATGAGAGGAGAAGAAGAGACATTAAAGCATTACACATACCAGTCTTGGCTATTTACATCATTCCATATCTTTTCAAGTTACTTGATCTGTATACTTACACAACTGGAGGGTGTTAACAGTTCAAAACGAATCCAGCCACTGGTCGAGTTGTACCTATTTGTACCTCTTAAGGTCACTGCAGTTGTGCCTACACTGTTCCTCAGTACGTGGTATGCCAGCCACACTAGGGACAACCTTAACTAGGCTATTCTAAGCCCCAGCCTTGTACTGAGACCCAGTATAATCCCACTGCAGCAGCCTCCAGCTGTAGTGCTTGATGAAGAGTGCAACAAAGATTTTGGACTCCTCCACACCTCATCTCTGTGCTTTGAATTTAGAACTATCATCTCCATCACCTGCCATCTCTACAGAGGTCCTCCAATAACGGTAGCAATGGTTTCCCATCAATTTGTGATCTCACATTTTAAGACCAGTGTGCAAACATACACAACCATGCCAACTGCATTTGCATGATGGTAAGCAGAGTTTATGAAATAGCAGCGAAGATGTGAAATTTGGCAGTGATCTTTGTCTTGTGCAATGCTGTACCTGGTCACACTTTGTCCAGTGGTCAACACTGAAATGCTCAATGGCTTGGCTTTTTAGCCTTGACTTTGGAGGGCTCAATGGCATGACTTGGCACACATTTTGTTGGGATTTACACACTGGTAAACATAATTTGTACAAGATGGAACTCAAACCCATGTAAAAGAGAATGCATAATTTCCACAGAAGTGATTATTTCTCATTGCCACATTAGAAGTGTTTGTTAACCATGGTCATTAAAGATATGCAGTTTAAAGAGTGACTGGTGTTATACTTCAGTTAGGACTATATGTGTGTGTCATTAAGAGGACCTAGCTCATGTATTCTCAGCTGTGATGCAGGACTAATGTCTGACAGTATATTGGAAATTGATAGATTTGCATGATTTTAGTAATAGAATTTGGCGTTATGATACAAACCAAACAATACATTCCATTTTACAATTATAATTGGGTTATTGGAGGGGTGTAGATGATTGTCATTAAACTATTACTAAAACAGTTACACATAATCATCTGGGGCTCATATGTCAGTCATTAATGAGCTATGATACCTACAAAAGTATGTGTACACAAGCAGTAATGAAACCTGTCAATCAATCTACTATATATGTTTACTAGATTTGAACCTTGGCTCACTTGTATTCTAACCATAAAACCAATACACGCACACCTGGTGCCACAGGGAAAACAAGACAATAAATGTATTTTCTCCACTTACTACTGTTCAGAGTGATGACTGCAGCACATCACTGCTGAGCCTGTTTGCATTGTGGAAGGTGCACCAAATAAAATGTTTCACTTCTTTCCTTAAGTAGTGAACTGTGTTTGTGCTCAGGTAGGCAGCATGCAAATGGAAAAGGCAAATGCAAGCACATATTACTTCTGGAAGTACTCATTATGACCCCCTCACTAAAAATATTTACTGTAGAACTCAAACCCTGCTATACTTCTGTTCTGTCTTTTTTTAGCTCACTATATTTATACCTTGTGCCTCAGAGTCAGTTGGCTAACAGGTGGACTTTCTGCAGTCATTACCATCCATGGTGCTGACTGGTGTGCAATGCCTCTAAGTGTGTCTGTACTCTATAAGTTGCACCAAATTAAATTGTTTACATTTTTCTTAAGCAGTGAACCATGTTTGCACTATTGCATGTACCGTCCACATGGTAAAGGCAAATACATAAATAAAAATGGGTCTATACCAGCAGAACGAAAACCCGACTGAGCGAAATCCAGTTGAACGACACATAAAAGAGTGAAAACCGCTAATATCGCAAGAATGAACAGAGATCACCATAGGGAATTCATCCCCTTACTTCAATGTAGTGTGATCACGGAGTTGGTATATTTAAGTAGGGGGTGTAGGGGGTGCAGGGGGGCTTGCCCCCCTGCATAAAACAGTTAGAGAATTTACCTGTTTTACTTGTTAAGTTTCACGGGTTTGAAATTCGCAGTTTTCGCTCTTTATGTGTCGCTCAACTGAGATTATCTCAGTCGGATTTTCATTCAGGTAATATAAACCCAATAAAAATATATAAAAAAATATTAAAAAAGGGAAACAATTGTTAAACAATTACACAGCTCTAGATTTGATCCATCAGACTATTGCGCATATACAACAGAGTTGTAGTTGTTTATCTCTCTCTTTGCCACAGACACAGCTTTGCAATAGTAATAGAATAATGAGAATATAAGCAATTCACATTTCATTTCCAGTATTAAAGAGTTTATACAGTTTAACACTCTCAGTTGTTTGTACAGGTGTAGATAACATATTTAGTGGAATGGGTGATTGTACAATTTATGAATCTGCTTGCAAAACTGCAGCTCTACCTTCTCTTTGTATTCTGGGAATCCTTCCCTTATCTCTGCTATACTATAAGACATGTGCTCTCTATTACATATCCTCTCATTTTTTCTTTCAAGGTATGATACAAATGCATGACAGTGAACAACAATTTTCAGCAAAGGCAGGAATCTGTGCTATTATGACAAAGAAGTATGCATGTAGGGTGGCTGGTTGTATTTAAAAGCTCACTGCAGTTAATTCCACACTTTGTAAGTACACCTTCACTGACACACCCACTTCAGTGAAGGGTGTCTGTGAATTACTGTGTTTTGCTTCAGTCAGACTAATCATTCACAGTTGCAAGCCATTAGCATCTAACAATGGTGTAGTGGCTACATTATGTTTATATCTGTTATAGAAAGTCAAAAGTTTGTATTCAGCAATTCTAAGGAGTTCACAGCTGATTTGAATCTTCAGACTGCTCAGAGGGCTGAATCTACATTAAAGGGAAACCATGTAGCTAGGGAGCTTAAAAGTGATTTGACTGTTTTCAGACAGAGAAGAGTGTGATTGCTATTTCTTTGAAGGGGATTTTTATGCAAAGAAAAACATATTTTGCTAAGATATAGGTTCATAGGTTCATAGGTTGATATTAGGCTATCTGCCCTAGGGCATTTACAAGCCTAGCCAGAGTGTGTTTGGCTTTCGCCACCCTTCTTATATTAAGTTTACTGTGCCTCTGTATAATAGGTCACAGAAGATAGCCCATTTAAGGTTAGTTTACCATGCATCTGTCTAGCAGAGACACAGAAGAGAATTAGCTGATCTATGAGATGCCAATGGAACAAAGACCCAATTTTCTTTTTGGAGGTATTCAACCAGATCCTCTGGTACCCGATAAAACAGAATGTCAGCTTGGAAGAAGTCATCCAGAGTAGCCTGCCCAACCTTATCCTCTGGCACAAGCACCATTCATGATCCTGTCACTCTAGATGCATCTAGATGCATATATTTCTCTTATTCAAGTACCTTTACATTCTAACATTAGAAATGCATTTCTATAGGCAATAGAAAAATAATGGTTGATTTTTATGCACTTCTTGTACTTCACTGTTGGCATAGACAGTTATTGCAGTACTTTATGAGATAGAAAGCTTATTCATACAGCACAGTATAATATGCTTTTACAATTTCACCTGGTATTGGAGATAACTGTATTGTATTTTTCAACCAATTCAAAGTGTTGTACATGTGGCTAACAGCCATGTTAGGCATCTCAGATGTCCCAGGGAAACATCCACAACAGTGGTGGGCACAGTGAAAATTGACTGGTATTCTACTTTGCATTTTTGACTATTTAGCAATGATAACTGTCATCCACTAATCAATGACAGAACTCCAGTCTTGATAGGAATATTGACAGAATGGGTGTTTGGCCAGATACTTTCATTTGTGCTGGAGGTTTGGGGCAGTAAACTACCATTCTGTTTTAAAGTGAAGTGTTTTTCCAAGGGCCTTATGTTGACAATGGGTACAGATTCCATGACTTCAGCAGCCCAAAAACATGCTCTATGATGTCTCTTGTTTGAGGGTGGACCTCATTATAACACTCCTCCATGGGTGTGTTTGCATTTCTGATGGGCATCATCAGCCATGGTTCCAATGCATACAGTGCACCCCCCAGTAAATGGCCTTCTGGGACATTAACCCAGGAAAACCTCTGATAGAACTGGGAGGTGTGTCAGACATGAGAATCTTGGTAATGGCCAGAGTTGCCAGCACACACATTCAGGATGATTCTCCTAGCATTACCCATGACCTAGCAGTTAATGGAATTGAACCCCTTTCTGTTGATAAAGACCCATCCCTGATCCCCAGGTGGTGATTTGATCTTAATGTTGGCACAGTCTATTTTACCCAAGACATCAGGGAAGTGTGTGTTATGGGGTAGAACTCCTGCATAGTTCTACGTCTGTCCTCTGGGGTAGGGGGAAATATATATAGCCACTGGCATGCTGTAACATATCATTCAGGAATTTGTGTAGAATCCTGCACGCTGATGCCTGTGACATCCCTGCCATCTTGGATTGGTTGATTTGCCCAATATTTAGGTGTTCATGCACTAATTAGCATGCCACAATGTTTATCTGATTTGCACATGAGGAGACTTGAAATGTAGAACCATTTATTGAATACAAATTGGCTTGCTATTGTGTTCACATTGCTCAAAGATGCAAACACAGCATGACTGAGCTGTGTAGGGTTTTGTGTTTCTTTTGTATAGAATATGAACTCAAATCCTGTCTACTCAGTCCATATATGAAGAAAGGCAAAATGGCTACTACAGAGATGAACAGTAGGCATGCACATATTTTACACACCTAGGTAGTATTGTACATATTAGTACAGACTATTATTTCACTCGGTATTTTGCACTCTATTGGTATGCGAATAGCATTTAAAATGATCAACTTTTTGCACATCTTGACATACCTCCACTTGATAGATACTGTACTCATATCTTGCTCTGGCAAGTAATGGAACCTTCAGCCACTGCTGTTCTTTATACAAATAATATTTATTTTCCATTGCTCAGACCGCTATTGCAGTACTCACAAAACAGAATATAATTAACTATTCCCAAATGCTTAGTTTTTTTTTTTTTGACTGACTTAAAAAGTTCGATCATTTTTAACTGGCTTATACTGTCTTTCAAATTGTAAACCTTCCAACTGCAGTAGTCAGAAGGTGCAGATCATTATTGCCTGGATTTTAAAACAAGAAAACAGAAAGAGCTCTGAGAATGTCACTTTCACATTTCTTTGCTAATACTGTTGTTTTTTATTAAATCCCCCTTACATTTTTGTAACTCACTTATGCACATTACTGGTTAGAAACTCTTGCGACTGAATTTCAAAACAAGCTTCGCATTGCAGAAGTGACTAAAATTGGCAAACGCACTATGTCAATAGTAAAACTACAGAGAAATTGTAAGTAGCATAGCTATCATGTTGGCCTGTGCAGTCTACTGGATATGGGAGGAGATGATGAAGATATCAGGTAATGTGCAACCTGCCTAATAATTTACTACAAGTAGTACATGTAGGAAAATGAACATAAATATAGGACAAAGATGATGAAATGAAAAATAGCAATACACACTAGCAACATTCTACAGTGACGTGTACAGGAGTCTATACAAAATGACATAAAGAATGACTGCAGCTGTGTATACAAGAAAAACTTTTATGACTGTTTCTATGTATAAAATGGACCTGAATGCAGATACATATGTCACTGTACATTGGTGTACTACCCTTAATATATCCCTGCCTGCCAGTGTACCACCCTCATATCCCCCTCTTCAGCTACCCCTATCACAGTAAAGAAAACGAAACAATAAACACTATCTTCTCTGGTGTCAAAAATTATAACAGAAAAAAAAACAAGCAGTCTAAAGTTTTTATAATTTCTTTATGATGAAGTCTTCATGTTAAGATGAAAGTGATCAAGCTATTGTATTAACTCATTCCCTCCAGTACAGCTCTTTTGAGTGTGTACCTTTAACTCCCATTGGGTGTGGCCTGAGCCTTTAAAAAATGAAGTTATCACCTTACATTTCTAATAAATGCTCATAACAGAGGTCAAATATCAATATAATTGTGTTTGCCATCATGTATGCTTCAAGATAAAATATTCTGATACATTGTATGTAGCATGGTTTGGGAAATATTAATGCAAATATGAACAAGCAATATTTGATGCCTAGAGGCACAGTAGGAGGTAACTGCAGAAACACCTGGAGGCACACATGGCTGTAATGAGTTAGAGGGAGATGTCCTTCAAGGATGCATCTGCAGTCATCACATATGGGTTGTCCTGCCTCAGGCAGCCCTTCGGTCGGCCGGATTCCAAAGTCTGGGTCCGGCGTTGGCTGATGTCGCCCTTTCCCTGATGTCAGAGCGCCTGGGGTATAAAAGAGTCAGCCAACGCCATCTTCCTCAGTCTTTCTTGCCACGTGGTGCCCGAAGCAGAAGCAGTTCGCAAGTGCCAGTCGGCCAGCTCCTGTAATTCAGCTACCGAAGACTTCAAAAAGCTAAGTACCCCGTTGGGGACTCTTTCTTGCCTCAGCCGATGTCAGATAAAGTTAATAATTGTTTAACTTGTGGGAAACAAATACCTCATAAGGATTTCCACTCTTACTGCCTCCCCTGCCTAGGCCCAGACCACGACGTCTCGGCCTGTTCAGCCTGTGCTTCCTTCAACCGATGCACTCTTAGACGTCAGGCAGAGTTTTCAGAGGACTTTTGTGGGGCTAGTTTTTCATACAATATGCCGTCGGAGACTCCGACTTCACATTTAATTAAGAAATGAAAGGACAAGGACTGACACACGCGGGCCACGGTTTTGGCTGAAACCACAGCCAGGCCTACCGCGAGTGTCTCGGTCTCGGCCGAAACCGAGTCCTTGGTACTTCCAACCACCAAAACCGCTCAGCCAACTACCTCGGCCCCGGAGGCCCCGGCTGAGGCAGTTATTGAATTTCCAACAGAAACTGGTGTCCTGGAACCTTCCGACACCATACCTTTAGACAAAACTACACCTGCACGTGGTGCAGCCAGGCCTCCTGCATCCATGTACATTAAGGCATTCTCTAGGGCTAAAGCTGCTAAACTCTCCAAAGCTTTGCCTCCCAAGATTATCCCTCAGGGACCCACTACAGGTTCTCAGATTCTAAGCTTAGCAGAGGACCTTATCTCCTAAATTAGGGGCTCTCAGCCTCATCCGGACAGGGGCTCTCAACCTCCCCCAGACAAAAGGCCCAGGGTTGAGCCCTCTGATCCCCACTCCTCAGATGAGGCCTCTGATGGCTCTACTCTCTCGGACCACCAGGAGGAGGCTTTTTTCAGCCTACGAGGATTCTGTTGCAGATGAATCTATTCCCTCGGCCTCCCCTCCTGAAGAGTTTTCCTTTGGGGAGACACTTCACACTATGAGAGAGCATTTCCAATGGCAGGGCCAGGAATTCTCTGATTCCAGGAAGAGATTAAGGACCTTCTTGCATTTGCCTCAGCATAGACCTTTGGCTATTCCTCCTGTTTTAAATGTCATTGATGATGTGTACTCTGAATCTAGCACAACCCCTGATTCTCTTCCTCCAGCTCCTATCAAACCCGATAGGTACTACAGGGTCCCGGACTCACATCTTCACCTTTACAAGGCCCACTCTGCTGATCCAGAAACTATTTCCCAGGGCCCTAAAGGGGTTACAGCTGCCACTACTAAAAATCCTCTCCCCTCTGAAAGGGAGTCTAGAGCTTTAGAGAGATGGGGTAAAAAAAGTGTATACTTCTGCTACTCTTTCTATGAGGGCATTAAATTGTCAATTTCATATGATACAGTACCAAGAGTATTTGTTAGATGAATTGCATAAAAAACTGTCTTCACCTGAACCCCTAGATCGCAAATCACTTCAGGATCTGGTACATAACTCACAACAGGTTAGCAACCATTTCTTGCAATGTGGTTATGATGCATTGGAAGCTTCACGTAGGTCAGCTATGACTGGCGCAGTCATACGTAGGCATGCTTGGCTGAAGGAACAATCTCTGCCAGATCATGTCAAAGCAAAGCTTCTGGATGCTCCACTGGAAAAGCAAAAGTTATTTGGCTCGACTGCTCAGGAGGTCCTAAAGAAAGTTGAAGAAAAGGCAAAATCTGTACAAGCGGTCAGAGATTTTCTCCAGGTCCAACCACCAAGATTCAGCAGGAATTGGCCTTCCAAAAATTGGTCCTTTCCAGACACAGAGAGGTTTCAGAGAGGCAAGAACAGGCGTGCCAGAGGTAGAGGGCAAGCTAGAGGCTCCTACAGAGGACGTCAATGGCAGCCTTCCAACCAGAGAGGTAATGTAGGACCTACAACTGCTGCACAAGGACAGGTTCAATGACTTTACTTTGACACCGCCAACCAGGGCTCAGTTGGGAGCACCCTTAGGCGGAAAGTTTTCTTTATTCTCAGAAAATTGGCACAGTATTACAAGGGACAAATGGACACTACAAATAATAGACAAAGGATACAGGTTCCATTTTCACACATTACCAAAAAGAAAAGGCATGCCAGACCTGCCACCGAATCAAAGGGCAGAGGCTTTGAAACAAATCTCCAGCTTAATGCAAATGAAAGCTATAGAAAAGGTTCCTCTCTCAGAACAAGGCCAAGGATTTTATTCCAGACTATTCCTTGTTCCAAGAAAAGAAAAGCAATGGAGGCCTATTCTCGACTTGTCCGCACTGAATACTTATCTCATTGTGCCAAAGTTCAAAATGCTGACTCTACAGCAGCTCCTTCCCATGCTGGGCAAGGGGTTTTGGCTGGTAACTCTAGACCTCAAGGAGGCATACCTGCATGTCCCTATCAGACAAAGTTGCAGAAGACACCTCAGATTTCTTGCAGGTTCAGAGCATTATCAATTCTCAGCATTGCCCTTTGGCTTATCTACTGCGCCCAGAGTATCCACGAAATGCCTGGCATCAGTAATTGCACACTGCAGACTTCAGGGGATTCAAATATACCCATATCTGGACGACTGCCTTATACAAGCGGACAGCCAACAAACTTTGGTAAAACACTTGAATTACGCCATCCACCTACTTCAGGCCTTGGGACATACAGTCAACATTCACAAATCAAGACTTGTTCCATCCCAAAGAATAACCTTTCTGGGTGTGAATCTAGATACAACCACCCAAATGGCTTTCCTCACAGAAGAAAAACAAAGTCAACTACCAGATTACTTCAGAAATCTGACAAGACAAACTCAGCTGACTGCAAGGAAAATCCTGCAGGCCCTGGGTTGCATGGCTTCTTGCATCCTTCTGATTCCACAAGCAAGGCTACACATGAGGAAACTACAATGGTACCTAAGGAGTTTATGAACTCAGCACAGTCACAGCTTGGAAACTTTGATACCACTCATTCCATGCATTCAAAAGGAATTTTTGTGGTGGGCTCAAGCAAGCCAGTCAAACAGGGGTCTGCCCTTCAGCAAACCAATAGCCAGCCAAACCATTACAACGGACGCTTCAGACCACGGATGGGGAGCACACATGGAGGGCAGATGCATTCAAGGTCTATGGTCACAAAAAGAGCTACGCATGCACATAAACCACAAGGAACTGCTGGCAGTGATACATGCAGTCGAAGCCTTCAAACCCTTTCTGCATCAAGGCCACCTACTAATAAGGACAGACAACATCTCAGTTATGTGGTACATAAACAAGCAAGGAGGCACCCATTCCTATCCTCTTTGCAGACTGGCAATGAATCTATGGGAACTTTTCTTGAAACTCAACATAGAGCTGCAATCTCAGTTTGTGCCAGGGAAAGACAATATACTGGCGGACAGCTTAAGCAGAAATATCATGGATGCACACGAATGGATGCTGCACACAGACATCTTTCTACAGATAACACAATCATGGGGAAGGCTGGACATAGATCTTTTTGCCTCCCCCCACAATCATCAGCTGAAGAAATTCTGCTCAAGGACATACCACCCACAAGCATGGAAAGTGGACGCCCTCTCTTTCAGCTGGAGAACTCTAACAGTGTATGCATTTCCACCTCTCCCATTAATGACCAAGGTCTTACTGAAGATCAGGACAGAGCAGCCAAAAGTGATTCTGATAGCTCCGGACTGGCCAAGACAGCACTGGTACCCACTGTTAAAGAGCATGTCATGCACAAAACCATGGCCTCTTCCTCAATGGCCACTTCTCCTGACACAGCACAATTACAAAACTCTGCATTCCAACCTGAAAACCTTGCAACTAACAGCCTGGAAAATACCTTGATTCCTCCTCAGGATAGGCTATCCAAGAGAGTGAAGGATATCATCATGGAAGCTCGCCGGCCTTCCACAAGAAAGGCATATTCAGCAAAATGGAAAAGATTTCACACTTGGAACACCACAAAGGGCCTAGATGCGGCAGTGATGAACATGGCTCATATCCTGGAATACTTGGCAGAAATGTTCCACAATGGTCTGTCTTACTCTTCCATTAAAATTCATGCTTCAGCAATTTCAGCAGAGTACAATACTGATCCACCTGTCTTCTCACATCCTCTCCTAAGGCAGTTTCTAAGAGGAATTAAAAACATCAAGCCTCCAAGGACACCACCACTGCCTACTTGGGACCTTAACTTCATGTTGGAAAAACTAACACTGCCTCCCTTTGAACCAGCAGCATCTGCAGAACTACAGTTCCTGTCTTGGAAGACTGCCTTCTTTCTGGCCATAACCTCAGCAAGAAGAGTATCTGAGTTACAGGCCCTCATGGCAGTACAGCCATTTATTATTTTTCATCAGGACAGAGTCTCATTGAGAACCAATCCTACATTTATGCCAAAGGTGGTATCCAGGGTCTCATTAAACCAAGCTATTCATTTGCCTACCTTCTTTCCGAATCCACAAAACAAAGGGGAGAAACTTCTGCACACCCTGGACATACACAGACAGTTGCGCTACTACTTGGACAGAACTAAAAGTTACAGAAAAACTGACCAGCTGTTGGTAGCATATGCTGCTGGTGCACAAGGAAAAGCAATTTCCAAACAGACAATCTCAAAATGGATAGGGAATTGCATTTGTTTTTGTTACTCCTTTCATGGAAAAACTGTGCCAGCTAACATTAGACCTCATTCCACGAGAGCCACAGCCACCTCCACAGCCTTAAGAGGGGTGGCTACCAAGGACATTTTAGAAGCTGCTACATGGAGCTCCGTGCATACATTCTCCAAGCATTACAATTTACCTTTATATTCCAGATCCAGAGCAGGCTTTGCTATGGCAGTCCTGCAGGGCATTTTAGCTACACCATCCTATACATAAATCCTCCACCCCCCGATTGGCTATGGTATTCTACCCATATGTGATGACTGCAGATGCATCCTTGAAGGACATAGTACAGTTTTGTACCTACCATAAATGTAGATGTCCGATAGGTATGCATCTGCAGTCAGGTTTTCCCTCCCTCCTTCCCCTCTGTGGTATTTCTTGGGTAATACTCCCTCTTATAGCTAGCTGGGGTTATCTATTATGGTGTATTTGTTTTTTATTACTGTGCATGTTTGGACTATTTTGCATTTCTCCAAATTTAGCCTTCCTTAGAGGGCACCTGGCATCTGGGGCATGAAAAACTGAGGAAGATGGCGTCGGCTGACTCTTTTATACCCCAGGCGCTCTGACATCAGGGAAAGGGCAACATCAGCCGACGCCGGACCCAGACTTTGGAATCCGGCCGACCGAAGGGCTGCCTGAGGCAGGACAACCCATATGTGATGACTGCAGATGCATACCTATCGGACATCTACATTTATGGTAGGTACAAAACTGTACTTTCCTCTGAAGACAGCGGTGCCTGTTTGTTTTTTGACACCTTTTCCAGTAGCCAGAAACACTATCCACACAGAGTATAATGCAATATCTCCAGTTAAGAGAGCCACATCAATATGCTCCACTAGACATATTCAATAACACAGATCAAAGAGCACCACTAAACTGACCACAGCATCAATGGGCTACAGACAGCACACAAAAAGAAGTTAATAAGACATGAACATAATAAAGATGGTCAAAAATGCACTATGAGAGGTTATCTGTAAAAAAAAAAAAAAAAAACTTATGTGATGCTGCTTCTGAGGGTCTACCAAAGCCTGTACATAGGAACTACAAAACAAAAACTTTACTCCCACAGATACAGATGAATGCATCAGATTGCAAATACAACAAGCACACCCACCACCCCATAAAAATGTATTATGACTACAATTTTGCAAAGATACCACAAGCAATATGTTCCACTGATCCCATTATACTAATGGTGACACCCATGAAGATTGAAGTGTGAATGTAAAACATGTTGCAATTAAGTATGAGTTTATCTTAGCACTGGACAAACTATCAAAAAATGTGTACAAATGTCACAGGTTGTGGCTGTCATCAGCACTTTTGGGTAGTGTTGCAGTGCATCATGACAGCACACATGCCAAACAGGGTTATCAAAATCGCTGCGCCCTCAATCATACTTCACAAGGCAGCTACTGTTAGAAAAAAATGTCTCTGCTGCAACATACTACACATGCAGGGAGATGGAAGGGATGATGTAAAGCAACACATTGGAAAAAACTGATTAGCTTATGAGTAGACGTGGAACCCATGTATACATTTTTATCACATATATGTCCAAATGTGTGATTTATTCTACCTAATATTTCATAATATGATACCTACCTGCCACAGTAGGCCTAGCTGAGGAAGTAAAGCAAATACATTCATTAATGCTTACTGTGTATACTAGACAAATATATGGCTAATTATGTTTATGGTAACTGTACAGTATGCCACATTCAGTAGCTGTATGCATAGCAGTGGAATTCAGTGGTGATAAGTTTGACTGATGAGTAATTACACTGAGACAGCAATGGCAAAGCTGTCAACCTCAACTTAAATTCTGGGACAAAGACAACAGTACTCAATGTCAAAGGCCTCATATCTGAGACACATTTTAAATATTATCACTATACACTGTAAAAGTTATCTGAGTAAGGAGAGATAAAATAGCTGTCACTACATGAGGTAAAACAGTAAAACTTATTATTTTTATGTGATCAGTCACTGAGGTAAGAGAGACATAGCAAAACTGTCAAGCAAAATATGCAACATCCATGAAAGTGAAAGGCAGTTGATCATAGAATGGATAGTTTTTCATTCTGCTTTATATGTACCTGCAGATGCAGAAAGTATTGCAGAAGACAGTTATAGTTGCAGGTTACATATGTTATTTTATCCATTGTTGTTTTTGAACAAACCAATCTGCAGACTATGCAGCCATTTGAACAAAATTCAAGCTACATCACTCATGAGGTAGTGCACGGTTGGCTTCTCTTCATGTAGTACATATGCAGAAACAAAAACTACATTTAGCATAAAAGTGTTAATTGTGTTATGTCTATGTGACATCCACGAATCCATTGAGGTTACGTAAGTTGTGTTATGTCGGTGTTACACCAAATAAACCATTGAGGCTACAAAAGTTGTGTTATGGCTATGTTACATCAGATAAACCATTGAGGTTACATAAGTTGTGTTACGTCTCTGTTACACCAAATAAACCATTGAGGCTACATAAGCTGTGTTATATCTATGTTACATCAGAGAAACCATTGAGGCAGTAAGTGACAGCAGGATGGTATTACACAGTATCATCACTGCATTTCCTTGCAGATCCATGGCCTATGGTCATATGGTAGCCTATATAGCACTAGATATAAGACCTTGCCATCACCTGTGCTAGCTATGAATAATGCCTGCAGACATGGATGAACATATGTCTGCGACATGTGGGCACAGCAGAAACCTAATGGGAATGTACTGAATGGTTTGAGAAACATCCTACAAAAAAAACCTTTATCTGTTGACTACAGGCTAAAGATTATAACATTTACTGATAAATAATGGTTTATAGTAATCAGTATTACAACAGCACCAATACAGAGATGTATTACTGCAGAACATTTTCTAAATATGTCTGCCAGAACCACACATCAGCAGTGGAAAGCAGTAGCAATACTTCTCAAAATGGTTTTCAATGCATACCTCTCAGCCTCTTAGCACAAGAACTCCAGATGAAGCCAAAAATAATGCAGGAACAAAAGCCAAAAATTGGACACATTTTAAATATTGCCCTTATAAACTCTGAAAGCTGCTAGAATAAAACATGTTGTGTTAGCATGCATTTTCAGAAGGATATGAGGTCTGACTATCATTATATAGTGACTTCAATCCTCCATGATTAGCCATAACTCCACAATTTTGTGAGGAATAGACCAAAACTATGGGGCAAAAATCTGGACATTCTGCAAAAATCTGGACAGTTGAGAGGTATATTTCAATATAATCTAGACAACAGACCAGATGGCAAAAGATATGAGGAACTTAGTGGAGTGAGTGGAGTTCTCAAGAATTGCAGCAAACAAAGTTACATGCAAAAGTACCTTGGTCAAATGAGCATAGCCCAGCACAATGCAGGCACAACAAATAATCTGCATGTCATCTCAGCTACATTCACATACGGCAATATTGTATCACAAGGACAACTCATACATAAAGTGATATATGTGCATTATGAATGTACATGTGTGGAACATATACAAACTCAATGGGACATGTAAGTAATATGTAGAAAACACTGACTGAAGACAGATTTGCATCAGCAATAGTCTCAATAAGTGACAAATATCTGCAATATGTTACTGATATTGTAAACCAAAGATGGACTTTATATATATATATATATATATATATATATATATATATATATATATATATAAACACATTTGTTATCATTTGTGCAATCTGTCATAATCTGCAAAAATCCTTATAAAAAATGAATCAACTAAGGAGAAGTGGCAATCACAGACACAATGACAATGCTAACAGCAGCAAGTGTGGGCAACACAAATAACACATAACAAGGAAATAGGGTGCTAGCAAAGCAGATGTGGGGGGAGGGTGAAGAAGAAGGGCACAGAAGAGTGATGATAGAATAGGAAGGTTAGAGGGAAAGTCAGAGGGGCATGGGGATTTTTTTTTTTGGTGAGAATAGGACCCTTTTTTTTTGAAGAATAACAGGTATGGAAAAGACAGAAAGAGAAAGTGGGGAAGAATATGTGGACAGACATAAGTATCACAAGACATGAAGGACAAAGATCAGTAATATACATAAATGATAGTTGAGGTACGTAGCACATATGTGGACTGTACAACACTGGTGAAGGAAAAATGACAAAGAGGGTAGGGATGCATACCAGTCATAGTGCACATCAAGAATTCATTATGTGCCAATTTACAAAGCTGTGTTGAGATGTTGCACACTTGTGACAGTCATACCAGAACAAGCATGATTAATGGCAGGTGTGTCTCAGAAAACATGAAATGAGGAGTGCTGATATTGCAGTAAAGAATGGACATCAAACATCATCATCCACTAGGCTGTCAGCAGTGCAAGTATAAACCACGCAACAGTAAGGCTGATCAAACCCAATCAAGGAAATGTAGGAGTAAAAAAACAGAAGATAGATTAGAAACTCCAACCCTGTATGCTGCAAGCAAACAGCTAAGCACAGTGCCAAGCAGCAGTACCACAGCAAAAGACTAGTGTAGCTGTGTAATAAACCAATAAGTATGCACACCACAATGACATGGGATCCTGACATCAAAGAAGACATTCCATGTCAGAGACAACACAGATTGTGCTCAAGTATGCAATGTAAATGTGTGACATGCAATGACATCACACAAGCCAAGCAGGAAGAACACCAAAAATTGAAACAACACTAATTTCATGAGCTTTAATCAAACTTTGACTTAGGAATGGGGTCTGTTCCCATCACGGTATTAGAAACTCAAAAGATTTGGAGAAATTAAAATGGAAGAACATGGCTATAGGAAAGAAAAAGAGATTTAATATGGTGCAATATTTATGTAAAGGAGAAAGCAAAACTAGTCAATGCAAAAAGAGCAGCACCAAAGATATTTGAAGAGAAATACAAGCAAAAACATTCAAATATGGAAACTTTTACAATACAAAAAAATAAAAAAACAAAGAAGAAAAGGTGAAAAGAGGACTAGTAATGGAGAAGTTAAAGAAATAGAAATTGAGTTTATGGCTTATCTGCAAAGTGAATGTTTTATTGTAGAAAATTTAACTCGGATAACAGCACAACAAGATAGAGCAATGGACACCCAAATTAAAGAGAAACCAATGGAACAGGAAGCATCTAATCCACTGACACATGAAGATACTTCGGAACCTCCCTCATGAAACCAGTACAAAGGTTCAGTTGGAGCATTACAGCAAGGGAAAGAACTGTAAGCGGTGGCAACTCTGACACAGTTAATGCCATGGAGTGATAGGCCAGTAAGTTCCCATATAAAAGAACAATGGATGACACAGAGTGAAACTGAAGAGAGTGTGGCATAGGAAGAAGCTGTGTAACTTTCTATAAAATGCTTGCAGGAAATGGTGAACAAAGAATGTACCCTCAATTTAGAAGAAATTGATCTAAGAGAAGAGTTACTTGATTTAATAGAGATGGATAGACATATTAAGATCAATAAGAAATAGACTGCAGAAGGTCAATAAAATTGAAAAAGTTAGAAATTTGATAAAACAAATGAACAAAGTAATTAGGACTGTCCATACAGATGCATGTGATATAACAGAAGTAAATATGATACATTACTGTGCAGCCAATTTAATAACAGATAAAGTCCTACCACAAGAACATGGGGCAGTAAGGGATAGGACAGGGAGAAATCGAATGCCATCATGGAAGTATTGAATAGAGGAAACTATAAAGCAATTAAGACAAGAAGTGTCACTGTTAGAAGAGTATAGAAGAAGGAACAGATTTATTTATACATAGTTTATTTTACATTTGTTTACCGGGAAAGTCCATCTGGACAACAAGTCCATTTTCAATGGAGCCCCAGGGAGAAAAGCTCCAAGACATACAGAGAATACAACGCATTTCTAAAAATTACAAAGTTACATTTATAAAGAGATTAAAACAGATTAATAGTCCATGACTGCAATTGGAAGATCAACAACAATACTCAGAAAGATAGACGTGATAAAAGCAATGCACATTATTATAACAGATCAGGATTTATCATGCACTGTTGCAAATAATAAACTAAAAATATCAGCACAGACATGAAAACTTAGACGATACACCGATAAATATAAAGAAAATGTACAAAATAATCAATTTATTGAGGACCCAAAAAAGTTTTATAGAGAATTGTGAAACAAGACAAAAGGAATTGAAAGACCATCAAAAAAAGAAGAAAGAGATACATTTTGGAGAAGTATTTATGAAAATCCTATGGAACATAACAAAGACGCTAATTGGACATAAAAGTAAAAGAAAGAATAAGAGGTTTAAATGTACTGGATATGAAATGGGATGAAGTAACGGGCAGAGAGATTGAAACAAAGTTAAGAAAAGCCTCTAATTTGAAAACCTCAGGCCCAGATGCAGTACCTAACTTCTGGCTAAAAGTATTAACATCTTTTCACAAAGATTTAGCCATAAGTAAGAAATACTTATATGCGTGCCCCAAACAGACACCATCCTTGCTAACAATAGACAAAACAATGCTCTTAGTTAAGAGTGAACTTGCAAGCTATTCTAAAAACTATAGACCAATAACTTGCCTTCTGATGACATATAAACTATACACTGGAAATGTTGCCAACAGAGTTTATATCCATTTAGAAGAAAGCTCAATTATAGCAATAGAACAAAAGGGTAATAAAAGAAAGTCATATGGAACAAAGGATCATTTGTTGTTAAATAAAGTCATAGTGTAGAACTGTAAAAAGAGGAAAAATCTAAGTATGGCATGGACAGACTACAAAAAAAAGCATTTGACAGCATCCCACATTCATGGATAAAAGAGTGCTAAAAATGTATACGATACACCCTACACTGATAAACAACATCACAGCGACCGTGAAACAGTGGCAGACCATTTTGCAGTTAAGCCACAATAAAGGACAAATTATTATTATTCCAGGGATAAAAATCCTAAGGGGGATATTCCAGGGAGACTCTCTGTCACCACTGCACTTTTGCCTTGCCCTTACCCCATTAAGCTATCTGCTTAACAGATTAGTTCATGGCTATAATCTGGCTCTCAGAAAGCAAAAGTGTAAAGACTTCTTTGATGAATTAAAACTATATAGGTCATCAGATGAGGAACTGAAAGCACAAATGCAAAATCTTTCAGATGACATAAGAATGTAATTTGGTCTTGATAAATGTGCAAAAACAACCTTTAAAGCAGGAAAACTGCAGCACCAAGAAAACATGTTTGGGACAAGAATGTGATATTAAAAGAACTTGAGCAAGAGGGAGTGTATAAATATTTGGGAATTGATGAAGGATCAACAATAAAACGTACAAATGTGAGTAAAACTTAGTAAGGAATACTTTAGAAGACTTAAATTAATACTGAAAACAGTGTTGACATCTAGGAACAAAGTTCAAGCTATACATTTATTTTATTTGTATTTATTTTTTATTTTTATTTATTTTACATTTGTTTACCGGGAAAGTCCGACTGGAACAAGGTCCATTTACAGCAGAGGCCCGTGGAGAAAAGTTCCATAACATAACAGTACAAATACAACAAGTGACAAAAAAATTTCTGTACAGAGGCATATATACAATCAGAGCTCCATGTCTTTATATGACAACACATAATCCACGAATGACAGAAAATTTCTATACAGTGGCATATATACAGTCAAGGAGATATTTTGTTCCTTAGTTTGATTTGATCAAGCTTGGTATATAGATAGCATAACTTTGAATTCCCTATTGGTAGTACAAAGCATAAAAATGAAGGAATGGAATCTGGAAAATAATGCTATTTGGGAGATATGTCATGGCATGATAAATAGTTTGTAGGATAGTAGTTCCTGATAGGGAGTATTTGAGTTGTACAGAACAGCTGAGGTAAGCAGTGAGGAGATGAGGTGTGGCAAGTTAGGAGAAGAGCAGAAAAGATTTTATGTGATACAGGGACAGAGCCATGATTGCAAGAGGTGTGACTTTAGTGATGTCTTGAAAGGTGAGATGGATAGTGCAGAGGAGATAATCTGGGGGAGGTTATTCCATTCCCTAGCAATGGTCTGTGAGAACAGACTTTTCCCCTGCAGTGTTATTGGCTTTGGTTATGCAGAGCAGGGTTTTGTTGGATGAGCGTAGAGGGCGATTTGCAGAATATTGGTTTAGAAGTTGGTTTAGGGCTGGGGTTTTCTGAGGGTTCCTTATTATGTTGAAGGTGAGGACTAATTGGTGATAGCTAATTAGCCGAGGGAGTGCTAACCACTGTAACTGATTCAGGGCAAGACAGTGATGACTTCTAAAAGTGGAATTGTTAGCAAATTTTGCAATTTTATTGTAACATGACTCTAGTTTGTTTAGGTCTGTTTTCCTGATATGAATTAGGATTGGTGATGCATACATTAGGGTAGACAAGAGGTGGGTTTAGGCTAAGGAGATTCTAGCTTGGTCCAATATAAACTGTTTGTGTTTGTATAGGGTTCCTAGTTTCTTATGTACCTTTGTGATGGTTTGTGAGATATGGACATTAAAGTTTAGATTGTTATCTATTTCAACCCCAAGCAGCTTAGTGTGAGGGGAGGGGGAGACTGTGGTCCTGTTTTTGGAGGTGATAGTGAATGTAGGAGGTGTGGATATGGATTTATTGGGGGTAAAAATGAGTAATTTGGTCTTGTTGTGGTTTAGAATGAGTTGGATATTGGTAATCCATTGTTCCACGGAGCAGAAGGATTCTTGGGTAAGCTTTTGAAGAGTGGTTTTGGATGGGACTGAGCAGATTAGGGTGGAGTCGTCCGCGTACTGTATAAGTGTTGCATGCAGGGTGGAAGTATGTAGTTTGTTAGTGAAAATGGTGAATAGTAGAGGACCCAGTACTGATCCTTGTGGGATGCCTATAGTAGTTGGTAATAGAGGTGATAGTGTACTTTGCTGATTGTTTTCTGTCAGAGAGATAGCTTCTAAACCATGAAGAAGTAGAAAGGGTGAAGGATAAGTTTAACAAAGTGTCTAAGGGTAGGTTATGGGAGACCATATCAAACTCTTTTGATAGATCTAGGAATATGGCTGAGATGAGTGTGTTGTTGTTTCTTAGATGGCTAATCTGATTGGTAAAGAATAGTAGAGCAGTGGTTGTGCTATAGTTTGGGCAGAAACCATGCTGTGTGGGGGAGAGGAGGTTATGCGAGGATAAGAAGTGCATTACCTGGGTGTGAATAGATTTTTCCAGAAGCTTGGAAAGGGGGGACAAGATAACAATTGGCTGGTAGTTTGATAGTTCATAGGAGTTTCCACCTTTGTGAAGGGGAATTATACGTGACACTATCCTCAATTTACTCTTCTTGTCCTAACTTACAGTTTTGGAGTGATTGACTGGCCCCAAAAGGTGTTGGATAGATTAAATAGAAAAACAAGAAGGATGCTTCATGCTCACCAAATGTGCATACCAAGATTATATATTCCCTGTTCCAAAGGAGGTATGGGCCTCCTTGAAATTGATTGCATGTTTAGATCTGCAATCGTGGGACTGCATGCATATCTGCTGACCTCACAAGACCCAAACATAGTGAAAGTTTTGAAACATGAGGAGAGTAAATCTAAGATGACTTCCCTGCTTAGTCTACCAGAAGCATATTGGCGTCAAGCCAGAATGGAAATCAAACCAGAAGTATATAAAAATCAGGCATCAGCTGAATGTGCCTAAAAACAAAAAAAGAATATAAGATGAAGGATCAGATGAGAAGGCAAGAAATGTGGAAAATGCATAAATATAGTTGCAAGTGTAGAAAACGTCTGGAATAATCTCACTTTGATCAGGATCAAATGCAGAAATGGATAAGGAGAGGCGATTTCAAACCAAAAGATGAAATGTTAATATTGGCAGTCAAAGATAGTGGACTACATACACGTTGGTTTACAAAGTCCACTGGACATGTGGGAGAAATAGACAAATGTAGTTTTTTTTAAACAGAATTGTAAACAGATGCACACCTTGTTGCTGGTTGTGACATACTAATGGCAGAAGGACTATATACTGAAAGACATAATGTGGCAAGGCTGTTGCACTGGGGATTGTGCAATTATTATAACACTGAAGTAGCTGACAAGCACTGGAAATATGACCCACAAAGCATCATAGAAAATGGTGAAGTCAACATCACATGGGATCATCCATTACCAACAGTTCAAAAGACAGATGCGAGAAAACCAGATACAGTGGAGTATGAGAAGACAAAAGTAGTATTGATTATTGAAATTACTACACCTAGTGACTACAGTGTCTTCCGTACAGAGATACACAAAGTCATAAAATACCAGGATTTGCAGGCAGAAACGAGGACAATGTGGAAGAAAGATATCTATCCAGTAGTAGTAGGAGCAATGGGTATTATAAAAAATAATTTACAGTCGTACTTAGATACCTATTAATTTCATTAACTTTAATCACACTTTGACTTAGGAATGGGATTCATTCCCATCATGGTATTAGAAACCCAAAAGATTTGGAGACATTAAAAGAAGAAGGTTCATCAAACATGCCCAGGCCAATGGCATGGAATGTGATGCACAAGGTAATACATATACTACAGTAGAATGTGTGAAATGTTACTAAATGTAACATGTTTGTCATATTTACTAATGTTGTAAACTGTCTGTGTATGCATGTGAACACTGCCAGCAAGACAAGTGTGTCACACTAACAGAATGCCACCTTTGTCAGACATATCTGTCACATAAAAGGATATACTAGATCTGAAGTAACTTTGTCACTGTGCACTCAATGCAGAAGAGACAAACCACATACATAGTAAGTACAGGAATACTAGTCTTGCCATCTGTAACACCGTCTGAAGGTATGTCAGCATCACATGAGCACATGACATCATAGTGATATTGGCAATGCCATATTTTAACAACTGTCAGAAGTCAGCAGTAATACATTGCCCCATAGAAACAGAATTGTGAAGTGTGCATTGTGAGGTACATCCTACAAACATGACCACAGTATAGGACTGATACACAAATGTGTGCCTTATAATGCAAAACAGCCACCATGGTGGCAGCATTACATAACTGAATCATAACAGAGTCCTCCCTGATGGGGTAGAACTTCCAAAATGATCGCACACATGATCTCCCAGGAGTATCATATGGCTTCTGCCATATCCTGGGAGAAATTTCCCATCATATGCCTTATCTGGGTCTGGAACACATCAGAGACAACATCACAGATCAGGAATCTCAGGTCATATGGCTGGCATCATGGAGGACATTGCAACTTTTGTTCTCCTGGAACTATGGCATGTTCTGGTCCCAGTCCCTTATTGTCATTATCATCATCCTGGTTCCCATTTGCAGGTGTATTGTCTATCAGTATTGAAGAGGTAAGAAATCATAGCAATAATAATACAAATGTAACATCACAGAGGTATGAGACATCCACATCCATACACACACACACACACACACACACACACACACACACACACACACACACACACACACACCTTAAACTATCAGTAGGTAATCCAGATGGCAAGTAGTATCATAGCCCAAGGTGTTAACTACTACAGTAACAAATACATGCACCTGTCAAAAAGTATGCAAACATAAAATAATGACAGCCACACCTTGTAAAGAGTATAACAGTATATTTCAACACAATGTAAGATAATAACAATATCTTAAATGTGCAATTGACAACATCAACATACCCTATACATGACTGGTGTAATGATTGTATACCAAATGCTATAGTCATATAAGGAAGTATAAAGTTCACATTACTGGACAATAAGAACAATGTAAAAACACAGGAAAAAAAAACTAGAAATATTTATGCATTACATACTCAGTTGAGGGTGTATGAAGCAATTACATCAGCACAACACATACATATTAAGAATGCACAGATCCACATCAGTGCCTGTGGATGCATAGTAATCTGTTAAACCATAGCACACAGTATTGCCATTTACAAGAAAGCACATGAGACATTAGGATGATATTCATTAATACAAGTGCTTTTTTGGCAATATCAGCATATGGTATGTTTAAAATACACATACATTTATGTATTATTTACTTATTGACATTTGTTAACCTGGTTAGTCCAGCTGAGCCAGGGGCCCATTTTCAGTGGAGACCCAAAGAGAAAAGCTCCAGAAATAATACAAGTAATTATGACATTTACAAAATATTAAAGTAGGGTCACAGAAATAAAGTCAGAAATTTCTGCACAGCAGTACAATAAATAGGTAAAATAACAGTTAACAAGTACAATTTCCAAAATTTGAGAACAACAGTATATAGCATAGGCCAAATAACAATTAAAAGGTTTACAGAATATTACACCAAGGAGTACAGTATGAATACAGTTTGTTAGAGCAAGTACAGGGAGAAAAAAAGAGTCGCTAGGGAAAAGCAGATACGATGAGTAGAGAGGAGACTAGTTCAAGTGGGGGTTTGACAAGGGCATGACCGAGTCATCAGGAGAAAACGTTTAAGTTCTTTCTTAAGCAGGTATTTATGCTGAATGCTTCTTATGCTGAGAGGGAGTGAGTTCCAAACATGGGCTGCAGAGTATTTGTAAAGGGTCTTACCAATGTTTTTGGTGGGTTTGTATAACTGAAGGAGGCATTAACTGGCAGTATGGATGTGACAAGGGGGTTATAGAAGGAGACTAAATTGGAGCTGGAGAAACAGGATGAGGGTTCATATAGGATAGAGTGTGCATTATGTCGCTGGGGTATAAGTAGCTGGTTGGAGAATTCTGGCCATTGGAGTGACCTAAGGGCAAGACAGTGGTGAGAATTGGAAGAAAAGCTGGTGGCAAATCTGACAATTCTATTATAAGTTTGCTCTAGTTTAGTGATAAGAGATGTTTGAACATGAGTAAGGACAGGGCTAGTGTAAAGAAGGCAGGGTAGGAGTAGGGCCTGAGTGAGGGAGGGTTTGGAGGAGGGTGATAGAAATTTTTGATTACAAAAGAGAAGTCCAAGTTTCTGGTGGGTCTTTTTTATACATTGCTGAATATGAATATCAAATTTTAATTCATCGTCAATGATAACTCCAAGTAGTTTAGTATGGGGTTCAAGCTTAATAATGGTGTTGTTGAGAGAGGATATAGAGAAAGGGGCTTTGTGCTGAGCAAGTAACTTAGGGAGGAAGAGGAGTTTGTTTTTTTTTGGATTTAATATGAGTTCGATATCAGAGAGATAGGTTTCTTCAGAGGAAAAGGTTTGTTGAGTGAGAGCTAGTAGATCAGGGATGTTGTGGGCAGAGGTAATGAGGGTGGAGTCATCAACGTATTGTAGAAGTGTAGAGAGGTTAGTAGCATAGTGAAGTTTATTAGTGAATATATGAAACAGGAGGGGGGGCCTGAACTGATCCTTGTGGAACTCCAGTATTAACAGGGAGGAATAGAGAGGACAGTTTGCCAGCAGACAGATTGCTGTCTGCTGGACAGATAGCTAGAGAACCATTTGATGGAGGAGTTAGAAAGATGTAGGTCTGAGTGTTTAGTTAGAAGTTTAGAATGAGAGACAGTATCAGAGGCCTTTGAAAGATCGAGGAAAAGACTGGAGATGAGGAGGTTATTGTCACAGGCTTCAGCTATAATTTGGTAAATGACAGTTATGCAGTAGAAGTGCTATAGTGAGGCCGAAAGCCGTGTTGGGTAGGAATGAGGAGACCATTATCGAAAAGGTGTTTGAGTAGCTGATCATGGATACACTTTCCAAGATTTCTGATATGGGGGACAGGATAGCAATTGGTTTAAAGTTAGAGGAATCTGCAGAGTTATCGCCTTTGTGAAGAGGGATAGTATAGAAGGATTTCCAAATGTCAGGGACCAGGGCTTCTGAAATGGAACGGTTATACGAATGCTTCAGGACTGGAAACTGTTTGTGTGGATTCTGGTTATCGTTGGTGCCTTTCTTCACTTTTTATTGGGTTAATAAGAATAGAAACAGGGTTATTGATGGATTGTGCAGCTATTTTTAGGAAATGAGGAGGTAGTTGGTCTGCTGAGGGTGAGCAGGATTTAAGTTTGTTAATGAGAGATTTAATTGTAGTAATTGGGACTGGTTGGAAAGAAAAAGCACTGGGGAGAGTTTTGTTATGGGGTAGTGGAGGTGTTGAGTGAGATGTACTGTTTTGTGTATTAACTGTGAAGTTCTGAATAGTTTCTATGAAACAGTTTTTAAGGAGGGAGGCATTTTCAGAAGCAGTGCTGTTTGGAAAGGGGTTGGGAGTAATGGGGTTACCTGGGTGCAGTAGGTTGTTGATGGTGGTCCAGAATTTTTGTGGATTTTTGTCTGGGCTACTTTGGTTAGAGGAAAAAAAACTCTCTTGTCTTTGTTGGCAAGTTTTTTAGCCAAGTCGCTGACTCTCTGTATGCCTGCAGTAAGAGAGGGGACTTGTTTTTAACCCAGGCTTTCCAGGAAGAATCTCTTTTGTGCATAATTGAGCAGGTTTGTTTTGTTAGACATGGGGCGTAGTTGGATTTTAGTCTGATTTTTCTGGACAGAGCAACAGAATGAAGTGTGTCATGGAAAATCTTATTGAAGGAATTTACTGCCTTACTGAAATGGAGGTGATAGAGGAAGTACCAATTAATGCCAGTTAGTTTGGAGTTAAAAATGTCTGGGTTGAAGTGGGTAAGGTTTTGGCGTATCCTGTAAGTAGGATCTTTAGGTGAGTGTTGGGTGAATCTGTGTATGAAGGTTAGGGAGTGGTCACTCAATGGGTTGAGTTACATACATAGGTTCATAGGTGTGTACTAGGCTAATGGCCCTGGAACCTTTACAAGCCTAGCCCAAATGATTACCCTGGCATCGTGCCACCTGACCTAAGTTCCCAAATGCCTCTGTCTAGTAGAGCCACTAGTGTGATCCCCGGGGTGAATTATCTATTTCCCATCCACCCAGCAAGATTTCTCTTGAAGAGGGCCAGTAAGGTGCTCTGTTTGCATGCATGGGAAGTCTATTCCATAGCATGGGCCGTCTCTGGGTTATGAATCTGTCCCTCCCGCATGTTTGGTTGATTGTAGCAATGAGGATGAGGTCTCTGGAGCGTTTGGTGTGGTGGGATTGAGATTTCTTTAGATGTAGCATTTCTAACAGAGCTGGGTCAGACATGGCTTTGTAAGTCAAGCAGAGATTGCCTCTAAGTAGGCGATATGAGACAGAGAATAGTTGGAGTTTTTTGAGTCTGTCTATATAGGACAAGTGTTTAAGGCCTAGGATCCTCTTTGTGAGGTACTTTTATGGCCTGTCCAGTTGTTGCAGGTGTCTAGTGAGGTACATGCCAAATGCGGCATTGTACTCAGTGACTGGCCTAATGAGGGAAGAGTAGCGGCAGACAATGACCTTTTTCTTCCTGGATGCAAAACCCTTAGTAATGAGATGTGCCACATAGAAGGACATTCTGAACACAGTGGCAATGTAGTGGTCAAAAGAGAGGTTGCTGTCAACCTGTGTTCCCAGATCACTTATAATGCCTTCTGTGTTCAGTGGACTACCATCGATGTGGTAATTCATGGGAGCAGGGTTTTTCCCAAAGGGGATGATGACACATTTTTTGGCATGGAGCTTAAGGCCATGGTTCATGACTGATCAGCAGTCAGACTTGGAGTCAGCTAATTTCACACTGTGGGTTCTATCTGTGATCCAGTTTGCAACCAACCTAGTGATATAGGGGTTGATGCCTAGCTTAGTGAGTTTTTGTATAATTCCTAAGTGGGGAATGGTATCAAAGCCCTTGGCCAGATCAAGGTAGGCTGTATGAACCACCTTGCCTTCATCCACAGCTCCGGTGACTGACTCAAAGAAGTCGACCAAGTTGAGCAGGCATGATCTACCCTTCACAAAACCAAACTGTGTGGGATCCAGAGTTTGGAGATTCCCTATGTCCTTATTTATTAGGTCCATGATGATGCGTTCCATAGCTTTGCATATCAGACTTTTCAGGCTAATGGGGCGATAGTTGCCAGGGTCTATAGTCACTCCTCCTTTGTGGAGAGGGATGACTGTAGCAGTGTGCCATTTGGTAGGGACAAAGCCTGAGGTGAGGCTGTGATCGAACACGGCATACAGGTGAGGTGCCAGTTCACTCTGTAGTTCATGTTGAACACAGCCAGGGATATTGTCAGGTCCCATAGAAGTTGTATTCTTAGCTACACCCTGATGTAAAAGACTCGGAAATAATACCTCCAAATTTTGCAATAACCAGATGAGATAGATCTAAAATGAAAGGGGAAGGGATACACCTTCTATAACCGTCTGCCCTCAGTATCACACCCTACACCATAATATACTCACCTTTTCTAATGTTGAGGTACTAATCTCTTTTTTGAAAATCAACACAACAAAAAGAATTTGCATGATAGTGATATCTATCCCACCAGGTCACAATATTCCAGGGTTGGAAGATATATTATCCTGGACATCCCAAACAATAAATTATGAAACAATAATCTTAGGAGATGTTAATATAGATTGGTAGACCATTGCTTCCATCTCCCCCTTGTATGTTTTTTTCACAGCTTATCAATAGTCCAACAAGATACTGCAAAGATCTTACCTGCCAATCCACCCTAGACTGGATCCTAGAATCCCACCCTACCAATTATCCCTTTTCAGGTACACTGTCTATTTCCTTGAGTGATCATCGGCCAGCTTATGCCATTAGAAAAACCTACCAACAACTAAGAGTATACACTGTAAAATCGGTTAGGAATTCAGCTAATTTTTGTCAGAATAAATTCAACAATCTCCTACATGAAATAGATTGGAAACTCCTTAATCTACTACCCCTTAATGATGCCGTACTATACTTTAATAACACCTTCCTTCACATACTTAATACACCAGCTCCCATCCGTATGAAAAGAATCAAAAAGAACTCAGCACCATGGCTCTCTAAGGAATGTAAACACCTGATGAAGCAAAGGGACCTAGCCTGGATAACCTGGAAACTAAACAAAAATGAATAAAAGCATGTCAACTTCAAAATACTATGTAACAAAGTTACAAAATTAATCAACAAAGATAAATAATCATATTATTCCCAGCTTCAACTCCAGCATAAAACCAAACCCAAAAATGTTGGGGCCATACATCTACTCTACTTAACCCTGGGACAAATAGACATCACACCCCATCACCTGATACCCCTCCATCACAAATAACTGTAACTTTAACAAGCACTTCATAAAATCAGTAGCATACTTATCAACTAACACCAGACCCCCCCCCCACATTTCAACCTATTTAGGCACCAATCCTATACCATGTACTACTACCAACCCTATCACTAATAGCCCCCCTACTCAACAAAATGTCATACAAACCCCATTCTAATTTCAGCCCACACCCACAAACACCATAAATAAACTGCTACAAAAACTAAAACCCTGTTCCACCTTGGCTAATAATCTTCCACCACACTACCTCAAACTGGCTGCCAACTCAATCACTTATCCAATCAGTATCCTTATAAATAGGTCTGTATCTGAATTAGAAGTACCAATCACATGGAAACACTCTCACATCACCTCCATCCACAAAGGAGGCAACTGTATTGAACTAAGTAATTTCTGTCCTATATCCATCTTGTCACCCATATACAAAATTCTTGCGAGAGGTATCCATCAGCAAATAATGCAATAGCTATTGCAAAACTATCTTTTAACCCAAACTCAACATGGTTTCCATCCCAGCCACAGCACAACTACAGCCCTATTATCTTTTACAGACACCGTGAACAAGGCCAGAGATGAAGGATAATATACAGCCCCAGTATTCCTTGACCTCTCTATGTCCTTTGACATGGTCTCTCACCCCCTACTACTGACTCACTGTCTAACTTAAGCTTCTCACATAACACAGTAAAATGGTTTCAGAGCTACCTCGAAGATCATAAACAAGCAGTGAAAAAGTCCAACAAACTCTTACCCTTTCTCTACAACCCTACTGGAGTTCCTCAAGGCTCCATCCTCAGACCCCTACTCTTCAACATTTTCACTAACAACCTTCATACTTGCTCCAATCCTGGAACCCTCATTCAATACGCTGATGATTTCACCATAATCTGTACAGCTCAATCACTACCAGAACTGCTTTCAAAAATTCAACAGTCCTTTAGTGCAGTTGAATCCTGGCTGAAAAATGCCCAACTCTTTCTTAATCCAAAGAAGACTAAATGAGTATTCTTCCACCCCCAAAACACCTTCTCTGTCACCGATCATTTCAACATCTTTGCATCTGACAACACTATCACAGAAATAGTGCAGGAAACCAAACTTCTAGGAATAATCATTGACAATAAACTTTCCTTTGACCACCATATACAGTAAAATATAAAGAAAACTCATCAAAAACTGGGACTCATATAGAAACAAACATTTCTTAACTACAGCAACCAAAGTTTACCTAGCAAAAGCCAAAGAAATTGACATTGACATACAACTGTTCCATGACAGTTCTGTGCTCCTTGTCTGTTTCTAGGATGTGAATGTATTCATCAACTTTGTTGTCTATTACTGCCAAGAACTATCATAGGAACTCTCATAGAATATGATCAGCAGCTGTCTGGAGCAGCCCTAGAGCATCTCCCATATGCTGCTGAAATGTCTCAGAGGCCAGTATACCCAGACTCAGGCACACTTTTGTTTCTATTGGTAGTGGGTTACCCTGCAGACTATAAGTAGTCATGTAGGGTGCATATGTCTTACACACAGCCTGCACCAGCTCTCTATCTAATATGTATCTACCTATTATTTCCTATTTCAAGAGCTGGCTTAACTGTATCCTGGCTCAGTGCCTTGCTGGCTGCCTTTTGGGATGCATTTTCAGATCATCCTCTAGTATGGATTGAAGTACCCCAGCCTGCTGGACTTTTGTAAGTAAGGTTTAAATACATTCCTAACCTTTAAAAGTTAAAAAAGAAGGTAACCTGTTTTATTAAGAATACTTGAAAACTAGCACTTATAGCACTGGGATTTAAGATGTCACATGTCTAATGAATGTACATCCTGAAAAGAAAGGATTAAAAGTGAAGAGGTTAATAAGACACACATTATTCTGCTGCTGTATCATCAGTGGAAGCGTTAAAATATGCAGTGCAGTATGTCTGTGATAATGCCACTAATGCATGTGAGATAAGACAGGACAAAATATGCAGTGCGATATGTCTGTGAGGGCCTATATTCTATTCTCGAAAGCTGACAATGTCGAATCTGACATTGTCAACATGAGAATATTGAATGCTCAGAATCTTGAGCGTGTAAACGTAAATCTCTGTAAGGGGAGATTTCTGTTTACTGCAATGTAATGTGGTCTCGGAGTTGGTATATTTAAGTAGCGGGGGGTGTGGGGGGCGCAGGTGGGCTTGCCCCCCTGCTTAAACCCGTTAGGGTACTTTTTTCTTTTTTTTATTTTGTCTTTTTATAAGGTCGACGTTTGAAGACATTGACCATATGGTGTCGACCATATGTTGTTTGATGTTTTCAACCAATCTTATAATATAGACCCATCTGTGATAATGCCACTAATGCATGTGGGATAAGACATGATTTAAAATATGCAGTGCAGTATGCCTGTGATAATGCCACTAATGCATGTGGGATAAGACATGACTTAAAATATGCAGTGCAGTATGTCTGTAATAATCCAAGTAATGCATGTGGAATAAGACATGATTTTCTTGTTTAGGTAGTTGCTGCCCTTGAACTAAATGGTATGGTAGCTTAAAGACTATTTCTTATGTTAGTTTAGATTTCTATTAGTTGTAAGTGTCTGTGATGAATTACTGAATTATGAAGTTCAAAGCAATGCATGATGTCATAGCAGGATCACAGAAGTTATTGTGGTATGAAATTTTCATCAGCTTACAGTCCATGGATGTCAGTCATCCAAATGCCTTTGCCTACTTCACCTTCCAAAATAATAGGTTATAGGCTGCATAAATTGAACATATCCACCAGATCACATGGAGTCATTTCATCAATTAAAACAGCCCTTAAATGATTAGCAGTATAAAAAAATCCAAAAGACAATTCTTTAAAATTAACTAAACAAGAACTTATTGAAATTCCACCACTTATCAGAAAGAAATGCATCACAACTGCAAGAAATAGCAGAAGAAACAACATTTTGTACCAAAACTTAATGTCAATGAAATTTATCAAGCCACAACAGTGATGAATTAATTGAAAGAACCCCAAGCACTGAAACTGCATTTATGCATTGAACTCAAAAGAGAAGTACCACAACTGAACAACCTGCAAAAATGGCAAACTTCAGATGAAACAAACACAGTGCTTTGGGTAATGTTGACTCAACAGGACTTAAACATAATACTGACCATTTTTTTCATGAAACAGCTACTCAGTATTCATTGTGGTTTCTAGTCCACCATTAATACTACCAACCAGCATCACTGATTCTTTGGGGTAACTTGGAAGAAAGCTGGGTAGTAGGTTGTAAACATTTAATCTTTACAGCATTGCTTCTTTGTTTATAATGAGAAAAGATCCTCAAGTTGTAGCATTTCTGCAACAGTTAGATTATGGCAATGGTACTTAAATGCAATCATTGATAAAGCATGATTTTGTTGGCATTAAAACTAATCATCATCATCATCATGATTGACATTAAAACTAAGTTCCTTTGATATGTCATTTTTTTTGTTTGCTTGTTTACTAGAAACCAGGGTTCACATGAATCTATTGATGTATATGCAGCCAGGTTAAGATAAATAAGCACAGGGTGTGGCTTTAGCAATATGCAAGATAAACACCTAACTGACAGAACTGTGTATGGTTTATAAAATGACAGATTAAGGTGTTTACCTTATACCTTTGTCTGCATCTGGTTTGAAACTGAAGAAAGCTGGGAACGTGTATAGAGCAGCAGACTTAATTAATGTTTAACTGAGGAAGTATATAAAGGACTTAAAAAATTAGTAAAATTAATATGAAACCAAAATCTGGTGGAAATAAACAGTACAGTGCTGAAAAACAAAAACAGAATGTAAAAATGCTTCAGTTATGCATGAAGCCAATGACAGATAGAACTGAGAAGAGTTCAGCTAACCAAATGCCATTTTCTTCCAGATGTGGACAACAGAATGACAAAAAGACATATCCACTACTTAACAAATTATGTCAAATATGTGGTTAAGCCAACCATTTTTTCCTTCAAATATACAAGCCCCAAAAGAAAGGAAGGAAACACATTAGAATGACTGATGCAAACAAATTTGATGTCTGTGCAATCTGTAATTTGTCCAGTATCCAATCTGGCCAGCAAAAAACATTTTATGTATGCCATTAATTTGTGTGTTACGACTATCATGCAGATTCTGTATTGTTTGTGGAATCTGGCACATTTCACCAATATCAATGAAAAAGTTGTGGATGACCCTGTAATATGTAAATATGCCTCAGTGAACTTAGAATAACTTGGCACATAACAGTATAAATATTTGGAAATTGAAGAAGGATCAACAATAAAACATGAACAAATGTGAATAAAACTTAGTAAGGAATACTTTAGAAGACTTAAATTAATCCTAAAAACAGTGTTGACATCTAGGAACAAAATCCAAGCAATAAAACAATTTGCTTTTCCTGTCCTAACTTGCAGTTTTGGAGTGACTGACTGGCCCCAAAACATGTTGGATAGATTAGATAGGAAAGCAAAAAGGATGTTTCATGCTCATCAAATGATTTATAAAATTCAGTGCATACCAAGGTTATATATTCCCCGTTCCGAAGGAGGGATGAGCCTCCTTGAAACTGATTACATGCATAGATCTGCAATCATGGGACTCCACACATATCGGCTGATCTCACCAGACCCAAAGACCCAAATGTACTGAAGGTTTTGAAGCATGAGGAGAATAAATCTAAGATGGCTTCCCTGCTTAGTCTAGCAAAAGCATATCAGCATCAAGTGGGTATGGAAATCAAACCAGAAGTAGATAAAAATCAGGCAGTGCCAAAAAAACAAAAGAAAGAATATAAGGTGAAGGACCAGATGGGAAGGCAAGACATGTGGAAAATGTATAAATATAGTTGCAAGTAAACAAAACTTCTGGAAGAACCTCATGTCAATAAGGAATGAATGCAGGAATGGTTAAGGAGATGCAAATTCAAACCAAGAGATGAAAGGTTAATATTTTCGGCAAAAGACAGTGGACTACATACTCATTGGTTTACAAAGTCCATTGAACATGTGGGAGGAACAGACAAATGTAGGTTTTGTAAAACAGAATTGGAAACAATTGCACACCTCATTGCTGATTGTGGCATACAAATGGCAGAAGGCCTGTATACAGAAAGGCATAATAATGTGGCAAGACTATTGCACTGGGGATTATGCAAACATTATGCTATTGAAGTGGCTGAAACACACTGGAAACATGAGCCACAAAGCATCACAGAAAATGATGAAGTCTACATTACATGGGATCACCCATTACAACAGTTCAAAAGATAGATGCTAGAAAACTGGATATAGTGATCCATGAAAAAAGACAAAAGTAGCATTGATCTTTGAAATCGCCATACCCATTGACTACAGTGTCTCACGTACAGAGACACAAAGTCATAAAATATTAGGATTTGCAGGCATTAATGAGAGCAATGTGGATGAAAGATACCCAGACAGCTCCAATAGTAGTAGGAGAAATGGGTCTTATAAAAAAAAATCTACAATCTTATTTAGATATGTTACCAATACATGTAACTCCAACCGAATTGCAGAAGGAGTCATTACTGGGCACATTGCGGGTGCTGTGAAGAACACTTCTGAACATCAAATTTGTTTGCATCAGTCATTCTAATGTGTTTCCTTCCTTTCTTTTGGGGCTTGTATATTTGAAGGAAACATCAAAGATTGAAACAATACTAATTTCATAAATTTTAATCATAGTCTGACTTAGGAATGGGGTCCATTCCCATCATGGTATTAGAAACCCAAAAGACTTGGAGAAATTAGAGTGAGAGACCGTAAGTATTGTCTGTATGATCCAGTTATGTAATACTGCCACCATGGTGTGTGCAGTTTCACAAAATGCAATTTATAGGCACAGTTGTGCAGACATAGCATTTTGCTGTCATGCGTAGCTGATATTTATCTGACCGTACACCCCAGATATCATGTCATAATGGCATTAGGTTACACAAGAAGTAGAACACACATTAACGCAACACACTTACATTAAGCAATTACATTTTCATAATGTACTGTACGTTATGCACACATTGCTCCATAAGGCCAGGGGTGCTATACCTTAACTGTGCAAGCATGTGTGTACCCCTAGGCATGTAGTGCAGCATAGTATTATGTCAAATACACTGTGCCCCTGTATGTGACAGGTCAGAATGTTACAGTTACTATGATGCAATTGAGACACAATTATTCTGATTGCATTTTCCTCTGTATACATAAGTGGAATAAACCAACTCAACAAATGTATTATTCACATATTTTTTACATAACACAGTAGGATGGGTCCATTTCCTTTAATTATAAATGTTATCCATGTGTGTGCATTGCACCCATTTAATTCATTTTTGTTGCTGTCTTATGTCTGTTCAGTAACATGACCAGTCCTTACCTATGTGATTCATGTAACATTTTGTTGACATGCTGTCACACTAACAAAATAGCTTTGTGTGTAGCATGTAGTGGGACATATTGCATCATGCTGTATATCATTTGTGTAAATGCTCTTCCTGGACATTTATCATTCACATAATACACACAGTCATTTTTTCATTACTGTATATACAGTTAATGTTCAATCTAGCATAATTCCTGCATGCATTTTCTTATTCTAAGTTATATTACAGCCCGCATGATCATATCAACATAGATGCCCATATTTAAGCATTACACACACGCATATATATATATATATATATATATATATATATATATATATATATATACATATATATATATATATATATATATATATATATATATACATATATATATATATATATATATATATATATATATATATATATATATATATATATATACACTGATTTACATACATGTGGCTCTGCTCTACAGGGGCACAGGAAAATAATTTTCTTGGGTGGCGAAAGCCAGGGTACCTTTTTGGCTAGGCTTATATAGGCCCTAGGGCCAGTAGCCTAGTACCTACCTGTGAACATGTACATGTCTATGCACATAGTTTGAATGAGGCACAAATGCTCTTGCTGGAACTGTGTACATTCAGGTCTTCTATTGTCACATAAAAGATAGAGGGGCCCACCCTGATGGACTCTTCTAAACAGGCTAAAACATGAGCTAGCATCACCACTAAGTATGCTTTTCAGTCATAGCCTAACCCAGGTTTTGTTCCTGTGGAATGGAGAACAGCTACAGTTATTCCCCTCCACAAAGGTGGCCTAGCAACAGACCCAGAGAATTACAGACCCATAAGCTTGACCAGCCTAATCTGTAAGGCAGTGGAATGTATTATTATGGGCCCCATAAATAAAGACATAGATGACCTCCAAACCCTGGATCCTACCCAATATGGCTTTGTGAAGGGCAGATCCTGCCTGTTCAAGTCTGGTGGATTTCTTTGAAAGTGTGACCAGGGTCATGGATGAGGCCATATCTGTGCACACAGCATACCTTAACCTGGCAAAGGCTTTTGACATAATTCCACATTCAAGAATTACCAATAAACTTAGCAAACTTAATGCAAACCCATGTGTTGTAAGATGGGTTGCCAACTGGCTCACAAACCCAACACACATTATTAAAGTGGGTAACTCCACATCAACTAGGAGGCCTGTTACTAGCAGGGTGCCACAGGGTTCAGTGCAGAGCCCTCTACTGTTTGGTATATACTTCTCAGGAGTTCAGATCAAAACCAAAGGGTTTTAGCTGACCAAGCTGGCAGACAACTGCAAACTATGTGCAATCAGTGAATCCCCAAATTATGTCAGTATACTCCAAGAAGGTCTCACACAGACCAGTGACTGGTATATTAGTCACAGTCTCAAACCGAATGCAAAGAAATGCAGCAACATTCCCTTCTGCACAAAAACATGCCCCTTCACACTGTCAAATCAACAACAATACCCAAAGTACCCATGAAGTGGTAAGGGAACTGGGATCACTGCTAGACTGTGACCTTAACTTTGACCACCACATGTCTAGCATTGTAAGGACAGCTTTCCACATAGCTCACTTGATTAGTAAAAGTATCACCTCAACAGCAAAAGAAGTTATAACCCCCTATATGCGGCACTTATCCTGCCCATAATTGAGTATAGCTCTCCATTCGGTAAGTACCATACTAAGCACTTGCAGCAATTAGAGAGACCTCAGGGGTTTCTAACAAAGAAGATCAAGGGCCTCCAGCGTGTGCCTTACAAGGACTGACTAAAGTCCCTGTCACTATACTTGGTATTGTATAGACTTCTCAGGTGAGAGACTTATGCCTGGCCCACAAAGCAACCCAAGACCCAAACCTAATAAACTTACTGCATATCCATAAATCAAGTGGGTCTAGGGCTACCTGTTCCATGGACTTAAATATGGTCTGCAACTTAAATAGGACATACTATAGGGACAGATTTATCTCCCATTGACTGCCACATCTTTAGAACAGGCTACCAGTTTATGTGAAACAGAGCACCTCTAAGACACTGTTCAAGAGGAACCTGGACAAGTGGATTGGGCACTTTAAACTCTTACCGAGAATAGCACTCACAGCCCTCCTGGACATGGCAGTCATCACTAAATGCAGTCTTGGGTATTAACTAGTACTTCTACAGTATTACTTTGTGTTGAAATGGCTAGGCTTAAAATGACCTCCGGGTCAATAGCCTGGTAATCTCCTATGATTCTATGATCCTATAACTGTCATTTGCTCGGTCATAAACATGGAAATTGCTATATATATATATATATATATATATATATATATATATATATATATATATATATATATATTACAGTGCCATGACAGTACTCATATATATGAGTATGGAATAAGGAATATTATGCTGTGTACCTATACATTTTGCTATGTACTTGTTGCACATTACTGTATTTGTGTTATATGTACAGGAACATGTGAGGAGCCATCAGCTGTACTGTCTACCCATCTGTCGTCCATTAGCCATTCGCTTCAATGTAGCTTGGGTGGACTTTTACACCACTCTACGTGGTCAACATATGCGTATGCAATGTATCCCTTTTTTATACAATTGCCCAACTTTATTCTGTGTCTATTCTATTTGTTTTCATTTCCTTATTGATATGGACCTCTCTTGTCTACCTCCCTTACCTGTTTTACCTTTGTCAAAAATATTGCACATATACCTGGTATACATGTAATATCCTCTACATTAGTATCATCGCCATGTAGTTGTACTGTTAAAATAATACTTTGTACAATAATTTCATCATTATACACTTGCAAGTCATATGCAGGCAAGCTCATTTTTTTTCTGCTGTACTTGCATTTTGAGTACTAAACAGGACTTTTTTTTGCTTCATTCCAAGGCACAAGCTGGCAATCCTTATCAAGCATTATGTATACCTTACTTACCAATTAGTACTCCATGTCACTGTTGTGTGTATGTGTGCTCACTTTGTTTTCTGACAGGACTATAATCCTCTAATGCAGATCACACTTATACGTCAACACATCCTTGTTGCCTCTGACATGGCATATGCCTTTCACATCTATATTCCATTTCACATTTATTTAGGTTGTGTAAATATAGTTATGTAATCCACAATGGGTTTGCTGCAGTATATCTGTTTGGGATTGTGCTTGTTTCTTTTTCTTTCACATGCATGGTTGAAGGTTCTAGTTTATCCTCTGCTTGTCTTCTGCATTTCCCTAGATGGTTTTGCTCATCTATGCTGTAGCT